>NC_142797.1:14003023-14316350 GCF_049724085.1 Artemia sp. Qi Xiang Cuo | reverse complement strand
CCTAACCTAACTTAATCTAACCTAACCTAATCATACACCTAACTTTTTGCCTGTCTCTCACCTAACCTAAGTTAACCTAAGTGAAGCGTACGTAGGTTAACCTAACCTAACTTAACCTAACCGACCTTAATCTATCCCAACCTAACCTACCCATACTCACCGGAACAGGTTAGGTGTCGTCTCGTTGTGTATGTGTTGTCTCGGTGGGTTAGTCGTCTCTCTCTGTGTGTGTGTGCGCACGTAACCTCGTCTGATGTGAATTTCAACCATTCAGGCTGGTGGGCTAAGACCCCAAGTCTGAGCTAGTAAATTTCCACCATTCAGGCTGGTGGAATATGACCCTAATTCTGATCTAGTGAATTTCCACCATTCAGGCTGGTGGACTGAGACCCCAATTTTGAGCTAGTGGATTTCCACCATTCAGGCTGGTGGACTATGACCCCAAGTCTGAGCTAGTGAATTTCCACCGTTCAGGCTGGTGGACTGGTACCCCAATTCTGAGCTGGTGGACTAAGACCCCAATTTTCCAACTCTTGCATTTCATGACAGAAATTCAAAATGAACTTCGAAAAATCAAGAGAATGTAACTGTGAGAAGGTAACGCACAGCAAGTCACTACTGAAATAATCCAACTCTCGCATTTCACGACAGAAATTCAAAATGAAATTTGGAAAATTAAGACAATGTAACTGTGATATGGTAGTTTTCGTGTGTGCTCATAAGTTTTCGTGAGTGTGTGTGTGTCTGTTTTTGTGCGTGTGTGTCAGTGTTTGTGTGTGTGTGTGTATGTTTTTGTTACTGTTTTTTTTTGTTTTTGTGTGAATTTTTTTTATTGTGTTTGTGTTATATTTTGTGTGTGTGTGTGTTTTTGTGTGCGAGTGTGTTTTTTTTTTTGTGTGTGTGTGTGTGTGTGTGTGTGTATTAGTGGTTTTTTGTTTTATGTTGTGTGTGTGTGTGTGTGTGTATTTTTGTGAGTGTATGTGTAATTTTGTTTGTGTGAGTGTTTAATTTTGTGTTTGTCTAATCTCTTGTGCTTGTAAGTTTTTAAGTGTGTGTGTTAGTTTTCGTGTGTGTGTGTATAAGTTTTTGTGTGCATGTAAGTTTTAGTGTGAATGTGTAAGTTTTTGTGTGTGTGTTTTTGTGTGTGTGTGTGTGTGTAAGTTTTTGTGTGTGTAAGTTATTGCGTGTGGATATAAGTTTTTTGTGTGTTTGTGTAAGTGTGTGTGTGTTTTTTTTTTTTTGTTTGTGTGTTTTTGTGGTTGTGTGTTATTGTTTTTTTTTTTGTGTATGTGTAACTTTGTGTGTGTGTGTGTGTGTGTGTGTGTGTGTGTGTGTATTAGTGTTTGTTATTAATTTTTTGTGTGTTTTTTTATTTGTTCTTGTGTGTGTGTGGATTTTTTGTGTGTGTGTGTGTGTGTGTGTAAGTTTTTGTGTGTGTGTGTGTGAGTTTTTTTTGTGTTCATGTGTAAGTTTTTGTGTGTGTGTGTGTTTTTTTTTGTTTGTTTGTGTGTGTATGTGTTTTTTTTTTTTTGTTTTTTGTTTTGTGTGTGTGTGTGTGTGTGTGTAAGTTTTTTTGTGCGTGTAAGTATTTGTGTGAATGTAAGTTTTAGTGTGAATGTGTAAGTTTTGTGTGTGTGTGTGTGAGTGTGTGTCTGTGAGTTTGTGTGTGTGTGTGTGTGTGTTTAAGTTTGTGTCTGTGTGTGTGTGTGAGTTTTGTAGTGTGTGTGTAAGTTTTATTGTGTGTGTGTCTAAGTTTTAATGTTATTGTTTAAGTTTTTGTGTGTGTGTGTAAGTTTTGTAGTGTGTGTGTTTTTGTTTTGTGTTTGTGTGTTTGGGTGTGTGTTTGTTATTTTGTTTGCGTGTGTGTGTGTGTGTTTTTTTGTGTTCATGTTTTAGTTTGTGTGTGTGTGTGTGTGTGTGTGTGTGTGTGTGTGTGTGTAAGTTTTTTTATGTGTTTAATTTGTTGCGTGTGTGTGTGTGTGTTTTCGTGTGTGTGTGTGTGTTTGTTTTGTGTGTGTGTGTATTTTTGTGTGTTATTTTTAGTTTTTGTGTGTTTGTTAGTTTTGGAGTGAATGTGTAAGTTTTTGTGTGTGTGTGTGTGTGTGTGTGTGTTTTAGTGTTTGTGTGTGTATTTTTTTGCGTGTGTGTGTAAGTTTTCGTGTTTGTGTTTTAGTTTGTGTGTGTGTGTGTGTGTGTGTGTGTGTGTGTTAGTTTTTTTGAATTTGTGTGTTAGTTTTTTTTTTGTGTTCATGTGTTATTTTTTGTGTGCGTGGGTGTGTGTGTGTTTTTGTTTTTGTGTGTTTGTTTTTTTTTGTGTGTGTGTGTGAGTTTTTGTGTGTGTTTGTGTTTTTTTTGTTTTGTGTGTGTGTGTGTGTGTTTTTGTTTGTGTGTGAATGTATGTTTGTGCGTGAATTTTTGTTTTCGTGTGCATGTGTTAGTTTTTGTGTGTGTGTGTGTGTGTTAGTTTTTTTGTGTGTGTGTAAGTTTCGTCATGTGTGTGTAAGTTTTTGTGTGTGTGTGTAAGTTTTCATGTGTGTGTGTGTGTAAGTTTTTGTGTCTTCTAATGTGAATTTCAACCATTCAGGCTGGTGGACTAAGACCCCAATTCTGAGCTAGTGAATTTCCGCCATTCGGGCTGGTGGACTAAGACCCTAATTCTGAGCAAGTGAATTTCCACCATTCAGGCTGTTTGACTTAGACCCTTATTTTGAGATAGTGTATTTCCACCATTCTGGCTGGTGGACTAAGACCCAAATTCTGAGCTAGTGAATTTCCACCATTCAGGCTGGTGGACTGGGACCCTAATACTGAGCTGGTGGACTAAGACCCTAATTTTCCAACTCTTGCATTTCATGACCGAAATTCAAAATGAACAAGCCTGAAATAGCAAACTAGTCATCCCAAACTATTGGTTTCAGACAACAAACACCAATGATGGACTAAGAATCCTAGCTCTGAAAATTTCAAATAGCAAACTACACATCCCAAATCGTAATTTTCTGACAACACACACCTATGAGAGGCTATGAAACCTAGCTAATAAAAGCCGGAAATAGCAAATTAACCATCTCAAATCACAAGTTTCAGACAGCACTCACCTATGATCGGCTAAGAAATCCAGCTCGGAAAAGTCAAAAAATAGCAACCCACACATCCCAAATCATATGTTTCAGACAACACAAACCTATGAAAGACTAAGAAATCTAGCTTAGAAAAGCCCGAAATAGTAATTTACATATCCCAAATCCTAGGTTTCAGACAACACTCACCTAAGAACGGCTAAGAAACATAGCTCTGAAAAGTCAAAAATAACAAACTAGTCATCCCAAACTATAGGTTTCAGACAACAAACACCTATGAAAGGCTAAGAAATTCATCTCAGAAAATTCAAAATTAGCAACCCACCCATCCCAAATCATATGTTTCAGACAACACCCACCTATGAAAGACTAATAAATCCCTCTCATAAAAGCCATAAATAGTAATTTACAAATCCCAAATCAAAGGTTTCAGACATCATTCACCTATGAAATACTAAGAAACCTTAGCTAAGAAAATCCTGAAATATAGAACCTACTCAACCCAAACTAGAAGTTTCAGACAACAAACGCATATGACGGACTAAGAATCATAGCTCTGAAAAGTTCAAATAGCAAACTAGACATCCCAAATCATAAGTTTCAGACAACACACACCTATGAAAAGCTAATAAATCTAGCTCAGAAAAGACAAAAATAGCAAACCACTCATCCCAATCATAGGTTTCAGTCAACACACACCTAGGAAAGGCTAATAAATCCAGCTCAGAAAAGTCAAAAATAGCAAACTACGTATCTCAAATCATAGGTTTCAGTCAGCACACACTAACGAAAGACTAAGAAACCTAGCTCAGAAAAGTCGAAAATAGCAAACTACTCATCCCAAACTATAGGTTTCAGACAACATTCACCTACGAAATACTAGAAAACCATAGCTCAGAAAAGTCTGAAATAGCAAACTACACGTCCCAAATCATAATTTTCTGACAACACATACCTATGAAAGGCTAAGAAACCTAGCTCAGAAAAGTCGAAAATAGCAAACTACACATCCCAAATCATAGGTTTCAGACATCACACACCTATGAAAGACTAAGAAATTCAACTCAGAAAAGCCCGAAATAGTAATTTACATATCCCAAATCATAAGTTTCAGACAGCATTCACCTACGAAATACTAAGAAACCTTTAGCTCAGAAAAGTCTGAAATAGCCAACTACTCATCCCAAACTCGAAGTTTCAGACAACAAACACCTATGAGTGACTAAGAATCCTAGCTATGAAAAGTCCAAAAAGCAAACTATACCTCCCAAATCATAACTTTCTGAAAGGACACACATATGAAAGGCTAAGAAATCTAGCTCAGAAAAGTCAGAAATAGCAAATTAACCATCCCATATCATAGGTTTCAGTCAACACACACCTACGAATGGCTAAGAAATCCTGCTCAGAAAAGTCAAAAAATAGCAACCCACACATCCCAAATCATAGGTTTCAGACATCAAACACCTATGAAAGACTAATAAATCCAACTCATAAAAGCCCGAAATAGTAATTTACATATCCCAAATCATAAGTTTCAGACAGCATTCACCTACGAAATACTAAGAAATCTAACTCAGAAAAGCCCGAAATAGTAATTTACATATCCCAAATCATAGGTTTCAGACAGTAGTCACCTACGAAATACTAAGAAACCATAGCTCAGAAAAGTCTGAAATAGCCAATTACTCATCCCAAACTCGAAGTTTCAGACAACAAACACCTATGAGTGACTAAAAATCCTAGCTCTGAAAAGTCCAAAAAGCAAACTATACCTCCCAAATCATAATTTTCTGAAAGGACACACCTATGAAAGACTAAGAAATCTAGCTCAGAAAAGTCAAAAAATATCAACCCACACACCCCCAAATCATAGGTTTCAGACATCACACACCTACTAAAGACTAAGAAATCCGGTTATGAAAAGTCAGAAATAGCAACTCACACATCCCAAATCATAGGTTTCAGACACCACACACCTATGAACGGCTAAGAAACCTAGCTCAGAAAAGTCAGAAATAGCAAATTACATATCCCAAATCATAGGTTTCAGACAACAAACACCTATGAAAGGCTAAGAAATCCAGCTCAGAAAGGTCAAAAGTAGCAATCCATCCACCCCAAACTATAGTTTTCAGACAACAAACACCTATGAAAGGCTAAGAAATCCAGCTCAGAAAGGTCAAAAGTAGCAATCCACCCATCCCAAATCATAGGTTTCATAGAACACACGCCTATGAAAGACTAAGAAATCCAGCTCAGAAATGTCAAAAATAGCAAACTACATACCCCAAATCATCGGTTTCAGTCAACACACATCAACGAAAGACTAAGACACCTAGCTCAGAAAAGTCAAAAATAGCAAACTATTCATCCCAAACTATTGGTTTCAGACAACATTCACCTACGAAATACTAGAAAACCTTAGCTCAGAAAAGCCTGAAATAGCAAACTATACATCCCAAATCATAATTTTCTGACAACGCATACCTATGAAAGGCTAGGAAATCCAGCTCAGAAAAGTCGAAAATAGCAAACTACACATCCCAAATCATAGGTTTCAGACATCACACACCTATGAAAGACTAAGAAATCCAACTCAGAAAAGTCAAAAATAACAAACTACATATCCCAAATCATAAGTTTCACTCAACACACATCAACGAAAGGCTAAGAAACCTAGCTCATAAAAGCCTGAAATAGCAAACTACTCATCCCAAACTATTGGTTTCAGACAACATTCACCTAGGAAATACTAGGAAACCTTAGCTCAGAAAAGCCTGAAGTAGCAAACTACACATCCCAAATCCTAGGTTTCAGACAACACACCTCATCGAATGATGGGTGCACGGGAGAGCCTTTGAGGGTCTGTGTGTCCCTTGAGGGTCGGTGGTCCGGGGGGAGCTCGGGGGGACCTTTGGGGATCGGGGTAGGGGCGTTGGGGGTCCGGGGATGGCATGTGGGGGTCTGGGTAGGCCTGTGGGGCGCCGGGATGGTCTTTGAGTGCCTGGGGGACATTTGGGGACCGTTGGAGGGCCTTTGGGACCCCGTTGGTCTTTTGGGAGCTCGATGGGCCTTTGGGGACCGGTGGATGGCCTTTGGGGCACAGGGAGGGCCTTTGTGAGCCTGTGGGACATTGGGGGACCGGGGGAGGGCCTTTGGGACCCCGTTGGTCCTTTGGGAGCCCTGGGGGGCCTTTGAGGACCAGGGGAGGGCCTTTGGGGCAGTTGGGGGCCGGTGGAGGGCCTTTGGGACCCCGTTGGTCCTTTGGGAGCTCGATGGGCCTTTGGGGACCGGAGGAGGGCCTTTGGGGGCACAGGGAGGGCCTTTGGAGCACAGGGATGGTCTTTGGGGGTCCGGGGGGGGGGGACAGTTGGGAGCCTGGGGGCCTGGGGATGGCCTTTGGGGGTCTGGGTGGGTCTTTGGGGGCGCCGGTGGCCCTTTGGGAGTTTGGGGGGCTTTGAGGACCGGGGGCTTCCTTCGGGGTTGGGGTAGGAGGATTGGGACCCTTTGGGGTTGGGTTAGAGGACCTCACAACACTGTTCAAATGAAACTTGTGTATTATAACGACCACACTCAAAACCTCCTCCAAAATCTCTTCAAAATCTTCTTTTAAAATGTCTCTATCTGTTTCGCCGAAATAGTTCCATAACCTGTCTAAAACGGTTTCGCCCAAATAATCCCTAAACGTAAATTCAGCGTGTTCCTTTGTTATTGGCATCTCTGTGCTAACGCATTTCAAATTAATATGAAACCTTCTCGCGCGCTAAAACAATTCATCGCTAAGATGTTTCTTGCCTAATTGTTTCCATGGCCTGTGGTTATTAATATCCTTTGGAGTTCGACCAGTAGAACTGTTCCCGAGGCAAAGACATTAATGATTTTGGATCTATTCCTGGAAAAATGTTTCTAGGTGAAAATTTTTAAAGTCTGACAGATGATGTCATTGATTGATTGATCTGTCAAGAAAGGAAAATTAATTTGTTGTTTCTAAGGGGAATTATTGATTCACGATAGGTGAATTGAGGTCGACATCACAGGTGTTCTGACTCGTGACAGCACCACGTGGTTTATGGTTTTCCAAGTGAGAAAGTTCCTGTTTTTCAAATTCTCACTAACAAAAACCATAAAAACATACAAAAATGTGACAAAGTTCCTGTTTTTCAAATTCTCACTGACAAAAACCATAAAAACAGACATAAATGTGACAAAATTCATGGTTTTTCAAGTGAGAAAATTCCTGTTTTTTCATTCTCACTGAGAAAACCATAAACCACGTGGTGCTGTCACGAGCTCATGACCCCTCTCTACTTGCATTTTGACTGCCTCTACTGATGTGACCTTAAATCCCCAGCTGGTTTGTACTGGCAACACAAATTTTTCAGAAATTAATGAATAAAAAGCAAAAATTCATCTAAACTTTAAACAAAACTTAAAGAAAATATGGAATACTCGACTTGAATTACTCTCAAGATGAGTTCGCTTAGTATGGAATGGCCCACAATAGAGTAAGAACACAGAGAAAAAGGAAATTTACCGTCCAAGACTTTTGTATTAAAAAGGGGCTTTCATTCCATTGGTATATTCTTCTGACGTGATTTTGTAAACAAACCATATTATTCCTTACTTGCTGAGAGGAAAATAGCTCCACCTTTTCAAACCCAGGATAACTAATGCCTCAGTCTAAATAGTTCTGAGCAAAGTATAATCACCTACAGAACAAGTACTGACAAAACCTATCCTCTCCACACAAAAAAGTGACCCTTTGTCCGCGTCTCCGGAGACCTACCTATGCGAACATGGCAACTATATACCGTAGTTACACAATTCAATACAACTTTCCCGGTCACTCGTCGCCTGAATCACGCTCTAGCATAATTTATTGGCTCGTAGCAAAGTACTTTGGCTCGGAGCGATTAAGTAGTACAGCACTTTGTGTCTAGAGGTGCTGAGGTACGCGGGGTCACTTTTGGAGAGTTTTGTCAATACTTGTTCCGTAGGTGATTATACTTTGGTTCTGAGTTAACTGGAATAGATTAACTATATTAATCTAGGCAGAGAAGGAAATGCAATTTCTGGAGAGATAAATAACTACGCATTTTCAAAACTAGAGTAAATTTTTCTTTTTTTACACAATTTAGCTATGAAAAAAGTGAATACATTACTTGATGCTTTTTTTATGCTCCTTTCAAATATGATAATTCCTTCCGGGGGAAACGCTTTTTGAGCCCTTAATGGGGCCCTAAAAGGTGACTTATTAATAGTTTTTAGATTAAGATGTAAACTCAAAAATTAGTTTAAACAAAATGTTTGTTTACTTTTTTCGTTTCCTATTGTCAGATTACTGCAAGCTTTATGACGCAGAAAACGCGCTCTATTCTTAAGACGTCAGGAAAACGTCTGATATTTTAGAAGAATGTCTATAAATTCAATTTTTGTCGAATAAGATTTCTATAAATCCGTGCCTTTGGAGTATATTACTTTGAAATAACAGATTTATAAACAAATAGTATATTATCCACCACTTTTTAAAGCCATATCTAGTGACAGTCACTTTTTTGTTTGATGACAAAAATTGACCAACTTTTGGTGCTCTTTAAGGGCTAAAAATGAAATTTACACCGGAAGTGATTATTATATTTGCAAAGGACGTTAAAAAACGCATCAAGTGAACTATTTACTTTCTTTCTAGCTAAATTATGTAAAATGGCAATTTTCTAAGGGAAAATATACAAAACTTGATTTATTCTTTTGCAAGAAATATTAGGCCCTTGAAAATATGAAAACTTAGTGATTTTTTGCAAGTACATTATATGTCTCTCTGTGCTAGGAATAACAGAAAAAGTTATTGAAAGACAGTGCCAAAGTGCAGAATGACCTGAGGAGCAATTTTTTTCTTGCGATGGGTTTTTTATATTTATTTCAA
Organism: Artemia sp. Qi Xiang Cuo; assembly: GCF_049724085.1. Taxonomy (NCBI): domain Eukaryota; kingdom Metazoa; phylum Arthropoda; class Branchiopoda; order Anostraca; family Artemiidae; genus Artemia; species Artemia sp. Qi Xiang Cuo. The sequence continues at coordinate 14,307,344 of NC_142797.1, read as the reverse complement.
GTGAAAAAAAAAAAAATCAGTTTCCCAAGAAGGTATAAAGTAGAGTCTCTTACCTAGTGACGGTAAGAGATAATAGGTAACTCAAAGGGAGACTAAGGCAACAGACCTGAGCGCCAAATAGGATAGTGATATTTCATTAAAGCCTGTAAAAGAGAAGGTGATGACCTCTATCGAATTTAGACACGAAAGTCAAACTTACGAAACAGGATTGCCATGAACACTCATTTCTTTTTCAACAATCCCCGTGGAAACGTTCAGTAAATACACACTTCCGTTTTTCCCACCAGCAGCTACGAAATGATGGGACTGATCTTCACTTTTCCTCTCAGTTTTTGGACATGCTCTAATGACTCGACTAGAAGAGGTCATGTCCCCAATCATCCCAGTAGGTAGTAAACGGTAGTTGAACTGAAGAGGAGAACATAAAATTTGAAATGAACATAAAACACGTATAACTGCTATTCTTTTTAATTTACTCAAAAACCTTGTATTAAACAGACTTGAACTTAAGCAATGTTTAGTTTCTGATTCCCTTCCCGATACAAAGTGGGAAATTTATCTCGCTTTCTATCCCTCTCTCTCTCCCTCTTTCTCTCTTCCTCTTTCTCTCTCCCTCTTTTTCTCTCCCTTTTTCTCTCTCCATCTCTCTTTTACTCTCTCTCCGTCTCTCTCTCTCTCCCTCTCTCTTTCTCTCCCACTGTGTTTCTCTCGCTCTCTCTTTATCTCCCTCCCTCTTTCTCTCTCTTTCTATCCCTCACTCTTTCTCTCCCTCGCGCACTCTCTCTTTTCTCTCCTCTTCAGTTTTTTTGTTGCTTTTAATTCTGGCTGCTTCTCTTCTTTTTCTTCTGTAAAAAAGTATGTATATTTATCCTCAGTAAATTCCTCAGTTTCATTCCTCTTCTTCAAAAGCTACAAGCATAAATACACCAAAGAAGCTTTTCAAAATAATGACTAATGTCACATTTAAAGGTTTAAATTAATTACCAAGCAAGCTGAATAGTATTAAATAAAGAGGAATATCATAACATAAAAAAAAACAGAAAGCACCATTTATGTGACAGGGGTTACCAACCCCTCCCCCAACCACCTTATTATTAAATTTCCTGTGCGGTTCGTACAGAACTTTTAATAATGTAACAATCTGTTGACAATTTTATTACATTCGAGTAAAAACTGAACTGCTTGAAATATGTTTTTACTTAAAACAAAATACAGTCAACTCTTCATTATTTGCAGTGCTGAGTGGTATGGCAACAGTGGATAAGCAATTGTCCGAGTAATCCACAATAGAGCAAAGTAGCCCAAATAGAACACAAACATACTTTTGTACGTTTTATTTACATTAATTATTAGATTACTATTAGATTATTACGATTTACCTTTGGGTACCCGACTGACTGACCAGGGTTGCCAACTGAAAACGTTGTAAACGTGCGACAAAGCAAGCCGAAAAAGTGCTTTTTCTACCTAAAAAGTGCGACAAGTCGTGCTTTTGCCGCAGAAAAGTGCAAGCCTGATTTCTGTGTTCACTGATTTCTGTGACCAGACTTTTTGGAACCCAGTGATTAAAATCAATCTTTTAAATGTTAAACATAATATATTATACCATATATTAAACAGATCATATATTAAGCAGACAAGAAAAGTCACTAGTTTAAACAAAACGGAGGAAATTTACCTTTTCTTCCTCTCTGATAAGATTTTTATTGCTGGCTTCAAAACAGCTTCTTGTTTTGATCATAGAACGCATAATAGCGTTGCCTAAGTAAACAGCGATATGAGCACAATGTATAATTTTTTTTTGTTTGTTCTTTTTTTAGACCAAGGCATTTCATATCATAAGCAGAACAATAGCGCTGCCAAAGTAAAAACGATGTTGGCCTTTTGTATTATTTATCTTTTGAACCCGGGCACTTCATGCCGAAGGAATTGTCGTAGAAACTTCGAAAAGAGCTCATTCGATTAGAAATTAGAAGGGCTTGTGCCCTTTTTAGTAGTCAAAAGCCATCGGAGGAAAACTAACACCCCTTTCACACCCACGATTTCCCAAAACACATCCAATCAAAATTTTGACATAGCCATTTATTCAACGTAGTTGAAAGGTCCGGAAATTATGTCTTTGAGGATGACACTCCCCCCAGAGCCCTCAGGGCGAGGGTTGTAAATTATAACCTGGGGGCAAATAAGGTTTTTTTTATAAAAAGCGTTGCCGTAAAAACTTCAAAAAGGGCTCACCCAATTGGAAACTGAAAGGGCTAGTGCCTTTCTTAATAGTCGAAAGTGATTGGAGGACAACTAACCCCCCTTTTACGTCCACCACTTCCGCGAACATATCCAATAATAATATTGAGATAGTCATTTTGTTCAACGTAACTGAAAAGTCCTGAAATTATGTTTTTGAGGATGACAAACCCTCCACAGCCCCCAAGGCATAGGTTGTAAGATGCCATGGGGGCATATAAGGTTTTTATAGAAAGTGTTGTCATCGAAACTTGAAAAATGGTTCATTCAATTGGGAAATGAGAGGGCTAGTGCCTTTATTAATAGTCAAAAACGATCGGAGGATGAATGCCCTCCTCCCACACCCATCAGTTCCCCAAACACTTCCGATAAACATTTTGATATAGCCATTTTGTTAAACGTAGTTGCAGGGTCCGGAAATTATGTTTTCGAGTATGCCAACCCCTCCCCACAGCCCTTAGGGCTAAGATTGTAAGTTATGCCCTGTGGACATACAAGGCGTTTATACAAAGCCTTGTCATATAAACTTCAAAAAGGGCTCATTCGAGCGAAAATTGAGAGCGTTATTGCCCTTTTTAATAGTCGAAAGTAATCGGAGGGAGGATCACCCCCCACGCCCATCTTGTCCCCAAATATTTCCGATCAATATTTTGATATGGCCATTTTGTTCAACGTAATTGAAAGGTCTGGTAATTTTTTTTAGGATGACAACCCTCTCCCCCATAGCCCTCAGGAAAAGGGTCGTAAGTTATGCCCATGGGGCATATAAGGTTTTTGTAGAAAGTGTTGTCGTAGAAGCTTCAAAAAAGGGTCATTCGATTGGAAATTGCCTTTTGGATTAGTGCCTTTTTTATTAGTCAACAGTGATCAGAGGGCAAATGACCCCCCCCCCCTCCCACACCCATCCTTTCCCCAAACACTTCCAATCAAAATTTTGATGTAGCCATTTTGTTCAACGTATTTGAATAAGTCTGGTAATTATGTCTTTGAGGATAAAAAAAATCCCTCCAGCCCTCAGGAGGAGGGTTATAAGTTATGCCCTGGGGGCATATAAAAAGCGTTTTATAGAAAACGTGGTCATACAAACTTCGGAGGGGGCTCATTGAATTGGTAATCAGAAAATCTAGTGCTATTTTTAAAAGTCAAAGTGATCGGAGGGCAGCTTCCCTCCCCCCACACACACACAAGTCGGATTGTCCCGAAATGCATCTAATAGAAATTTTGAGGTCATTCTATTCAAAATAGTTTAATATTATATAACAAGGCTTTTGGGGTTGGAACAAACCCCAGAGATAAGGGGCAAGGGTTGTAAGTTATACCCAGGGGGTATTTAGGGTTTTTATGGAAGGAATGGTTGTTTAACTTTAGAAGAGGCGCATTTGGTTGAAAATTGGATAGTTCTAGGCCTTTTTAAGCCTCAACGTTGATGGGCGGCATTTAAACCCCCCCCCCCCTCTTCTACAACCAATCCTTTCACCAAACGGTGCGATGGCAATTTTGTTTAAACTAGTCCAAACAATGTAAAACAATGTCTTCACGAAGGGCTTTAAGTTATGCCCTGGGGTTATATAAGGTTTTTATGGAATGGGTGGTCGTATTAAATTCAGATGGGTCCCATTTGATTTTAAATTGGAAGTTATAGTGCCCTTTTTAAGAGTCAAAGTGATTTTAGAGAAACTTACCCTCTACACCCACCATTGCCCAAACAAATATCCAAACAAAGTTTTGAGACATCAATTTTTTCAGCATTGTTAAAAGGTTCAGTAATTATGCGTAGCAATAGTTGTAGTAGCAGTAGTAGCATTAGTATTTGTATGCAAATAACACCATTATTTTCATCATTCCCTTCAAGACACGATGAAATTTTTAACTTAATAACGTCAACTGGTTCTGAAGCATCGCTGATACGTCCTCTTGACAACCTATATGGGCATAGAGTGTTTCGATTTATTTCAATACAGGTACAATATTGCCCAACATTTTTTACTTAATATCCTTAGGTTTATTAGTTGTAGTAGCACCAGTTCATGGTAGTAGTCTTGGCTTTAGTAGTAGTAGCAGTAGCTGTAGGAGTGAAAGTATTAGTATTATGATGCAAATATTGTCTTTTGGTAAGTTCAACAATCCCCCACGACAAGCGTTGCAAGTTTTAATTTCACACACGAAACTTTTTCTAAGATATTGCTGATATGCCCTTTTGAAAACCTGCATACGGATGGCAGGTTGTCATCCGTACAACAGAAACATTCTCAGAATATTTCACCTTCATGCCTTCATAAGTTGTGGATTTTGAGCTAGCCAGAAGACACTGTGTGTCTTCTGGCTATACAGAGTATAATTTCTGTTCGTTTTAACTTTTAATGTCGCTCCTTACTTTCAGTTTAAAAAACCTGTTTTTTTATTTAATTTCTGATCGTTTTTTAGTTAATGCAGCTTTTATTTTGGCTCACTGTCACTGAATAAGTAAACAAAATTTGCGTAAAAATTTTACTTTTCTTTTGCTAAATGGATGTCTCTAAATTTGGTTATGACGTAATTTACAAATTAACTTACATAACTAACTTCTATATTCGTATATTTTTCTTCTGGCAAAAAATACAAATTTGCATATTTTTGCAGTTACGAGCTTGAAACCTATGTAACCTATTGAAACCTATAATAGGGTTTTCTGATACGCTGAATCTGAAAGAGTGGTTTTCACTAAAATTGTTTCCCTTGTAGGAGATGTTTCCCCCCTCTTCCAAAAATCGGTTAAATTTTCTCAGGATCTTAGCCTTTGATGAGTACTACTGAACTTAATAAAATTTATATATTTATAATCATAATTATAAACCCATTATTTTTATACATTTCTTGAAAAAAAAATTCCGTTTTTAAAATTTTTGATTACTATTGAGCCGTATCGCTTGTTTTTTTTTTTTTTTTTTTTTTTTTCGTATATTTTATTACGTATATGAGGGGGTTCTCCCCTTAGTCAATACCACGCTCTTTACGTTAAAAGTTAAAAAAAATTTAATTCACAAACCCCTGAATCACAAAGGCCTTTTAATTAGAATAGATACCTATTTTCAAACCACTAAAAAAAACTGTCGCTAAACCCGCGAGGTATTTCCGGGGGGCCAAACCCCCTCATATACGTTATAATTTCTGTTCGTTTTAAGTTCTAATTTTGCTTCTTATTTTCAGTTGAAAAAAACTTGTTTTTTTTTAATTTAATTTCTGATCGTTTTTTAAATAATGCTTGGAAATCCGGCGCCCCCTTCATAGAAATGTCCCTTACCCCAAAGAAACATCCTCCACGGAAAGATTCTCCCGAGTAACCCCCTCCTCCAGCCCCACCCTCCAGAAAAAAAATCCTTCCTGAAAATGTCTGTATACTTCCCAATAACCAATAAAAATGCTGGCAAGTCCGGCGCCCCCTTCATGGCAATTTCCCTTACCTCATGAAAACTTCCTTCATGGACAGATCCTCCAACATAACCCCCGACCCACCCACCCCCCACTACCAGAAAAAACCCTCCTGATAACTTCTGTATACTTCCCAATAACCAATACTATATGTCAACATTGGGTAAAGCTCAAACTTTTAGACCTCCCCCCAGGGACTTCGGGGGATTAAGTAATCCTAAAAGACATAGTTATCACACTTTCGACCACACTGAACAAAATTACCATCTCATAATTTTAATAAAGTGACTTTGGGAAAAAAATGAGCGTGGGAAGGGATATAGTTGCCCTCCATTTTTTGGTCACTTAAAAAGGGCACTAGAACTTTTAATTTCCCGTTCCAATGAGCCCTCTCATGATATTCTAGGACCACTGGGTCGATAATATCACCTCTGGGAAAAAACCAAAAAAAAACAACAAAAAAACAAAAAAATAAACAAACACGCATCCATGATCTTTCTTCTGGCAAAAAATACAAAGTTTCACATTTTTGCAGAAAGGTGCTTGAAACCTCTACAGTAGGGTTCTCTGATACGCTGAATATGATTACAGTTCGTTACCACGAACTGTTTGATTGTAACTAACGACACTAATGGCATTAAGTTGAAACTTTAAGGGAATGTTTAGGAGGAGTTTCAATTAAACGAAAAACATATATGCATGCAGGTATTAAAAAAGCACATAAGCACTATAGGGCATATAAAGACAAAGGCAGAATGCTCTATCATAGCTAGCAATATTATTGATAATTTAAAGGAGCTAATTTGATTGAAAATTAAAAGTTCTAGTGCCTTCTTAAGAGTCGAAAATTATTGTAGGGCAATCAGCCCTCCTCTTTAGCTCACAATTTTCCAGGCACTTCCAATCAAAATTTTAAGACAGCCATTTTGTTCAGCATAGCTGAGTGGTTTAGTAACTATATCTCTAGGGTTATTGGTTAAGGCAACCCCCCACAGTTATGTAATTTGCTGATTATGCTTAAAAAACTAAATATTGCTTTAAAATTAAATCAAAACACACTGCTTGTATACTGGTTGCCAATAAGATATCTCAGCAATATATCAAGAACGACTGACGGTATTAATTTAAAATTTTCGGGGCTACTTCTATTACTACTTCTGCTTTTAAAATTTTACTAAATGAAAAGAGTGTAGTTGTATCCAGGCTGTGAAAGAGCATAGATATAATTTTTGGGGAATGGGATTAACTTTTATTTATCAGGTCAACTAGAGGATGTATATGACTAAATTAATCACTACTATTCGTGTAATGTTCAAAGTTGTTAAAAATTACTGAAAATGTTTCTCTAGCATATAAATAGCTAATCTGTAAATTCTTAAAGGAACACCGGACAGATTCAAACTATTATTTTCTTTTTCATTGAAAAATACTATGTCAATATAAAGTGAACAGAAATTAATTTAAAAAAAAAATATTCCACAAAACAAGTTTTTCAAAAAAAAAGTGAAGAACTCCATTAAGCCAAAAATGAACAAAATTAGAATCAAACAATCTACCAAGCATACAACTACCACAAATCAGTATCAGTAAAAAACCCAAAAAGAACGGAAATTAATATGAGTAGGGTTCAATACCCCTATGCTTTCTAAAAGCCAGAATATAATTTGTACTTTACTGAAAAAATTCTTTTAAATGTTTTCACTTTTATAACTTTAAGAAATCATAAATTAATTAAGACTTTAAGGAATAAATATGTACTTTAAACAGACAATGCACATTTTTTTCAGTAAACTGATTTGAATTCTTTTCAGTAAAGTGCAAATTATATTCTAGCTTTTAGAAAACATATGGTTTTTTGAACCCTACTCATATTAATTTCTGCTCGTTTGAGTTTGACTCTGTTATTTACTTTAATTTCTGTCGTTTTGGGTTTCATTTATTTATTGATAACGATTTGTGGTAGTTGTATGCTTGGTATATTGTTTGATTCTATTTTTGTTCATTTTTGGTTTAATGGAGTTCTTTACTTTTTTGAAAAACTTATGTTGTGGAAAAAGTTCTTTCAATTAACAAAAGAAGACGTCGTAAAAACATTGAAAGGGACTCTTTCGATTGGAAATTGTAAATTCCAGTGCCCTTTTTAATAGTTGAAAGTGATTGGAGGAAATCCAGCCCCCCCCCCCCCGACGCTCATCATTTCCCCAAATGCATCCAATCAAAAATTTCATATAGCCATTTTGTTCAGCGTAGTTGAAAGGTCAATTAATGACGCCTTTGAAGATGACAACCCTCCTCCCAAAGCCCTTAGGTAAGGGCTATAAGTTATGCCCCAGGGGCATGAGAGGTTTTATGGAATGGGTGGTCGTATAAAACTCAGAGGGGGCTCATTGGATTGTAAATCAGGAGTTCTAGCGTTCTTTTGATAGTCGAAAGGGATTGGAGGGCAACCAGACCCACCTCCTCCACCACCCATCATTTCTCCAAACAACTATTGAAACTTCTGAGATAGCCATTTTGTTAAGTATATTTAAAAGATCTGGTATTTATGCCTTTTGGGATGAAATCCCCCCTCACGGCCCTACCGGCAAGGGCTAACAGCTTTAGTAGTTGCCCATTATTAACATTTACGGTTTTTTTTAGAAAGGTATCGCATAAACTTCGGATGAGGTACATTCAATTGGAAATCTGGAATCCTAGTGTCCTTTTTAAAATTCAAAAGTGATAGGGGTGACTAAGAGCGAGGCGTTGAGTACGGGAAATCCCTTTTCACATACAGAATCATTTCTGTTCGTTTTAAGTTTTAATGTCGCTTCTTACTTTCAGTTAAAAAAAAAACTTCTTTTTATTTAATTTCTGATCGTTTTTCAAATGATACAAAAATACATATAACTGTTTGATAAACTGTTTCTAAAACTTTTTGATAAAAATTTTAATTGTTTTATGCTAAAATTAATTATTTTATTTTAAAATTCAATGTCATAGTCATAGCTTTTGACTTCACTTCTGACTAAAATCGGAGAACAACCATGTTTGAACCGGTGATCTCTCGATCTGCAGTACATTTCAATGACAAATACTATTTGTAAACAATATGGGTAAATTTCAAAACTTACAGCCCTTTCCGGTATATGAAGAGGTAGTCCTCACCTTACCACCTCGCTCTTCTCATTAGAAACCCCCTCTCCTAAACACCTCGATCTTCACACTCAGGTTTCTTAGTACTTAAAAAGAAAATCTTCTTATTGTTCTAATTAAACGACTCTTGTGTTTCAGGAGTCGTTATTAAAGTATCTGGACAAAACTCAGACATTAGCGTAACGAGCGAGGTGATGATAAGGGGGTAGCCCCCTTCGCATACGTAATAATTTCTGTTCGTGTTTAAGGTTCAATGTTTTTCGTTACTTTCAGTTGAAAAAACTTGTTTCTTATAATTTAATTTTTGATGGTTTAATAAATAATACTGAGAAATCCGGCTAAGTCAAAACAGAAAAATGCCACCCTCCCACACACAAACACTCACAAAGAAAGCTCTATACATTTCAATCCCAGTGAAAATTTACACCGGGCGATTACCCTTAACATCTCTACACGGTAAAAACAAACGTACTTTGACGTTGATAGCATTATATCACGTTTGATCAGCGTACTTTCTAGTTGTTGGATTAGCGTGAAAATACACTTTTTTAGTGTGTAGGTACTTTTGCCTTATTTTTACATTCCTCGAATATATATTTAAACTAGTTCAGTGTACTGGGAGGAGCTAATGACAATCAACTCTTGCGAAAATGGGTCATACCGCGGGACATGACCGATGCAAAAATATCGTGAAAGGGGGTCGTCGTCCGGGTTTTTGATCTATTGGGATTAAAAGGCTACACAAACGAAGACCTTTCACTTGTTGTTGTGGACTTATTTCTGAAAGGTAAGTTCTTTTGATTTTTTTTTTTTTTTTTACTTTTATAAAAGTATTATGAACTTGCAGATAGAATGGTAAAATTCTAATTTAGATGCTTTGGGCTATCTTGGAAAGAGGGTAGGTTAGGAAAATGAAAGTTTCAGGGATGCGTCTACAGGCTAAAGTATGTACCGGGAAGGTGTTTTGAAGTATTTACCTCCACTCCTCCCTATAAAGGGTCCTAACTTTTGATGACCTTTAAAAATCTGTGTGTTATAAAAGTGAAACCTTGTAAAACAAATCTTCTGCTTAAATGAAGTACAACAAAATTCTTTTCAGCTCCACAACTCTGCTCAATCCCAATTTATAAGGTTTTAAATATATACAAATATAATTCCAAATAAAAAAAAAAACAAAAAAAAACGGCTTAAAATTCTACTTAAATAACAGGAATTGCTAGCTGTCATGTAGGCAAATTTCAGGAGTCTCTAGAGGCAAAAAGAGTAGAGGTAGGTACTTCAAAATACTTTCCCGGGACATACGTTAGCCTGTAGACCTATCCATGAAAGTTTCTTTTTTCTAGCTTAAGCCCTTTCCAAAATAGCCAATAGTAGCTAAAGTAGCATTTTACCATAGAATTAAACAATGCCCTCAGTGATTCTAGGCGTTTACCCCTCCCTGTAAAATACCCCTGTGGAAAATACCCCGCGGGTTTTAATATACCACGGGGGTTTTTTCCGGGGGGGGGGGGTAAATGTCGGTGACCACATTCTATAGATTGGCGTCTATTTGTTAAATCCAAAGGGAAAGGGGATTATTATAATTAAACCCTTTTATAATGCACTATTAATCTACCTAAGAATTACATTACTAGGATTTTTATGTTTCTTTCCATATTTATACACGTTGTCAAATAGTAATTAGACAATATATTTATCCGACTTCAAGTAGATTGTAGGGTTGTACTAATATAAATTAAGCAAATTAAGTGACATTTGAGTTTTGTGTTAGCTTCAAGAGGAGGTACGGGATAAAAGTCATATACAAAGGAGCGTTGGCCTTTGGGTCCCGGATCCTTCCAATGTCAAATTTTTTGATAATCGAATCCAATATTTTACGGGTGGTGCCTCATCTTCGCAGAGAAGTGTAACATAATGGAATTGTCTTATTTTTATTCTTTAAAAAAAGCATGTGATTCAGAATTCAATCCTCCATTTGAGTGTAACAGCCACATCCTCTGGAAGCTCCGGTCAGAAAATTAGAAAATTCTGGAATTTCCACATTGCATCCCACACTAAACCACGAAATTGCAAAAGTTTTCACATACTTTAGTATGTTAGAAGTATTATAGTAGTTGAGTCAAAATTTAGAAATTCTTGTTCACTAAAAGTTTTTTCTGCACCTTCATCTGTATGTCAAATTTGAAACATGTGAAAGGTGTTTTGGCTTCTACAGTACCAATGGGAGCTGTTCTGTCTTTCTATTTTAGCCTACCTGCCAAGAAAATGGCTGAAATACATTGTTGACTTTTTTTTTTTTTTTAGAATGAGCTTTAGCTTATTTTAACAGGTTGGGTCACAAGTCACCATACAGAAATAAACTAACTATGTTTCTTTCAGAAACACTTTATTCATAGAAACTGCTCTATAGGGCTATCAATATTTTGGATGTGCATTGCAATATTTTGTCATACTCTTGATGAACATAAATTATCAAACCATGATCTGCTGCAAAAATATAAGCATTTATTCTATTTACTTTATTACTTGTTCATTCATGCTTAAGTTTCTACTCAAAAGAGCATGATAGGAATACTAAGCTACAAATTAAGGACGTGATTCACTATGGAAAAGGGGGGGGGGGTGCGCAGCTAGAATTTTCTAAAGCCATCTTTTCCAGTTTTGTATATTGTCAAACTTCATTGTAGATCCGATCTTGACGGCATCAAATTGCAGAACTTCAAGGCAAATCCTTGTTTGTTCATTTTGTTCATTGGAACTTCATAGCCTGCGAGAAACAATCTGAACACTCCTCCTGGCCATAATAAAGATTATGTTGAAGAAAATGACTCATCTGAGCCACTATACTCAGAAATGCTATATTTGAACCAAGATGAAATAGTGGGAGCTGGTTTAGCAGCTACAAATAAAACATCAGGATTGAGACGAACATCGTCAGAGGATTCGGGTATCCTGGATATGGAGCCTAGAAGGCAAGCACTTGCGGATGGGCTTGCTTTGCTTCCCCTTCGATTAGAATCAGAGAAACATGTAGCTGCCTCAACTGTCAGTTTTATTCTTGAGAACTTTAGGCTTCTCTTCACCGAGTTTCATGAAATTGTAGTAGAAGAACTTAAAGAAAGTGTTGCTAAATGCATGTATTCTGTTTTTCAGCCAGATTTGTTTCAGAAAATATGTGATGAAATTGAAAGTCATTATATGCAGGATCCTTTTCTGCTTGTTACAGACCCTGCCACCGGATCACTGAGATCTCAGTGCATGAGAGACCAGTATTTTGAAAGTTGCAGCAATAGGGTACCGGAGCAAGTCTGTATTAGACTTCATAAATACGGAAACAGGAGATTTGTTCAAGCAGTTTCAGTTACAGCCACCTTGGAGAATCATTTCAAACACAGAGGACTTATTGCATTTCTGACAGATTGGTATCATCCTTCAGAAAAAGGTATATATAGAGACTTCTATGATGGTAAACGTTTTGCTTCTTTATATGCTTCTGATCCAGACATGAAGAAAAATGTGATATTTCTTCAGCTCTACCAAGATGAGGTACAAATAAAAAAAAACACTTAAAAAGTCTACATCAGGAAAGTACAACACTCTAGCTTTTTATATATGAGTTCTCAACTTCCCACCTTGGCTTCGAGCAAGGCTAGATCTTGTGCAGTTAGTTATACTAGTGCTGGCATCGAACTTCAAGATCGTTGGTACTGTAAAAAGTCTTCAAGAAGATTGTGAATGAATAAGAGTTTCTTTGTACTGAAGGCATTCTGATTGATGGGAGAAAGTTCAAACTTATAGTTTTCTGTATATGTGGAGACAACTTGGGTTCGAATTTTATTGGGGGGGGGGGGGTCGTGAAATGCTTTAACCGAAATGTGCAGAATCCCTGCAGAGTCTGCATGTTCTCTGGAAAAACTGCGGCGGAAGACTATTGGAAAATTTAGTTTACTCTTAGAACTAAAGCATCCTATAAGGAATCTTTAAACAAGCTGCAAGACCCAAATGTTAGGAAGCAGTCTGTAAATGGCATGAAGTTCAATTCTGATTTCAATGCCTTGCCAAACTTTCATGTGACAGATTACCACCATGCATAGCCCATGACTTGTATGAAGCTGTTATGAAGTGGGATGCTGGAAAATGTTTACAGCACTTGATTATTGATGGTGTTTTCAAAGAATCAGAGCTTAGTGCTAGTGTTGCCAACTTTGATTACAAGGATATAGATGCTAAGGACAAACCTCCTCCTTTCTCAAATAATTTCAAGTGCCTTGAAGATAATGCAATCCAAAATTTGGTATTTCCTCGCTAGTTTCCTCTAATACTTGGCCATTTAGTTCCAAGAAAGGCTGAAAACGAATGTTGGTCTCTAATGTTGCTGATGAGGAAAATTGTATTGCTTGTGTCAAGTTGGAGGTTTACAGACATGCTTATTGCAAATTTAGATTTTACAATAAGAATGTACCTTCAATTGAAAGCAAAATATTTGAGGATGATGAAAATAGGTTCAAGGACCATACAATGCGTCACTTTCCTTTGTATGTGCGAACACTGGGCCCCCTAATTCACTATTCGTTTTTCAGTTTGAATCAAGACATAGATATTTTAAAGATGCTGCTAAAAGTGCATCCTCAACTAGAAATCTAACCAAGGCAATGGCCAAGAGTTACCAGAAGTACCAGAATTACCTATCTCTTTCAAATAGAATGTGTCAGGAAATCGGCTGTACAGTTTCTAAAAATGGAAAGCTGACAAACACTTGCTACTTGATACTGTTTGCACATAAGCTGGGGAAAGACACATGCTTAGTCCAGGAGGTCATTTTCAAGGGTGTTGTCTATAATAAAGGACTATGTGATTAGCGATGTGACAGACTCAGCTGTAGAAGCTGCTGAAATAGTGGATATGGTTAGGTTGCTGGGACAGTTCTTTTTCATTCTGTCAAGGAAATCACTAAGCTATGATCAAGAGCTGGTGTATCTTTACTGTGATGCTGAAGAGAGCTCCACTCTTGTTTGATGGAACATTAGAGAAGTACCTGATTTTGATCTTAATCCTGCATCAACATATCATTCGTGTAAGGTGTTATCTGTCGTTTAGAAGCTTTGTTTTGAAGGTGTGTATGATTTTTAAAATTAGAGGCTAACAGTCCTGTCTCAAGACAATGTATCTATACTTTTCCCTGATGCTTATTTACAGAGCTGAGTCTTTAATAGTCTTTCATTACGAATCCTGCAGTATTTCTTCAGAGAGTTTGAGAGAGATGGTCATTGGATGATGTATCAGCACATCATAGCCATAATTTCAAGTTCAAGATAAGGTGTTTCGAATTTAGAAAGCCGAAATATCCTTTCTCTTTTTTGCGTGTTAAACTCATCTTGGACTTTTTATGGGAGGAGATAGTTACATTTGCAAAGCGAATACTTCTATAACAGGAATTTTTTTCTTTTTTCTGGTTATCTGTGTTAATTACTTTGAATTTCAGAACGCCTAAATGTTTTGGATATTTTGGGAAGCAATGCTTTCTTGTTCAATTTTAAAGGTTACTGTGCCATCTACATCTTGCTCTAACTGATGTCTACTTCTAGGTGTAATAGATGTACATATCACTAAACAGAGCATCCATCACAAAGACAGCATCACTCTATTTCACAATTATCCCATCTTCGTTTGATATTTGCATAGTTCATGATCGTGGGCTTATCTGGAAGTGTTTATTCAAAGTAGATTTTTTGTCAGTAAAGTCCCTAAAATTGGAATGTCAGCAACAGAAGAGGATTATTTCAGCCATGTGTTATGAGGAGCTCTTTTCAAAGGGTAAATAAATTCGTAAGTGAAATAGCCTTAACTTGTAAATAGCCTTGATACATTTTTTTTTGTTTTATTTTATTTAGAATATTACTTGACTGGAAATCATTAGTAAGAATGCTGTATATTTTATTTGTTGTCAATGCTTCTGTTGCATGCTTGATTTGCAGGAAGTTTGTATTATATTTTGGTATGATTTAATTGAACTTGCGACTTAAGCAGAAAAATCTATCAACTTGCATTTAGCTACTAAGGGCAAGTTCGACGTGGCTGATCTTAGGGTAAATTTTGGCAAAATAGTAAATTCTTTGTATTTCCTGAATAAGTAGGAAAATAGAACGTCTTGGGGTATCATTGACTTGTTTTATGAAGGGTTAACTAAAGAAAACGAGTTTTATTTTTACTGAAAGTAAGGAGCGACATTAAAACTTAAAGCGATATTAAAACTTAAAACTTAAATTCTGAATCTACCAATAACCACAAGATGGGCTTCCACTTCGAAGTTTGACAGTTTTCGCAAAGAAGCAAGCTTATTTTACATATTATTGATCAGTTTTAGATTCTTTCAAATTTTGCAAGTTGTAACTTTTGATTCGAGCATGCAATCCTTTGCTTGTAAGCAAGACCTTAACTCCCCAAAATTTGGATAAATCATTCGTAAGTCCCAGCTTAAAATAAAAACCCTCATCCCACTCCTTCTTGACTCCTGCATAAAATTTCAGGGAAACTGAGCTATCTTTTCGGGTCTATTATGTCTGTATTTCCTGGCCTCCTTAAACTCTACTGAACTAATTTTGCAACCTGTTCTACCTCTATCTTGCTAAAAATAACCTAGCCTACAATAATTTTAAATCACTTTTACTTGATATAACCAAGGAGTCATTCGTCTTTTATATTCTAGGTCTTCCTCCGAAAATAACATCCTGTCTTCGCTACTGCCGTTGCTGAAGATATTGTTAATCACAGCTTGACCTAACATGAATACTTTGTTACGAAGAACCCTTCCTGATTGTAGCAACCTTATGAACTATCTTTGCAGGTATGTTGCCAAGATGGAACCAGTGAAGAAAGCTCTCCTACCAGCAAGAGTCAGGGAATTTTTAAGCAAACTTAAAATAATTTTTTTTTGTTTTTATTGTAATTTCTTAGTCAAATATTTGTGATATTGATTATATTGAGTTATATAATTATATTGAATAACAAAGAAATAATTGGATTCGTTTGTCTTTTTCCGTAGTGTTTGGTCTGATGGTCGTGTTTTTAAGTTGATACCAATTAGTCAAAAGTGATAGGCCAAGACTGTTTATGCTTTTTTTTTTTCGTCATGTAGTTCGTTTTCGTATACAGTTTTTAGTATACTGGGCAGGAGCAACTGCGCTGGACATAGTAGAGGTTTCGCTTGGCAAGTTTCCCTTTGAACTTAAGCTTTTTATGGTACGATGGATCAAGGTCTTTTCGTACTTTTTTCTACTGCCATTTGACTTGATATTTTCCGCAGAAATCTGGATCTGTGTTTAAATCCAGCCTTTCAAACAGTTCGTGGTGACGAACTGTGAGTAAAGAGCGACCCGGCAGAATAATCACTGAAACTCTAAAAAATGAAATTTTTATACCATTAGATACATTAAAATAATTGTATTTTTTTGCTGATTTCAAATATATAAGTTACGAGCCTGAAAAAGTTTGCCTTATTTTCGAAAAAAGGGGAAAACACCCCCTAAAAGTGATAAAATCTTAATAAAAATTACACCATCAGATCAAGCGTATCAGAAAACTCATCTGTAGAGGTTTTAAGCTTCTATCGGCAAAAATGTGGAATTTTGTATGTTTCGCCAAAAGAAAGATCACGGATGCGTGGGTATTTATTTTTTTGTTGTTTTTTTCTTTCCAGGGGTGATCGTATCGATCCAGCGGTCCTAGAGTATCGCGAGAGGGTTCATTCGAACGGAAATCAAAAATTCTAGTGTCTTTTTAAATTACTAAGAAACTGGAGGGCAACTAGACCCCCCCATGTTTTTTTCTCAAATTCACCCGATCAAGATTTTGAAATAACCCCTTGGTTCAGCATAGTCGAAAATTTAATAACTATGTCTTTAAAGATGACCCAATCCCCCACAGTCCCTGGGGGAAGGGCTGCAAGTTATGAACTTTGCCCATTGTTTACATACAGTATTGGTTATTGGGAAGTATACAGATGTTTTCAGGAGGGATTTTTTTTTAGCAGGGGGCGGGGAGGAGATTACTTGGGACGAGATTTTCGTGGGGGAAGGGAAACGACCAGAAATTAAGCTAAAAAAACAAGTTTTTTCAACTTAAAGTAATGAGCAACATTAAAACTTAAAACGATCAGAAATTATTACGTATATGAGGGGGTTTGCCCCCTAGTCAATAGTTCGCTCTTTACGCTAAACTTTTTTTTAGTACTTTCGAAAGATCTATGTATTCGAAGTAAACGGCCTGTGTGGTTCAGGGTTCATTCTTAAATAATTGGAACAAAATTCGAAATTTAGTGTAAAGAGCTAGGTATTTACTTAGGGGCAAACCCCATCATATAGATAATAATTTTGGTTCGTTTTAAGTTTTAATGTTACTTCTTACTTTCAGTTGAAAAAGCTGTTTTTTTTTTGTTCAATACATTAGGATTCGATTGCGGTACACCTGTCGAACTACTGTTTTCCAGTCGTTTGACAACCTGTTTGCTATTGTAACGATTTAATTGTAATACAGCTGTTAGATTATACACTATTTTTACCAATTTTTGAACAATAATGTTGGTTTGAATAGTAGTTGTACATAATATAGTTGGACTATATTAATTTTAAAATTAATCAAATTGTAAAAGCTGCAATTCAAAGCTGCAGCTCGGGACCCTCCCCGTTCCCAAAAAAAATTATTTTGTCTTGAAACCAACAAATCACGTGCATCCCCCCCCCCCCCCATATAAACTTGTATGGGTTGCCCCGACCCCTAACGGCTAATCATTATCCATTTACGCTAAAGGACTGTAATTTTACGCCAAAAAATCAAGACGCGGAGGCTTCTTTGATACGTAGAAATGAAACTGGAAGGCCACGCCTCTCACGTCAAACCAACGAAAAAATACGCTAAATGACTGTAGTTTCGCAACAGAAAAGGGTCATTTTATGTTGAAAAATTGTAATTTCAGGATCACAGGGATTGGCTGTGACGAATTCAGTAGGTCCGCCCATAACGTTAAATCAATCACAATGTACGCTAGAATATCTTATTTTTGACCCTCTGACTGAAACACGCTGAATTAGCGTTCGTTAGTAAAAGTACGCTTTTTTAGCATAAGGCCCACTTGTTGCACCATAATTTAGCGTAAAAGTACGAACGGATTTTTTACCGTGCGTACGTAAAATTGAGTTGGCAAAGAGAAAGTAAGGAAAATAAAAATAATTCCGTATAGGAATTCTGGCACATTCCCCCAGTGTAAAATTTGCCCTAAAGAGTTCAGTTCCCGGAAAATTCCTTCTCATAGAAAATCCCCCCAGCAGAGAGTTCGCCACCCCTCCCCTACCCGAAAAATATATGCAAACTTCCCAAAAACAAATACTATACGTAAACAATGAACAAACTTTATAACTTAAGGACCTTTCCTTGGGGGGCGTGGGGGTCATGTTATCTCCAAAGGTATAGTTTTGGGACCTTTCAACTATGCTGAACAAAATGCTCTCTCAAAATTTTGATCGGACGATTTTGGGAAAAAAGGGAATGGGAGGGGGCTAGCTGCTCTCCAGTCTTTTTGGTCACTTAAAAAGGGCATTAGAACGTTTAATTTTCGTTCAAACGATCCTTCTTCTAATGTTATAGGACCATTAGTTTAATACGATCGCCCCTGGAAAAAAACTAACAAAAAACAAATAAACACGCACTTGTGATCTTTCGTCTGGCAAAAATTACTAAATTCCACATTTTCGCAGATAGGAGCCCGAAATCTCTATAGTAGGGTTCTCTGATACGACGAATCTGGCAGTGTGGTTTCCATTAAGGTTCTTTGACTTTCAGGTGGTATTTTCCCCCATTTTCGAAAATCAGGAAAATCTTCTTCTCAGACTTGTAGCATTTGATGGGTAACACTAAGCCTAATTAATCTTATATATTTGAAATCAACATAATAAGCCAATTCTTTTGATATATCTATTGATATCAAAATCCCGTTTTTTAGAGTTTTGTCTACTATTGAGCTGCGTCACTCCTTACTTACAGTTCGTTACCACGAACAGTTTGATAAAAAAAGGTATCAAGTGATTTATTCATTTTCAGCCTTGCTATATTAGCTTAGAAACTATAATTTAGGAGATGGGACAGTTTTTTTTCTAGAAACATGGTTTTAGACTTTTGGTTAAAGAACTCCACTCCCCGCAATCTTGATTAATGTGTAATGCTTAAAGTTTACAGTCATCTAACTACTAAGGTTGACCTAGCTAACACGTAACAGTAACATTTGCAGCCTACTAGAATTTTGACGTTGATGCCTAAAAATCTTCGCTAACCTTTCTTGTTTCTCTTCTTTTTGCTGGTTCTTACTTCGTTCCGTGATTAAACACAAGATTCAACTGGATCAAATTCACTGCGCACTAATATATTTCAATTTCAAACGTTCAGCATGTTTTCTTCACGGGTAGGGCTCTTTATTCTTTATCGGATTGCATTTTCTTATTCTTTATCATTTTCTTATTTATTACATTTTTCTTATTCTTAAAGCAATCTTATCAGATTGCTTTATTCTTTACCAAATTGCTTGAACTGGAATAAAGTCAACAAATTAGAGGTGACGCTATATTCTAGTCACACTACGAACACAGAAAGGTCACTTTTTCACATATTAAAGTCAAGTTTCTAATAGATAAAGAACTGTAGCACTTTTGTGCGACACTTTTTGGCTTTACACACTTTTTGACTTTACATCATCCTTCATTCTGCGGATGAAGGATGACATATTGCCAAGGATTGTCCTTCTCGGCCAACCGTCTAGGTCTAAATAAAAACGGGTCGTCCTCGATTGGGGTTGGAGAATGTGAGTAGGAACCCATCTCTAATTTCTGGAACAGATTTAATGTCCTTGGTAAAAGCCTGGAAGAGATTTATGTCCTTGGTAAAAACTTGGGATTAGATTTAATGTTCTTGGTAAAAGTGTTATTTCTAGGCCAATCATGGGACTTGGAAATACTGCGGGGGAAAATGCGCATGTGCACTGAATACTAACGGTACAATGTTATTGATCCACTAACGGGACAGGTCCATTGACACCTATTTCTAGGTCAATGGATTTACGTAAGGTTTCTCTTACATCACAATTCCACCTTGAGATTTTGTTTTTAATGAACATGCATTGAGGTTAAAGTAATATACCGTCTCAAGACATTATGGAGCAAACATCGAATACTGTGGATTTAGAAGTTTTAGCTACACTAATATAAAATGTAAGCCATGTTTAGTAAATTTTCGTAGGATTTTCCAAATCAAATCATTTTTTTAGTCCCCCACCCCCTCCAATATATTCAAATACACGGCATTACCTCCCCCCCCAAAAAATCTTTATACTTTGTTTCAAATATATTCTTTTTTCCACTATGTAAAACAGTCCTATGTAACAGTCCTTTTAGAGTGCATTATTTTTTTAGGTACTTTTGAAAGAGCTTGTGGGAAAAGAGAGCCATTATTTATTTTCTGGCTTTCTTTCGATAAAGTTTCTTTTATATTCTCAGGGGGAGGGAATGAAAACTATGGTTTTTAACTTTGATAGTATTAGGCTAGAAAGTAAAGTCTTTAATTTAGGGGAGAGGGGATGAGTCCATTTAATTTGTAAATTGGCTAGCATTTTTACCTCTGATCACAAATTTTAGGCCTTTTTGCTGGGTTAACGATCTTTTTTTATCTAATTTAAAGCATATATGCTGGAACTGTATTAACAAGTCTATATCTAAATACCTCCTGTTTCTTGAGCTTATAACATTTCGAAAGTTATGCTATGGGTTTGTAGCCTATGGAACTATCTAAATTCGACAATTTATCCCCCTTAATTGGGGGTTTTAGCCATTTTTTTTTTTCATTGGCCCTGGTTTTTTAGAAACATGATTTTTTTTTTCAATATAATTTGTACGCTTTTTATTTACATGAAAAACTAAAATTTAATTTCTTTTTAAGGACAATTTTGAGCAATGCCCCCCTCCATCAAAGAGGGCTAGGGTCAATGATGCTACCCCCATGCAGTGGTTGGAGATGGCTGGTTCATCCATGCCCCCAAAACCCCAAAGGAGAAAAGCTGACCCATCTATGCTCCACACGCAAGACGGTGAAGTCGCCGGCGCTTCAAGAGCAACAGTCATCAAATATACTGGCCCTATCATAACCACCAATCAAGAGAAGCCCGACCCTTCCAGGGCAATGCCACAGCAAGCCTCAACCCCCCGTCAAGCAATGTCCGACCCTACCATGCAAGCTGCTGAACTTAATGTAAGGTTTAAATTTTATTTCCGCTAATAATTTTTCTCCCAAGTCAATTTGAAGGACAGAGATTATACACCTTATCATTTACTCATATGGATTCTAATTTGTGTAATATTGTTCTCAAGTTGCGTTATAAAGGCTTCGATAAAAGATGCGAGACTTAACGGTCCCATTTTAACGTATGTTCCGGAAAATCATGAAAATAACAGACTTGTATTAACGGATGTGTGGTCAAAGTAGGTTGGTTTATACACATTGAAAATAAGCTATTTTCAGGAGATGGCCTGAAAGGGATAGGCTATTCATTTCAAACCAAGTAAAGACCCCGGTTTTTTTCCAAAGCAGATAAAGACTATTAATATGAAATTCTTGGGGGTTGTTTGAACAAAATCAAAACCTACTATGTCTCGTTTAGATTGTAAATATGTTATATCACTAATGCATATGGGGTGACCATTAAATTGGAACTTTCAGGATATATAGAGTAGTTAGAGTGGGGAATACTGAATTAACCAAATGGTATTATGTGCATACAGATATTGCTTCTGCTACTACTATTACTACTAAGCGTGTTTTCTAAGCACATGTTTTAAGTGATATGGTTCGCTAATAATCCAATTTTCAAAATAGGGTGTTTTAGACACTCTGAAAATAAGCTATTTTACTTATAGATTGCAATGGCTCCATATTCACTATCCCTCCCACCATCTGAAGAAACAAGTCACAAAATGATCCAAACTGAACCGCAAATGGAATTTCGTGAAAATCAGGTCACTGAAATATCGGCTATCGACGATAATGATTGGCGTAGCAAATTCTTAGAGGCATGTTGTGGTGATGGTAATGTTAATTTAAATGATAATTTTCCCATTGATACGGAATGGGCACGCAATTTATTGAGTAATTATTTCAGTGTTGATAATAGTTAAGGCAATGCAGTTAGTTCAGAGGGCAACTTACCGTGGCTAAGCCCGAATACTATACAAATTTTAGATAATTTTACCAGAGAGTTGAATAAGAACCTTCCCCCACTTATTTAATGTATCGTCCCTATTTAATCAAGTTTAATTGAAAATTAAATGGCTTCGATGGATTCTAGTACACGGACCAGCAATATTGTTGAAAAAAGTGGGGGAGGGGGTGGTGACGATAATATACAATAGGGAGAGGGTAATGCTAATATAAAAGAGGAAGGGGGTAATGATATACAGTTCACGTCACTACCAGAATTTCAACAAACAAATTCGATATTGAATACAATAGTCGTTTTTACTGCAACTTTTGGGGATCCGTTTAATACACTTATGGGGGGGGGGATTTTATAACCCAACCCATTTATATCTTTCATGAATATGTAGAGAAAATTCGTGCCCTTCTTGAGCACCAGATTCAGTTGTGGGGGGGGGGGTAGGGACTCCATTAAGGCCTCAATTGTTTTAAAAATATTTTATTTGAATGAGAAACATAGTGAGGTGTACGATCACTATGTACACACCGAGATGTAGGTGTTGCACTCTCATTTGGAGAGTTACGAGACAGTCGTTATGTAGTGGATTGACAATATTATCACTCATCTCGAAAATTAGAATGAGAACGGGAGTGGGTCTGTGGTTTTATTTATTGAAGATTTAAGTGTAAATATATGTAAATTTAAAAAAAGGTTTTGTTTTAAGAGGGGGGCTGGTGGGCCAGGATCTATAGTTTTAAAATATAATCCCGATTTAGAAGGATGAAGGGCGTTCAACAAATCTGTTTCGAAACAGGTCAAAAATTTTTCATGTACGCTTTCCCCATATCAGCTTTGGAACCTCTAGCACATGACGCTTCTAAGAAAATTTTGGAATACTGGGCCGTGCAGGAGAAAGAGGGGTCTGATTTTCCCCCAGTAGATTTCTCTTGTTTAGCAGAAAAATTTCCAGTAGCACTCAGGCCGATATATTTTTTCGAACGGGCCAACGCCCATTTAAATATCGGTGTTACTGTACTCCCATACGAAACAGAATTTCAAGAGGTTTTGTGTTCTAATAAAAATGGTGTAATACTCCCAGTAAGGGGCCCGTCAATTGAATCGATAAAACACCGGGCTTGGTTGTTGTATACACGACCTAGTGCACCCAATTCAATAGGCCATTTCAATCCTATTACGGATATTAGTAGAGTTCTGGGGGAGGGAAAAAGGGGTGCGAGACAAGATACTACTGTCCAACACGCCTGTCTAGATTTTGGACTGAATTAAAGTTACAAAATCATGTGAAGCATTGTAAGCGTCACGGAATATAATCCCGATTTAGAAGGATGAAGGGCGTTCAACGAATCTGTTTCGAAACAGGCCAAAAATATTTCATGTACGCTCTCCTCATATCGGTTTTCAAACCTCTAGCCCATGACGCTTCAAAGAGAAATTTGGAATACTGGGCCGTGCATGGGAAAGAGAGCTCTGATTTTCCCACTGTAGATTTCACTTGTTTAGCGGGAAAATTTCCAGTAACACTCAGCTCGATAGATATTTTCGAACGGGCCAACGCCCATTTAAATATAGGTGTTACTGTACTCCCCTACGAAACGGAATTTCAAGAGTGTATGCGTTCTAATAAAAAGGGGGTAATATTCTCAGTAAGGGGCCCGTCGATTGAATCGGTGAAACACTGGATTTGGTTCTTATACACACCGCCTAGTGAACCCAATTCAATTGGCCATTTCAATCATATTACGGATATTAATAGAGTTCTGGGGGAGGGAAAAAGGGGTGCGAGACAAGATACTACTGTCCAACACGCCTGTCTAGATTTTGGACTGAATTAAAGTTACAGAATCATGTGAAGCATTGTAAGTGTCACGGCTATCAATCGGTGGAAACAATTTTGGGTGACCGTGCAATTTTACGTTTTAAAAATTTTCAGAATACTCTCCTGCAAATCAATAAAATAAGTTTGGATTGTGAAGCTAAGCTGTTGGATATGAACGACCCACAATTTCCGAATCGAATCAAAAAAAATCAAGCTATTGCGGTTTCCTATGCCCATGCACAAACAGATAGTTCTAACACAATGCAATTGTCAGAAATAGTCGAAACATAGGACAAGAATGAATGCATGATCAAAGCATTGAATAGATTAATTGTCACTGCAAATGGAGCTATTTCCACTTTGAGAAATACCCACTACCCGATGTTATTATCAGCAGAGGATCGCCTGGCCATTAAAAATCAGAAAATATGTTGGGTATGTAAGGAGGACTTTGACGAGGTGACGCAGAAGAATGGGACTAGGGGGAAAAAGGGGGACGGGAAAAGTCAGGGATCACAATCGCATGGTGCAGGAAACATCCTCAGGGGGTAGTATTTTTCGAGGTGTGGCACACCTATCGTGCAATGTGAATGTAAGCCATTAGTTTTTTATACCGGTTTTTATTCACAATTCAAATTATGATTTGAAATTTATTTTACCGGCTTTGGCACGTATGCACAGGGAGGGGGAGCAGATAGTCCATGGGTATATCATTCATTTACCTACAATATTATCCCCAAATCTGCTGAGAAGCTGGTGCTTTTAGAGTTAAAATGACAGGTAGTGAATAATGGGCATATGCGCTGGAATAAAATCCGGTTTTTAGAATCATATAGTTTCTTCCCCAAGGCTCTGAGTCAACTCATTAAAGTGCAGAAAAGTGAAAATTTAGATAGTTTTCTTCTGCTTAAACATTGCTTTCCAGACAGTGAAATGTATGACTTACTGACCTGTAAGGGCGTATATGCATATGACTATTAGTGCTCTGGCGCACGGTTAAATGAGGGGAAACCACCCCCAATTGAAGCATTCTATAATTCACTTACCAATAGTTAATGCATTGTCGAAGACTATGAATTTGCCAATAGGGTATGGGCTAAGAGTATTTGTAAAAATGGTTGGGATTATTTTAGAATGTACTTGGTCAGTGATGTGTTAACTCTTTTGGACATTGTCTGCAAAAACCCAGATCAAATTTATTCAGAAATTGGGCTAGATATTGGCTATTATTTGTCCACTCCTCATTTGGTGATGGACTTAATTCTAAAAATTAGTAGGAAGTAATTTGGGTTTATCACTGATTTGTATCAACACCTTTTTGTAGTAAGATCGATGAGAGGTGGGTATGTTTTTCATGGGGATCGCGTTCTAACAAGGAATCCAACTGGACAAGACACCGGTGTAAAGTATAATGCAGTTTTTCTTGACATGAACTCATTGCACCCCTTGGCAATGTCTCACTACTCTTTACCATGTGGCAATGAAGAAATACATGAAGAAAAATCATTACATGAAAGTACGGGTAAAACAAAACCAACTCACCCTTCAGAGGAGGTACAAAAAGTAAGGGAATTGCGGGTAATGGAAAATATTATAGAACGAGCAGACTCAGAAAACGAATTAAGAGAATATAAAGACAGTGAGAATCATAGTAGTCCAAGTAGCAGGAGTAATAGAAGCTCAATTTCCAGCAGGAGCTCGTGAAAAAGCACTCAAATAGATATGACACAACAACTATTAAATTTCATGGAGAAGGACAGATTAGCTAGAGAACGAAAGGAGGAGAAAGAGAGGATAGCCAGATAACGAAAAGAGGAGGAAGATAGAAAAGAAAAAGAGAATAGCTACAGAACGAAAGGAAGAGGCAGATAGAGAGGATAGAAGAGAACTAATGCAAATAATTGCAGGGAAAAATTACCAGGAGCCGCAAGGATCCTCCACAGTAAATTTAATGCATACAATAAACTTTCAACCAATGAAAGAGAATGAAGATGTACATTTGTACCTCTAAAGTTTTGAAAAAACCGAGGAATTAAACGGATTGTCGAGAGAAATTTGGGTGACAAAATTACAGCCCCTCCTTAACTACAAAGCACAAACTGCATATAAAGCATTACCAATGGACTACTCAAAAGATTTTGAAAAACAAAAACAAGCCATTTTTGAAAAGTTTTACCTCTCCCCCGAGCACTTTCAAAGGAGGTTTAGAAGCGAAAGAGAACGATACAACGAAACTTATAAAGAATACGGGTACAAATTGAAAGATATGTGTTTAAAATGGCTAAAGTTAGAAAACTATAGGATGTTAGAAGACCCGGAAGAAATAAAAGAAAAGATAAAGGAAATAATAGATAAAACAGTAATGGAGCAATTTTTAGAAAATACCCACAGAGAATTGAAAATATATTTGAAAGAAAAGAACCCAAAAACAAGTGAAGAAATGGCGGAAATGGCAAATAGGTGGACCGAAATAAGAGAGGAATTTGAGGAGACAGGCATATTTCAATATAGAGAGTATGACAAAAATAGGCACTATAATACAGCGCAAGGAGAATTAACTTGCTATAACTATGGTACTACGGGGCATTTTGCGAGAAACTGCCCAAGCAAACATGATCAAAAACCACATAAAACGACAGCCTGGGCCATGACCCATTATAAGGAAATATTACGCATTTGAAGAGTCGCAAAAAATATACGGAAAATTGAACGGGGAATTAGTTGAAATGGCAATTGATTACTGCAGTGACCAAACCTATGTGCGAACTGACCTAATTAATAGAACGGAGATAGACCATAAAAATAACATTACAACATTATGTTATTATGGATCAAGCCTCCATGCCCATCTGCTTGGGTAAGAATAGAAATTGCAAAGAAGGACGGTACGGTCCAGAGAAAAACGATAACAGTAGGCTTAGTACCTACGCTAGCAGTGGATGTTTTAGTAGGAGGAGACTTTGAGGATATCTTAAATCTCCTATCGTTAAAAGCGACTTCTTTAACACTGGGAAAATTACAAAATTACACTACGACGGAAAAATATACAACTCCGTTGACTACGGGGGAAGTGGACCGGGCCATAAAACAAATTGGGAGGCTCTGTCGCCCTGTCGAAAAAATGAAATGCTTGATATGCGTGTTCGAAATATGGATAATCCACAGAAATGGGATACAAAAGTAAAAAGACAACATACTATTGAAAATAAGATGCGCGAAAAGGATTTTTCGGGAAAATTTGCAATAATTAGAAATCTTGAGGACACTATTAATGAATATGAGACGGTAACAAGTTCAGGCCAAAATGAAATACTGATTGTACCAAAGAAAAATGAGACAAAATTTATTGTACGTGCTTTTCCTCGCAAAGTTCGGGAAAATTTAGTACGATGTGAAAAACCAAATGTTCCCATTTTATATCGAAATATTTGTTTCTGTGGTAAAATTAAAGACAACTAAAAGAGAGAAAAGAGATATTAAACGGAGCTACAATGAAGTAATGCAGTTAAAGATGGTGGACACTGGAGTCCGAATCAGATTTAACGATGATTTATTATTTTGCGCGAATGACAAAATTGAGAACAGTGAAAATAGAAAAAGAAGTACAAAAAAGAGACAAAATTTGGAGATTCAGCCATAAATGGCGAAAAAATAAAAAAATTTTGGTTGGGCTGCGCATTGATAACATAAATAATAGGGGGGGGGGAAAGAGGTCAAAGACCCATGGGGGATAAAACAAGATGGTTACAAAATAGAGGTGAATGACCAACAACGAGTTGGGGGAAAGTTGGGAGATATAGAATGTCGGGTCAGATTGAAAAAACTTGGGAAGGACTCTGAGATTAGTATTATCAACTCAAAAGATATGTCAATCTTTTATGGGGGGGAGGAATCCCTTGGGGAAGATCCCCTGCGGGAAGTCGCGAAAGATAGCCCTTTTCCTCAATGCACAACTGGCGGACAAGTTGTGATCCCTTTACCAAGGTTTTGCCTCTCTGATCTGGAGTCCATGGGGGATACTCTCTCCCAGTCACTTCACATTTCACCCAAACATTTGTCCTGTAACCCTGTTCATAGTTGCTACTCTTCATGGGAACCGACAATTGCTGCCGGCAAATTGTATTCAGTGGGAGATGTGCATCTTCAATTAACATCAACGCATATTCGGCATCTGATTATCCCAGGGTAGGGAACCCAGGAAAAAGGCGATTCATGGTTCGCTTAAAATTTTACTTCATACCCAGTACCATTATCGTTTTCTCAGGCCTTCGCATGTTCGGCCTTAGAGTATTTGAAATTATGCCAAGGAGCAATTTACTTTTTTATTGAGATGTGGGGTTGTTTCCACAGATGAAAATTAAGAGGCTAGGGCAGTTAATTTTTCATGATGGACGGCATCATCAAATGTTTCAGAAACTTATTCTCTGCTCTTCTTAAATGTAAATTTGTGAGAGCGAGAAATTTTTTTGTTTTTGATTGTGCTGCGCACAACCATTGTCTATAAATCTTGGGGACTTAAACTTTCAAAACCTAATGCGGATGCTATACGATGTAGACCATGGTGGTTCCACAGTAGAGACGTGTTGATGACGACCGATCCAGAGCCAAGCGGTGGAAGTAGTAGAACAGAAAATGGTGGAAGAGAGACGGCAAATAGATTTTGTAAAGTTGAAGTTATGTGTTTATGTTTGTAAGGGTGGACCAAGGTAGCGCGTGGGCGGTCATTTATCTTACGGGGGGAAGTGTTGGGGTTCCGCCCCTGTTTCTTTTCTTTTCAGATAAATGACCTGGTTTTGCCCCGTAATTACTTTTGCGTAGATTTGCCTATAGTATAATTTTCAATGACAATTTAAAAGTCTTGTTGCCAAGCTATAGTTGATTTGCAATAAGTAAGCTTTGAAGTAAATTCTATTTTGGACTTCCTGGTATGAGTCATTGAATAATAGAGCTAAGAAAGTAGAATTGGTTTTGAATGGGGAATAAGAGGATTGGCTGGGTCAAGCGAAGGTACACCCCTATGAACAGTTGTGTACAGAATATTATTTTTGAGTTAGTCTGCATTTAGACCCCGTTCGGGGAAGCATATATTCTTGGTTGTTATATGTGACTGTTTAGAAGAATACAAGTAAGGTATTTTCAAAAAACTGTGTACTAGTTTTCCCGGAACCCAGGCAGGGTAGGAATAGAGTTACGAGATTCCGTCATTATTATATTGACAGGGGGGTTTGTTACCTCCAAGGAGAGGGTTAGATATTTTCAGTTGTAGCCCAGGGCGGGTACACTTGGCTTTAGAAAGTGACCATTTGACCACTCGATCACGTTATCATACTCTGGGACAGCGTATACTGTAAATAGGGTAGTGTCAAACCCGATATTTGCAGAACCGGTGAGGTAGACGCGGAAATCACATTATAATTTGGGACCGAGACATTCCCCTCCAATAAGTGGTGACACCCGTATATTACCACGCCAATAATGGTGGCGTTGTAGCTTACCACTATAACACTGGTGGCATCGTGGAATACCGGTATAATATTAGCACCTATCAACCCGAACATATGGGGAAACAGATTCTCTGTTGTTAAAAGTTAAAATCGTGGATTTATTAAATGGTTTGGAAAATGGGGTACACATCAGCTCTAGGATCGACTACACCAATTGGAATGAGTCCCTCTATCCCGAGTTGGTGAAACAGCAGGCCCCCAATCAAGTATTAATGTTAAATCAGAGACGGGGAATGATTTAATATCCAACGTAGTGTTCCCCGGTCCTAAATTTTACTGTGTGGAAAAACACGACAAGGATGTATAATAGCGATGCGACAGGGAACCCGCACACTTTCTAAAATGCAATTTCGGCCTGATTGTTAATAGAAACTGTGTAGATACTTTTCTAGTGCCATAAGAAATAGTGCTAGCAATTCGCTCTCTAAATACAGAAACTATACCCTTAGAGTGGAAAAAAATAACATGTCATGTATATCCGACAAGGTCTATAAGCTGGAGAATGGTGTAAAAGTACTCCCCCACGGCTACTATCGAATTTCAGATTGATTTGAATGTGTGGACTATCGAAACCAACTCGGTCTGGATAAGTTAACTTACATTCAAAAAAAAAGTATAAAAATGGTGGGAGGGGGACAACATCAATTTATCAATTATAACTGCAGCAGGGGCTATTGTATACAGATTTTGTTTTTCCGCCGGCCTTCGACCCTGGGGGGGGGGGCGGGGGTTCCGCCCGCAGCGACCCCTGGGGGTGGGGGGTTCCACCCGCAGCCGGTCTTCGGCCCGCGGACCCAGAGGGGTGGGGGACCTTGGGGGAGGGATTCACATTTTCTCATCTTAGTCTAGAAATATGTTCAACTGTGCTGCTATTGCTATAGTTCTTGCTGTATTTTAAGTAGTTTTTTTTGTCAATAAATGAAAAATATTGTTCTGTTGTTGTTGTTGCTATTGTTGTTGTACAAATAGTGTGTGTGCTATTGTTGCTGTATTTTAAGTTGTTTTTTGTGAAAAATAGTGTTATTATTGCTGTACAAAAAGTTTTGATGTTAATAAAAGAAAAATATTGTTTTTGTTGTTCTTGTTGCTATTGAATAACGTACTAGGTAGATCTAAGAGAAAATTATTATTTATTCATTAGATAAGTATGGTTTACAGTTAGTTGTAGTCCAACTGTTGTCAACAGCAGCAGCAGTATGTATCAATTTAAACACCATTTAGGTCGTTTCTGTGTGGCCCGTCAATGTCTGGGAAAACGACACTTTTAGCTAAAATAATTAAAAATTGTAATAAAATGTTTTTGGAGAAACCAAAGAATATTTACTATTGCTATAGTATTTCGCAGGAATCCTACGATCAAATAAAAGCTAGTGCCAGAGCCACATCCATGCCAATTCAATTTATACGGGGACTTGATGTTTACAATAGTATTGAATAAACCTCATGGCTAATTATTGATGATTTAGCTGAATCGATTGAACAGTTCTCACAGAAAATGCTACAACTGTTTAACGTTCGCTCTCATCATGAACACATTTCCATAACCCTAGTTCTACACAATCTGTTTCATCAGAGCAAATGTATGAGAACCCTTGCTTTGAATTGCACCATCTATATTATCTACCGAGTTGTTCGTGACTCTAGTTCTCTAATAACTCTCAAAAAACAAATATATCCAGGTGCTCCCAAATTTCTGCTGTCAGCGTAATAGCCAGGCGACAAATAAGCCCCATGGGTACATTTTGCTAGATCTTAATCAGAATACACCCGAGGATCTACGTGTAGTCAAAGATATTTTCGACAAAGAAATTACTGTATATCTTCCGGTGAACAGTAGAAAGGACTATTAGTTGCCATCGTGACATTGAAGAAACTAAACGAAAATAGACATTTATTTTCCGTTCTAAGCCCTTCAAAACCTCCCCTCAGACAAGCCAAACTCAAACATGGTATTGACAAAGAATTTATTAATCTAATATCTGAACTTTGTTTAAATTTAACTCTGGGCAATACACACTTGTCAGAAGGTGTTAGATAACAGACAAAATAACATCTTTCTATTGTACGTGCCTCGGCTTGCAAAAACAAAGGAACAAATTTTAAAAGAAAACGTCTTCTTCAGGCGGGCGGTAGCTTTTTTACACTTTTACTGCCAAGAATCGCAGGACTTGTAAAAAGGTTTCTCTAGATAGCTAAACCCTATAAATTGACTCCAATAGAACTTGTCCTCTCACCCCTGGAACACTTTGAAGGCAATCTAAGCAAATTCATTAATGATGAAAATATCACCGATGATAAAAAACTAGTTTTCCTTCAAGATGCATTGCGTCGTGCGGACAAACATAGACCTTATCGTGAGACCCGTCGTCACAGATCCCCTAAACAGGAAACATCTCATCAAGATTCTGCAGCAGCAGCAGCAGCACAATCAAAGGAGAAAGAATTGAATTCCATAGTGATATCAATTGGAAACCTATTGCCAGTGACCTATCGAGAACAGAGTAAAAGAGTATTAGCATATCTCATGTTGGAAAGTGGTGGTAATTATCAAGTTCAAGTTGATAGCACTGGGAAACAAATTATAATTCCGGGAAAAAGCTGATTTAATTTGCAAAATGGTGACAAATCGTAAAGTACTTTTATCATTTACAATAATCCATACACCTTTCTAAATGCATCAAACTTCCCAAAATGTCTTATTGGCAATAAGCAAATTCTAAAGAAATTAAGAGAATATAGTAGAAGTGTTAGTCCTCTAACAACGCCAACAACACCACTTAAAAAGAAGAAGAAGTTTTTAATTCAATCTTGGAAAATACTAGCACTCCTAGTAGCAACAGAAGTAATGATTTGATGACACCAACGACGACGGTTAGACAAAAGTGAAGAAGTATTGATATCAACTCATTGTCTCAAGCACCACCCTCCAGTGTGCAAAAGGGGAGTTGACATTACACTACGGATTTGCGTTCAAAATGGATGTAGTTTTAAAACATGTCCATGAAAATATTGGTGAAGTGGGAAGTCTAAGTTCCTCCACAACGCTTACTAAAGGTGCCTCTGACATAGGTGGCAGCACATTAAAAAAAGAAAGAGAGTATCTAGAAAATGAACCGAACTAGACACTGCATCGGAATCTTAGGCTTCGTGGCAACAATATCGACAAACTAGGGCCTTCATCCCTCTGCATATAATGCAAACTGATCTTTTAATTCCAGTCTAGATTCAAAGGTGTCACTATACGCCATACAAATTTATTCTAGTTGTGATTAGTGTCCTTAGTCACTATTCCTATGACCTTCCATCGCAAACAAAGAGGCGTTGAATTTGCTGGTACCTTAGAAAGTTTTCCTGAACAAGATTCGTATAGAAAAACTCAATCGGATCTCAGTTTCAAGTTTGCTAATTTTCATGTGCAAAAGGTTCTATTGAAATATAGTACAAAGCTATATCATATTCACAGTCCGGTAAAGGCTGAATTGGTTGAACGATTGATGAGAACGATTCGTCTATTGCTTTCAAGATATTGCACACTGAAAAATACTGCTGCTTTTATTCATGATTTAGATAAAATCATGTAAACATATA
Source organism: Artemia sp. Qi Xiang Cuo (assembly GCF_049724085.1). Taxonomy (NCBI): domain Eukaryota; kingdom Metazoa; phylum Arthropoda; class Branchiopoda; order Anostraca; family Artemiidae; genus Artemia; species Artemia sp. Qi Xiang Cuo. The sequence goes on along the minus strand of NC_142797.1, from coordinate 14,274,403 downwards.
ACCATTGACCAAATCTATCCCTATCCGGTGTTATCCGTCAGGACGATCATGGCAGTGAAAATACGTTTGATGCTTTTCTCAAGCAATATTCTATTTAAAAAACCGCAAAAACAAAAAATATGAAGAAGAAATACATTGTTGGTGATACTGTTCGAATTAATAGAACCACCAATATTTTTGAAAAGAGGAATTATTTATGGAGCACGGAACTTTTTAAAGTGTCCAAAATCCTAGACACTACACCCACGACATATCGGCTGCAAGAAACCAAAGATGATGAGATCCTAGGCGGTTTTTATGAATATGAACTACAAAAACTTAGAAACAGTGGTGAAATTTATCAAATTGAAAAGATATTAAAGAGCCGCACTTGCAGGGACAAGAGACAGTTGCTTGTTCTCTGGCTAGGATACAACTCTGATTTTGATTCTTGGGTTGCAGTTGAAAACATTAACAATGCCCAATGATTTCTATTTGACATTCATGTCCAATGATTCCGATCCTCTCTACAATGATTTAAATAGAACAAGTGATTTTTGGACGAAACTCTCTCCCACTATCAAATTCGATGACGGAAAGTATGATGTGGCTCTTGTCGACTTTATTCTCAAAAATACATACGATATCCTGAGAAAGGATCGCAAATATGAGAATATAGTTATACTATTCGATTGGTCACTCTTTGCCGAGTATGAATGGGTTGAAGCACTTAAATCTAGTGAATATCCTTATTTGACACTGAAATATAAAGAATATGGTAACATGAAAGATTTGTGTGCAAAAATCAATAGAAAAATCTCATATCGTAGGAATGGTTCATTCCATTTTAACTATTCAATGGAATACGATAGGATTTACATTACCTCACCTGTCGAAACTGAAATGATTCATCTCAATAATAATATGAAAGATGTTCTTGGCTTTAACAGAATATGATCAATGGCAGAAATACTGCAACTCTTAATGGGATAGATCATGTTATTTTTGCTGAATATCGACCCGGTTTCGCCACAGAAACTTGTATATTTCTCTACGCTTCATTTGTCGAAACATCCAGAGTTGGCAATAGCAATGTCCCCCTCCTACGAGTTCTTGAACGAAAAACCAATCAAGAACATATTCATCATTACAATATAAAGCATCTTCAGTATATCCCCGTAAACACTTTCTATTCGGAACTCTGCCAGTTAAGACTAAGAGCTGAATTAGGAGATCTCCTAGCACTATCTAAAGGTTTGGCTGTGATTACTTACAATTTTCGACCCCTCGTTGTCAGTATTAAAAAAAAAAAGGATGTCTAATAGAAAAGTGGTATTCATTTGTCCTGATATTGACTGCTATCTTAATACTCTTGGCCCAAAACAACTGGGCAATGGAATGGACTATTACAAAGGTCACTCATCAATGTCTGGCTATGGTCTTATCAGTTGGTTTGCTAAGCTTCTTCGCTCTGCACTACCCTTGGCTAGAAAATATATTATACCGGCTGCGACAGATTTTGCATCCTCTACACTATACGATTGGGGCTCTGGCAAAGATTTTAAAAAAAGTGCTTCGGAAAATGTTAGGTCCAGTGCGCGATCCCTTGGCGAACAATTGAAATCTCAACAAAATGGAAAAGGTTTAAAAAGGTCGAGAAACAGTGCCCCACTCATCAGTCTGTACTCAGGTCAGAAACGAAAGACATCACCCCTGTCAAAGAAAAGAAGGAAAAAGACGACACATAGAGAAAACAGTAGAAGAAGATGCCCCAGGAAGAGAATTGTTAGATCGAAACTGGATTTGTTTTCATAGATGGCATATCTACCGCATAAGGATTCAAAACCTTCAATCACTTCATCTTTAAACCCATTCAATGCAGAAAATGTCATGTGAGTGTAAAACATGGATTTTATGAACAATTTTATCCACAACAACCCCACTCCGATAATATCCACTTTGAATTTATTCCAATGAAGACTACTTTATGGACATCTCTTCGACATTTATAGATTTACAAATGAAAGTTCTGAAATCCGACAATACATTGCCAATTCTTGCCGATGGAATATCCTATAAAAATTGTATATTACATAATTTATTTCGTCAAATCAGTGTCTACATAAATGGCACACTGGTGAGCACAAGCAACAATCTCTCAAATTATAAAAGCTATATGCAATTCATGTTGATGACACCCAAGTTATATAAGGAATTGAGAGGCACCCCATGGATATGAATATATTACTAATACTGATAGTACAGATGCACTTAAAAATGCTACAACTAGTGAATTACATCTAGTTGGAAAAATATATCATGAAATATTTAATATACCCCAATGGTTACCACCCTAGATTAAAGTGGATATAGAATTGACGCTTGCTCCATCCAATTTCATTTTACGAAAGGAACTTGCTGTCAATCCTGATTTAACTCTCTCCCTCGCCTCGGCAATACTACATGTACGAAAGCAGCAGGTTATGAGTTTTGATGCTTTGGCAGTGGAAAAACTGAGAGCCAGTGGAAATAATATTAAACTACTTGTTCTTCATACAATCACCAATCAAAGTCATATTGCCACAGGCTCACGCACCTTCACTGACTCATCCTTTGTCAATGGCGAAATTCCATCAAAATTAGCATTAGCATTTGTACCAATCGATAGTGCAATAGGATCGTGGACTGGCTGCCCACATAAATTTGAGATGTTTGGGCTTTCATCTCTTGTCTGCAAAGTAAATTGAATCCCACTCTACAATATATCTTTTGATAAATCCTATAGAACATTGTATGAGTTGACCATGCAAACCCTAGATCATGATTCACAACTATTTGAAAATGATATAACCGAAGAAATGTTCGCTAAAACACATGGTATCATTGCACTAGACCTGTCTGGCACTCAAGATATAAGTATAGTACGAACGCGGAGTGTGCGTTTAGAGTGTACATTTGCCGATCCATTAGCTGAGAGTATTGCACTAATCTCGCTAAATCAATTTAAAACCTATTGGGAAATCACTCCCGAAGGCAGTGTTCTACTAGACCTTGTACCATGAACACCAGTCAAATAATCAATGTATTTAATATGGACCCCTACATGTCAAAATACAGATCCTATTGTCTGCCATCAGAACTTTCTTGGAAAAATTCAAGGTGCCAACAATACCCTGATTATTTTTAATAGCAGTCTGTCGACTATGAAAACCGGCCATTGGTTGAGCATCTTTCAAACAATGAAGAGGAATGAATTTTTTTATCCTCTCGGCCTACCCTATACATTCTACACTCCACACTTCAATAGTTGTATTGTAAGCAGAGGCAAAATCATCATTAAAAATGGGAAGAGAGTACTGGATCTTACGAATAAAAGCTGTGGTTTCCAAGCGCTACTATATTTCGTGTTCAGATGTCGCGGCTATAATTAGAACCAGTTTCTCAACATTTATGTAGACAATCCACGTCTGAACGACTTTATAGTGGAAAATATTCTCTCAGACCTGTATAATATTGATTTTAGTGACCTACGAGTAAAGTGCTTGAAAAATGTATGCGAATTTGTTTATTAATAAAGAAAAAATGTATATAACAATGTCTTTAGTCTTCACTTTAGATTTCTTCTTCTTCGGTGTATAGGCAACTGTAAAGAACCACCAATGCTGGTAGATCATTTGGATTCACTGTATATTGATCTTGATTGGATGCAAATTCAGGGTCACATTTTCTACAGTACAATGTAACTTGACTCTTATCATATCTCTTTGTAAAGCCAATGATACTATTTGCATTCATATTGTGATATTAACGTGTTTCAATTTGTTTATTTGAAGTAATATTACATACAGTGTTTTCAAGTGGTGAATCACATTCGGTAAATGCCAAATAAAAATCACTAGGTTTAAAGTCATAATAGTCAGTGTTGTCACAACGATGACGCAGAAACCAATTTGTCTTGTTACCACAACAGTTGAGTCGTAGACCTGATTCTTTCTCCCAAATTAATTTAAATCTACGACGATACCAATCTCGTAGAAATAAACTATCCCATTGATCACATTTGTCATAGTGGCAATTGGAGCATAGATGTCCTCTAGGGTGAGAGTCACAAATACCTTCAAGACATGAATTACAGCCTTTAATTTGTACTGCACATCCTTTATGTAATTTACAGGGATTGCATAATTTGTACTTTTCATTATATTCATCAATTATTGTACAATTCTCACATGACGACCAACTGTCAAGAGTGTATATGCATAGTGGACATGCATAGAACATTTTTTTTTTGGTTTCCGTTGTCAACTCTCTCACAGCTAAAAAGAAACTGGTCCAAGTTCGATAAATTCACAGGGGAAAGGGAGAAGAGTAATTCTGTGACGTTACATAACCTCTTTCGAAGGGTGGGTCATCTACATAGAATCTATGGCAATGTTTTCAAAAGCATATCCACGATATTATTCTGCTTTGTTTAAATTAATATTTCAATAAATTGAGTAAAAGCATTTCAGTGAGGTCGTATAAACTTCATAAAATAGTCCAATGGGGGAGAATAAGTTTTAATTATATAGTCAAGTGTTCCGTGGGAGAATATTTTCCTTTGAAGGGATAACTCGAGAAAATCATCATACAGAATCAATTGTTTTTCCATAATCACAAGATTCGACCTAGTTCTCTCTTTCTTAAATTTATTCATTTTTCAATCCTATCACTCTCACTGCTGACTCTAGACTAGCCACGATTCGTTCTACTTCAAGAATATTAGATAACTCAAAAAAAATTCTAACATAAAGAAAAGGGTAACATTTTCGATTTCGAAACAATTTTATTGAGCGTGTATAAATACAACAATAATATATATTACACATGTACAATTATCTATATAACTTATTGTCCTCTATATGCTTCACTATTGCATTTAAAGTACTTTGAAGTCTAAATTTGCTCAAAGATAAAAATTTAAAAAATAAAAGATTAAATTTGCTCAAAGATAACACATATCTTGCATATACTTCATCCCATTCAAGACAAAGCCGTGATCACCTTGTGATTTCTACCGCTATGTTTGGTGCTCTTGTATCATTACTGCTGCTACCAACTCCACTATCAACTTCTAATAGTGTAATCATTCCACTCATTATTACAAATATATCTTAATGAATAAAGTCAAACTGTTCTCACCCTTTGAATTCTAATCTCACACAAATAGCAACTATAGTAGAAAATTGGTCTTATATTCACAACGACCTTGTCCTCTTAGTAAATCAATAATATTGTACCGTTAGTATTCAATGCGCATATGCATTTTCCCCGTAGTATTTCCAATTCCCTGATTGGCCTAGAAATAACACTTTTACCAAGGACATTAAATCTCGTCCCAGGTTTTACCAAGAACAATAAAACTCTTTCAGGCTTTTACCAAGGACATTAAATCTCTTCCAGAAATTAGAAATGGGTTCCTACTAATGTGAAGATTTCTTTGTAGATTGGCAGATTTAAGGGAAATGGGAACTTCCTGGGAGGGTATAAGGAGGCTCTGAATAGATTAGGATGGGGGAGGAGCGTGAGTAGTTGTGTTGGCCTCAGGCGGCTAAGTACTTCGTTGAGTTGTTAGTAGTAGTTAGTATAATTAAATTATTATGATTTGCGTCTGGAGCCACATCATTTTCAATGTTCCAGTGGTCCAACATCCCTATATTTGAAGCCGATAGGTAAAAAAAATGCATGCCCTACAGTTAAATGGACAAATGTTAATTTGTGTAATTGGTGTTGGAGGGGTCTTAGCCCTCTCTGTACCTCCAATTTAACATCCTTGAAAATCCTTGTATGACAGCGCTTCAAACAAGATGCAACATAGCGAGATGCAAGATAGAAAGGGGCTTCTGGGCGGCCTACGGATGCCGCGACATTGGAAAGGTCTCGCTTCGTCCTCCAATCATAGAAATCAAAAATGCTTCGTGATTCCGGCTCAAGGAAGGTGCAAAAGACATAACTTTGTTCTAAGATGCCGGTAGTAGGAGGGTTCGGTGGGGGAGGGGCCCTGGCCCTTTGTTAGTCTCAAATTACACAGATTGAAACCGGCTGACCGTTTTTGGTTTAAACCAAGGTTCAACAAAATCAAAGGTCCAAAATGCTTACTTTTCTTTAAAATTGGCTGTAAAAGGGCACAGGGTTGAGGGCTCAAGAGCCTTTTGCTCCCTAATCATACAGACCGAATATCGTTGCATCATTTTCTTTTTCAAACAAGCTGCGACGTCCTTCCTTTCTTCGAAAGTATTGGCACTGGGAGGAGGAGGAGAAAGGATGTGCTAGGGAGGCAGCAGGCTTTGTTTGTGGCTCTCATAATAAAGGTTCAAAGTCTGTGTCATAATAATTAAAACAAAATTCAACATAGCTATATTTCTGCTAAAAAGGTGAGGGAGGGGATGATGACGGCCGCACTGTGTTTCGACCTAATCTTTGTACCTAACCACGACTTGTCTCGTTTGCATTGAATCAGGGGCGTATTTTTGTGCAAAGTCATTATCTGTTGTTTTTGTTTTTTTTTTCTACGTAAACCACAGCAATAAAGTGGTCAGCCCCTATAAACTTCCAAAATAGTGTATCTCACGGGAAGATTTTTGTACAGAACAACGAATGCAAGGATGCTTTCATCAACTGGTTAATAGAACTGATCAGCATTAAAAGAAATTAAAACTTAAAACAAAAATGTCAACGACACTATAAGAGACCGCGCCCCCTCCCATGAAGCAGGACAGGATATGATAGGCCCTTAATTGAAACGGCATTGAGAAAGAAAAATGCTACAACAGTAAAACAGGAAACAGGAAAAATTTTTTAAGCAACTGCTGAATTAAACCTTATTGCACTTCGAGAGGTGGCTCATGGGAGTGGTATCCCTCTAATGTTTGGAATTTGCTGTCCGTTCTAAACTTTTATCGCTTTTAGTGACCCTCGCCGATAAAAGCAAAAACAAAAGAAATTGGATATAGAAAAGAAATTTATATCGAAAGAATTTATTTTGTGTGCTCATTTCAAAGATACAAGATTCTATGTTACAATTTACGCACTATAAATTTTTAGCAAAAAAAATGAAAATTTTAGAAAAAGGAAAGTAAAAGGAGGTATAATATTGATGAACATTATAAAATTAGGTTAAACAAATTTATTAGCCTCCTGTCTCCAAAACACTAGAATTAGTATTTCTCTTGAGACGGGCACTTATAGGCGCTTTTTTGGGAAGAAGAGATGGTACCAAATCAGTGATAATAGAATCTCAGGAGCGGATTCATTCAAAAATAAATAATTCTTTAGATAATTTATTCTTTAGATAATTTAATTACAATAATTTAGGCAACAAAAGAGATCAGATCGCATAAGGTGCCATTTCTGGCCTGGTGCCATTTTCTGCTTTTCTGCTGCTTTTCTGCTAGGTGCCATTTTCTGCTTCAAACGCAATAGGGCTATGATCGATTGAAAACTTTGAGACGCTGAAACAGCTTAAAACTAGGAATAACACTTGAATAAAGCCTCATTGATTAGCTCCAGGAAAAAAAAATTTAAACAACCCTAAAAAAGACCTAAAATATACAAAAAAAGGTGAGGTAGAAGATTATAGATAAATTTTAAAAGACGCATTTTGGGATTTTACCTTTAATTCGAATGGGGTTGATGACCGAAAGGGAGGAAGCAGATCCGAGATTGAATCGTATTCCTCGAACTTTGAGCCAATTTGTCGAAACTCGAGTTGAAAGATACGTCCGTCCATAGTAAAGACATCTAAATAAAAAAGAATAAACTAGAATAAAACATAAAAAAGATATAAATAAAAAGGATTGTAAATTTTCACATTTGGTTTAGGCATAGTTTTTCTTTGAAATCCACCCATAGAAACGTGTAGGAAATAAATTAACCAATATCGTTATCGATATAATTATCGTTATCGTTATCAATATAATTATCGACTCACCAATTACAATATTACTTCACCAAACTAAACAGATTAATTTAAAACTTAAAGACATCCTTTTAAAACGATAACCTAAATTGAAAGTCAAAAATTTCTTTATTCTACAAAATTTTCCGTCCTTTTCTGTAAACTAATTTTTTTGTGATTATTTTGTGATAAAAACCGTTTGAAATCTATATCATTTTCAGCAAAGCTGAAATGATACTCAGGCTTTTATGGGATGGGAGGGGCGAAAGTCCCACTCTTATAATATATGATCGTTTTAAATTTGACTGAATTATTTACTTCAATTTATGTCCGAATTAGGATTAATTTTCTGATTCATAATTTCAATTCGCTTTCAGTTTGAATCATTTAATTTTGCTTTATTTCTTCTCATTTTGGCACTGATATCGCCCTCTACTTTATTGGGGAAAACTTTTTTCTTCATTTTTTTTTCTCGTTATTGACGTAAGTTCCTGTTTTAATTGACATAGATTTGCGACGGTGTAAATTTTAGGAGTATCAGCAAAGATTTATTTGAGCTTTTCTGATAATTAAATAAAAATAACAAGTTATTTCAACTGAAAATATTAAGCAACAGTAAAACTTAAAACAAACAGAAATTATTACGTATAAGAGGGGGTTGCCCCCTCCTCAGTACCTCACTCTTTATGCTAAAGCTAGACTTGTTGTTCCAATTATTTAGGAATGACTCCTGTTGTACAAGGATCATTTAATTAGAATAGTAAACTTTTTACAAATTCAAAAACACTTTAGCGTAAAGAGAGAGGTACTAAGGATGGGGCAATCCCCTCATATACGTAATGATTTATGTTCGTTTTAAGTTTTAATGCTGCTCCTTACTTTCAGTTTAATTTTTTTTTTCTGATAGTTTTTTAATTAATGCTGGGGAATCCAGCTCCCCCTCCCATGGAGAATTCCCTCCCCCCCCCTGAAAACTCCTCCATGAAAAGATCTTCCTACGTAAACACCTCGACCAGAAAATGCCCCCCCCCCCCCGAAATATCTTTATACTTCCCAATAGCCGATACTATATGTAAGCAATGGGCAAAGTTAATAGCTTGCAGCCCTTCTCTCTGCGACTGTGGGGAGTCAAGCCATCCTTAAAGACATAGTTATTAGATTTTTCGACCATGCTGAAGAAAATGGCTATCTCAAAATTTGATCGGACATTTTGGGCAAAAAGGGAGATGGGGTCTATCTGCCCTCCAATATTTTTGGTCAATTAAAAAACACTACAACTTTTGATTTCCGATCAAATGAGCCTTATCCCGATCTTCTAGGATCACTGGTTCGATAAAATTACCTCTGGAAAAACAACACGCATCCGTAAACACGCATCTTGCTTCTGGCAAAAAATTCAAAATTCAATATTTTTGTATATAGGAGCTTAAAGTCTCTACAGTTTATTTATTGGGTGTACTTCCCCTTTTTTTAAATTAGGCAAATTTTCTCAGGCTCGTAACTTTTGACCGGTAACATTAAACTTCATGAATTTTATACATTTGAATAAGCATCAAAATTTGATTCTCTTGGTGTATCTATTATCATCAAGACTGTTTCTTACAGTTTCGGGGGTCCTTACTTACAGTTCGTTACCACGAACTGTATGAAAGAGCTAAAATGTTGGATTTCAATTGGAAGTTCAGTCAAAATTTGAATATTACAAATTTCATCCTCCTTTCAAAATAAAAACAATTTAAAATTATAGCTTACTGTTTTTGCATAAAACTTGTAAAATAATCAAAGTGTCCTTTAAGATCAAGAAGAACCAACAGATTATTAGGTAATTAAATTAGGTAAAATAAATAAGATAATTATTAGGTAATAAAATTATTATGTAAGCCCTTCTATTTTCAACATAAGATACTAGATAACATGGTTAATTAAAATAAAATAAATTGAAACAACCTAGTTTAAATTCCTTCCGTTTTGTAGAGAGAGTGCAAAATCAATGTCAGGACACAAAACCGGCATCCTAGCAATAACTAAAATTAAAATACCCGATGTTTTCTGGACGCACTGCATGCTCCAGAGAGCAGCTCTCGTATGAAAAAAAAATGTGCGAGAAACCTAAACATTTTTACAAAAGTAACAAAATCTATAAACTACATAAAAAACAGTTTATTATCATTTAGATTATTTACAAAGCTGTGTGACAATATTGAACCTATTTACACCTCAGTAGAGTCCTATGTTCCATTTCTATCGAGCCCCTAGGAATTACCATGCTATTCTATAGAAGATCTACACCTTTTCAAAGAGAGTCAGTACTCCCTCACACAGTTTCACTTGCATATTGCAAAAAGCATGCAAAACCTATAAAGTGATTAAACACGTTTTGAAACTACATGCTATTTGCTTGCCTTATGTTCCCTTGGTACCTTTCCAAACAAAGCGATAAAAAAAAAGTGTTTAGCATTTGCGAATTGGACTATACGAACGATGTTAATTGAATAATAGGGAAAAAAACAGAGCTAGATAACATTCGCGAATTGGATCGTATGAAGGTCGAGAAAAAAAAGGGGTGGTCTTATGACTTCACCTAGCTTTACTTCTTCTATGTATACTGTATATTACACAAGTGACGTTTGAATAGTGTTGTCAATTTAAAATAGAGTTTAATGTTATAGTGTAGTAAAAAGTTGATACTAAGAGAGATGTAGATGGCAAGAAAAGAATTTTAATAACGGATAGCTTTACTTCTTCGATGTGTTCTGTATAATACACAAGTGGTGGGGTGATGGGAGCGGGGTGTCTTAGAGTACTTATAGTGCTGTACTGTGGGCCGAATTCCTAGCGTAAAATCCGAATAGATGACTTGAAAATAAAATTTTTAAAGAGAAATGTCTGAAAAGTGTTTTGTGGGAGATGGGTTGATTGGCAGAAGGATCCCTTAGAGTATTTATAGTGTGATAGTGGGGGGCGAGTTGCTAGCGAAAAACCCGTGTGGATGACTTGAAATAAAATTTTGTTTAACAAGAAATCTCTGAAATTTTTTTTTTTTTGGGGGGGGGGGTTGATGGCAGAAGGATCTCTTAGAGTAGTTATAGTGTGATAGTGGGGGGGCGAGTTGCTAGCGAAAAAAGCCGTGTGGATGACTTGAAATATAATTTTTTAACAAGAAATCTAAAAAAACATTTTTGGGGGGATGGGGTGATGGGAGCGGGGTGTCTTAGAGTACTTATAGTGCTGTACTGTGGCCCGAATTCCTACCGAAAAACCCGATTGGATGACTTGAAAATAAAATTTTTAACGAGAAATGGCTGAAAAGTGTTTTGGGGGAGATGGGTTGATTGGCAGAAGGATGTCTTAGCGTAGTTATAGTTTCATAGTGGGGGTCGAGTTGCTAGCGAAAAACCCGTGTGGATGACTTGAAATAAAAGTTTTTAACAAGAAATCTCTGAAAAATATTTTTTGGGGGATGGGATGATGGCAGAAGGATCTCTTAGAGTAGTTATAATGTGACAGTGGGGGCGAGTTGCTAGCGAAAAAACCCGTGTGGAGGACTTGAAATAAAAATTTTTAACAAGAAATCTCTGAAAAAATATTTTTGGGGGGATGGGGTGATGGGAGCGGGGTGTCTTAGAGTACTTATAGTGCTGTACTGTGGGCCGAATTGCTAGCGAAAAACCCGTGTGGATGACTTAAAAATAAAAATTTTAACAAGAAATCTCTGAAAAAATATTTTTTGGGGGATGGGTTGATGGCAGAAGGATCTCTTAGAGTAGTTATAATGTGATAGTGGGGGGCGAGTTGCTAGCAAAAAAACCCGTGTGGATGACTTGAAATAAAAAATTTTAACAAGAAATCTCTGAAAAAATATTTTTGGGGGGATGGGGTGATGGGAGCGGGGTGTCTTAGAGTACTTATTGTGCTGTACTGTGGGCCGAGTTGCTAGCGAAAAACCCTTGTGGATGACTTAAAAATGAAACTTTTAACAAGAAATCTCTGAAAAAATATTTTTTGGGGGATGGGTTGATGGCAGAAGGATCTCTTAGAGTAGTTATAGTGTGATAGTGGGGGGGCGAGTTGCTAGCGAAAAACCCGTGTGGATGACTTGAAAATAAAATTTTTAACGAGAAATGTCTGAAGTGTTCTTGGGGGAGATGGCTTGATGGCAGAAGGATGTCGTAGCGTAGTTATAGTTTGATAGTGGGGGGCGAATTGCTAGCGAAAACCCCAAATGAATGAGTTGAAATAAAACTTTTAACACGAAATCTCTGAAAAAATATTTTTGGGGGGATGGGGTGATGTCAGCGAGGTGTCTTAGAGTAGCTAGAGTGTGATAGTGGGGGGCGAATTGCTAGCGAAAAACCCGAGAAAATGACTTGAAAATAAAAATTTTTAACAAGAAATCTCTGAAAAAGTATTTTTTGGGGGGATGGGGTGATGTCAGCAGGGTGTCTTAGAGTAGATATAGTGTGATAGTGGGGGGGGGGCAAATTGCTCTTCTATGGTTCAAATGTGAAACTTAAGTCCATTTTTGGATCGAAAAATAAAACTATTTCCGTAAAATCTGAGCTAATAAGGGTTTTTGACTGTAAACTCTAATTTTTTGGAAGAAAATTATGGAAAATACAATTCTATGGTTCAAATGTGAAACTTTAGTCCATTTTGGGACCGAAAAATTAAACTTTTTCCGTAAAATCTGAGCTAATAAGGGTTTTTTACCGTAAACTCTAGTTTTTTGTAAGAAAATTATGGAAAATACAATTCTCTAGTTCAAATGTGAAACTTAATTCCAGTTTTGGATACTCATAATGATGAGGACTGATGGTTCTAATTCAATATTTTTTCATAAAAACAAGCTATCTTTTTAAACTTCGAAATTATTCAACTTTTTACGCAGTGGAAGGATATCAGTATTTTTTACGCAGTGTAAGGATTAACACATAAGTCATATCTTTAAAAAAAGTGAAGATGGAGCATTTTAATAAAGCGTGTTCACATGACAATGTTATTGTAGCATTGACTGCCGACAAGGAGAAGTATTTAAACTATGAAACAAGTACAAGTGGTAGCACTATTGGAAATCTATGCCTGCATTGTCATGGGACTAAGGAATTCAATTCCTTTGGAGAACCATAACACTTGAACTCTTATGATGTTAGATATGTGATATTGAGCTTTCCAGAGATGTTTGCACTCAAAGAGAATGCCAGCATAAAAATAATCGTCGATGATAGAGGACAACTCCTTGCTACTGCTGCAGGTAACACATTACCTACTGATACATCCAATCGTCAGCTTTTGGGTATTAGCATTCAACGGAAGTTCAAAAAGAGAAAGGCTTACTCTTCTACTAATATTGTAAACCATATCTTTTCTACGTCTCGAAACTGTTACCTGTGTGAAAATAATGTGATAATAGACAGTGAAAGTGCCAGAAAAATAAAAAGGGCATTGGCAGAAAATATCACTATGGAATATAGAGATGAATCGATGAAAAACAAAGCGCCAGCAAACGTTACTGCCATTGATCAAACAGTCAATGAACCAAATAATACCAAAGACGAAAAGTATATTGAGCCTGTTGATGACACATCAGTAAAAATTGTGTATGACTCAAAATGGAATAATGATTATTCTACTAATTACGAACTAAGAGAAGACAATAGCTACAATATCAAGAGAGAACATGGTGAACTAATTTATGGAACAGATTCATAATGTCCAAAGTTGATCATTGATATTAATAATGTATCATAAAATATTTTTGTATTAATATTCTAAATAGCATTATTTCATTTAAAATATATTATGTATTACATTGTTATGTGTTCATTATTTTTAGAGTAAGCTAGCATATCAAACGTTTAGAATGTCTATTAAAACATCGGAGATGTAAGAAAAGGAATTCGCATACATCTTCTGTCAGACACATGGGATGACATTGACAAAATCTAGGTATCAGAATGAATAAATTCATTATCAACATCCATTGTTGGATATGTCATTATGTCATTATGAAAAAATTGTAAGTAAGTAACAAACTCTTTCTTGAATTCACCTCTTGGATACACAATACAGAAATTTAATTCAGGAAATTATGAAAAAAATTGAAAAAATTCCTTATTAACATTCATTATCGATTGAAGTCACTTCCTAGACAGACAATATAGCACTTTCACAAAATCCAAGCATAAGAGTGATTAAATTCTATATCAACATTCATTTCTCGGATACAAAGGAAAAAGTTAACGTAATATAAGTCTTAGAGTGAATAAATTTTAGTTATCAACATCTTTTGTCAGATACATCGAATAAAATTGACAGAATCTAAGTGTCAGAGTGAATAATTTTTTTATCAACATCCTATGTCAGATACATCAAATAAAATTGAAAAAATCTAAATTTCAGAATGAATAAATGCTTTAACAACATCCTTTATCGGATATGTCAGATAAAATTGACAAAATCTAAGTATCAGAGTGACTAAATTCTATATCAGCATCCTTTTCTCGGATACATAGGATAAAATATCGGATAAAATTGACAAAATCTAAGCATTTATTTCTCGGATACGAGGTTACGTGCGCGCACGTAACCTCGTCTAAAATAACCTTAAAAATGAAATAAAGCTATGTCGACTTTGTATATTTTATTCAAAGTATCCGACAAAGGATGCTGAAAAAGAATTTTTTAACTCTGATAGTTATATTTTGTTAATTATAATTGTTGTAACTGATAAAAAAGGTTGATAAAAAAAAGATTATTCTCTCTGATACTTAGATTTTGTCAATTCTATCTCATTTAACCCATAAAGTGTTGCTGATATAGAATTTATTCAATTTGATACTTAGATTTTGTCAATTTTATCCCCATGTACCTGAGAAATAGATGTTGATATAGAAAGAGTTTGTTACTTACTTACTTACTTACATTTTTTTCATAATGACATAATGACATATCCAACAACGGATGTTGATAAAGAATTTATTCATTCTGATACCTAGATTTTGTCAATGTTATCCCATGTACCTGAGCAATGGATGTTGCTATAGAATTTAATCAATCTGATACTTAGATTTTATCAATTTTATCCGATATTTTATCCTATGTATCCGAGAAAAGGATGATGATATAAAATTTAGTCACTCTGATACTTAGATTTTGTCCATTTTATCTGACATATCCGATAAAGGGTGTTGCTAAAGCTTATTCATTCTGAAATTTAGATTTTGTCAATTTTATTTGATTTATATAACAAATGATGTTGATAAAAAAAAATTATTCACTCTGACACTTAGATTCTGTCAATTTCATTCGATGTGTCTGAAAAAACATGCTGATAAAAATAATTTATTCACTCTAGCATTTATATTGTGTCAAATTTTTCCTATGTATTCGAGATATTGATCTTGATATAGAATTTATTCACTCTTATACATAGATTTACGGAAATTGCTGTATTGTCTGTCTAGGAAGCGACTTCAATCGATAATGAATGTTAATAAAGAAGTTTTTCAATTTTTTTTCATAATTTCCTGAATTAAATTTCTGTATTGTGTATCCAAGAGGTGAATTCAAGAAAGAGTTTGTTACTTACTTACTTACTTACTTACAATTTTTTCATAATGACATAATGACATATCCAACAACGGATGTTGATAAAGAATTTACTCATTCTGATACCTAGACATTGTCAATGTTATCAGATGTACCTGAGAAATGGATGTTGATATAGAATTTAATCAATCTGATACATATATTTTGTCAATTTTATCCGATTTTTTATCCTATGTATCCAAGAAAAAGATGCCGATATAGAATTTAGTCACTCTGATACTTAGATTTTGTCAATTTTATCTGGCATATCCGATAAAGGATGTTGTTAAAGCATTTATTCATTCTGAAATTTAGATTTTGTCAATTTTATTTGACGTATCTGAAAAAGAATGTTCATGAAAAAAAACTATTCACTCTGACACTTAGATTCTGTCAATTTTATCCGATGTATCTGACAAAAGATGTTAATAAATAAAATTTATTCACTGTAACACTTAGATTTTGTCAACTTTTTCCTATGTATCCGAGAAATGGATATTGATATAGAATTTATTCAGTCTTATACTTAGATTTAGGGAATTTGCTGTATTGTTTGTCTAGGAAGCAACGTCAGTCGAAAATGAATAGTACTAAGGAGTTAGTTAATTTTTTTCACAATTTTCAGAGCTAAAGTTCTCCATTGTTTACTAAAGACGAAAATTCAAGACAGTTTGTTACTTAGTTACTTACAATTTTTTCATAATGGTATTATGCAATATCAAAAAATGGATCATCATAAAGAGCGTATTCAGTCTGATGCCTAGATTTTGTCAGTGTTATACCACGTACCTGAGAAATGGATGTTGATATAGAATTTAATCAATCTGATACTTAGATTTTGACAATTTTATCCGATATTTTATCCTATGTATCCGAGAAAAGGATGATGATATAAAATTTAGTCACTCTGATACTTAGATTTTGTCCATTTTATCTGACATATCCGATAAAGGGTGTTGCTAAAGCTTATTCATTCTGAAATTTAGATTTTGTCAATTTTATTTGATGTATCTGGAAAAGGATGTTGATAAAAAAAAAATTATTCACTCTGACACTTAGATTCTGTCAATTTTATTTGATGTATCTGACAAAAGATGTTGATAAATAAAATTTATTCACTCTAACACTTATATGTTGTCAAATTTTTCCTATGTATCCGAGAAATGGATGTTGATATAGAATTTAATCCCTCTCATACATATATTTAGTGAAATTTCCGTATTAAATGTCTAAGCAGTGACTTCCATCGATAATGAATATTAATAAGAAATTTTCTCATTTTTTTTTCATAATTGCCTGAATTAAATTTTTGTATTGTGACCCCAAAAGGTGAATTCATGAAAGAGTTTGTGACTTGCTTACCTACCTATTTACAATTTTTTCAAAATAACATAATGACATATCCAACAATGGATGTTGATAATGAATTTATTCATTCTGGTGCCTAGATTTTGTCAATGTTATCCCATGTGTCTGACAATAGATGTATGCAAATTCCGTTTCTTACATCTCCGATGTTTTAATAGACATTCTAAACGTTTGATATGCTAGCATACTCTAAAAATAATGAACACGTAACAATGTAATGCATAACATATTTTTAATCAAATAATGTTATGTAGAATATTAATACAAAAATATATAATGATACATTGTTAATATCAATGATCAAATTTGGACATTTTGAATATGTTCCATAAAATAGTTCACCAGGTTCTCTCTTGATATTGTACCTATTGTCTTCTCTTAGTTCGTAATCAGTAGAATAATCATTATTCCATTTTGAGTCATACACAATTTTTACTGGTGTGTCATCAACAGGCTCAATATGCTTTTCGTCTTTGGTATTATTTGGTTCATTGACTGTTTGATCAATGGCAGTAACGTTTGCTGGTTCTTTGTTTTTCATCGATTCATCTTTATATTCCACAGTGATATTTTCTGCCAATGCCCTTTTTATTTTTTTGTCAATTATAATGTCTATTATCACATTATTTTTACACAGGTAACAGTTTCGAGACGTAGACAAGATATGGTTTACGATATTAGTAGAAGAATAGTCCTTTCTTTTTCGACCTTCCGTTGAATGATAATACCCGAAAGCTGACAATTGGATGTATCAGTAGATAATGTGTTAACTGCAACTGTAGTAAGGAGTTGTCCTCTGTCATCAACGATTATTCTTCTACTTGCATTCTCTCTGAGTTCAAACGTACCTGGATATCCCAATTTTGTATAACCGGAAACTTAGATTTGAACTTTTTCGGTACCTCAAAAGAATTGATGTCTTTACCCCCACTAAAATGCACGCACAGGTTTACAATAGTGCTACCACTTGTTCTTTTTTCATAATTTAAATACTTCTCCTTGTTGGCATTCAATGCTACAGTAACATAGTCATGTGAACACGCTTTATTAAAATGCTCCATCTTCACTTTTTTTAAAGATATGACTTATGTATTTATCCTTCCACTGCGTAAAAAATACTGATTTAATACATGCAATAGACTAGGTAGTGTCGATAACCGGACATAGAATACCAGTGGGAAAGCCACATCGTGTCTCTGAGCAATCATAGAGTACAATTGTTAGAGCCGTAAGCATATTTTGTCATTTTAAGATACATACAAAAAAAAATAAATAAAGTTGAATAATTTCGAAGTTAAAAAAAATAGTTTGTTTTTATGAAAAAAATATTGAATTGGAACCATCAGTCCTCATCATTATGAGTATCCAAAACTGGACTTAAGTTTCACATTTGAACTAGAGAATTGTATTTTCCATAATTTTCTTACAAAAAAAACTAGAGTTTACGGTCAAAAACCCTTATTAGCTCAGATTTTACGGAAATAGTTTAATTTTTCGATCCAAAAATGGACTAGTGTTTCACATTTGAACCATAGAATTGTATTTTCCATAATTTTCTTAAAAAAACTAGAGTTTACAGTCAAAAATCCTTATTAGCTCAAATTTTACGGTAATAGTTTTATTTTTCGATCCAAAAATGGACTTAAGTTATACATTTGAACCAGAGAATTGTATTTTCCATAATTTTCTTACAAAAAACTAGAGTTTACGGTCAAAAACCCTTATTAGCTCAGATTTTACAGCAATAGTTTATTTTTCAATCCAAAAATGGACTTAAGTTTCACATTCGAACCATAGAAGAGCAATTCACCCCCCCCCCCCTGTCACACTATAGCTACTCTAAGACACCTCGCTGACATCACCCCATCCCCCCCCCCAAAAGAAAAAAATTTTTTCAGAGATTTCTTGTTAAAAAATTTTATTTTCAAGTCATTCACTCGGGTTTTTCGCTAGCAATTCGCCCCCCACTATCACACTATAGCTACTCTAAGACACCTCGCTGACATCACCCCATCCCCCCCAAAATATTTTTTCAGAGATTTCGTGTTAAAAATTTTATTTCAACTCATTCATTTGGGTTTTTCGCTAGCAATTCGCCCCCCACTATCACACTATAACTACATTACGATATCCTTCTGCCATCAAGCCATCTCCCCCAAGAACACTTTTCAGACATTTCTCGTTAAAAATTTTATTTTCAAGTCATCCACACGGGTTTTTTCGCTAGCAACTCGCCCCCCACTATAACACTATAACTACTATAAGAGATCCTTCTGCCATAAACCCACCCCCCCCCCAAAAAAAAAATATTTTTTCAGAGATTTCTTGTTAAAATAATTTATTTCAAGTCATCCACACGGGTTTTCCGCTAGCAACTCGCCCCCCCCCACTATCACACTATAACTACTCTACGAGATCCTTCTGCCATCAACCCATCCCCCCAAAAATATTTTTTCAGAGATTTCTTGTTAAAATTTTTTATTTCAAGTCATCCACTAGGGGTTTTTGCTAGCAACTCGGCCCACAATACAGCACTATAAGTACTCTAAGACACCCCACTCCCATCACCCCATCCCCCCAAAAATATTTTTTCAGAGATTTCTTGTTAAAAATTTTATTTCCAGTCATCCACACGGGTTTTTTCGCTAGAAACTCGCCCCCCCACTATCACACTATAACTACTCTAAGAGATCCTTCTGCCATCAACCCACCCCCCCCCCCAAAAAAAAAAAATTCACAGATTTCTTGTTAAAAAAATTTATTTCAAGTCATCCACACGGGTTTTTCGCTAGCAACACGCCCCCCACTATCACAATATAACTCAGCTAAGACATCCTTCTGCCAATCAACCCCTCTCCCCCAAAACAATTTTCAGCCATTTCTCGTTAAAAATTTTATTTTCAAGTCATCCACTCGGGTTTTTCGCTAGGAATTCGGCCCACAGTACATCACTATAAGTACTCTAAGACACCCCGCTCCCATCACCCCACCACTTGTGTATTATACAGAACACATCGAAGAAGTAAAGCTATCCGTTATTAAAATTCTTTTCTTGCCATCTACATCTCTCTTAGTATCAACTTTTCAGTATAGTATAACGTTAAACTCTATTTAAAATTGACAACACTGTTCAAACACCACTTGTGTATTATACAGTACTGATCGAAGAAGTAAAGCTAGGTCAAGTCATAAGACCACCCCTTTTTTCTCCACCTTCATACGATCCAATTCGCGAATGTTATCTAGCTCTATTTGATTCCCTATTATTCAATTAATATCGTTCGTATAGTCCAATTCGCAAATGCTAAACCCTTTTTTTTATCACTTTGTTTGGAAAGGTACCAAGGGAACATAAGGCAAGCAAATAGCATGTAGTTTCAAAACGTGTTTAATCACTTTATAGGTTTTGCATGCTTTTTGCAATGTGCAAGTGAAACTGTAGTGTATACCATATGAGGGAGTACTGACTCTTTGAAAAGGTGTAGAACTTCTATAGAATAGCATGGTAATTCCTAGGGGCTCGATAGAAATGGAACATAGGACTCTACTCACCTCCCTTTTGTACAACAGTGGAGATTGCTGACTATCTTGTGCCAAAATGACTGAGTGGATTTGTCAACTCAAAGTGGAAATTGTAATTTTTATAAAAGAAAAACAAAACGAGGACGCAAATATATTTAGGGATGATAATTTAATTATTAAACTGACTTGTTTGGTAGATATTTTAGAAAAATTAAGATTTTGGAACAAATTGATGTAAGGCCCAAAAACATCTATTGGTTCAAAAAGATAATTTGAAAGTATTCATAAAGTATGGAACTATGGAAGGCGAATTTGGGAAAAGAAGTTTGATATTTCTCCACTTTTAAACGTATGCGCCCAAGATAACATAGAAGCGAACAAAAATCCATTTCTTGAGCCCTTGGATACTTTGTTAATCCATTTCACGAATTATTTTAATGATCTCAATTTTAAAAAATATGCTTGGATACAAAATTTATTTATCGACGGAGAAGATTAGAAATTTGAATTAACTAGTAATGAGAAATAAAACTTGATTAAATTAGCTTGTGATGATCATTGAGCTTAAATTAGCTTGTGATGAGCGCGATTGCGCTGCCTAAGTAAAGAACGATGTTGGAACAATGTATTGGGTTTTTTTTTCTTGGTCTTAGACCAGGGCACTTGGTATCGAATCAGTTGTCCTAAAAAACTTCGAAAAGCGCTCATCTCAATTGGAGTGGTTTCTGCCCTCTTTAATAGTTTAAAGTGATTGGAAGGTAACTAACACCCCTTCCGAGCCCACCATTTCCCCAAACACATCCAATCAAAATTTTGAGATAACCATTCTGTTCAGCGTAGTTGATTTCCAGATAGAAATTAAGTTTTGGAGGAGGACACTCCACCACAGCCCTCAGGGCAAGGGTTAAAAGTTATGCCCTGGGGGCGTATAATGTTTTTATAGAAAGCGTTGTCGTAGAAACTTCAAAAAAGGCTCGTTCGATTGGAAATGCAGTGGGCTAGTGCCCTTTTTAATAGTCGAAAGTGACTGGAGGGCGACTAAACCCCCTCTCACGCCCACCTTTTCCCAAACAAATCCAATCAAAATTTTGAGATAGCCATTTCGTTCAAAGTAGTTCAAAGTTCTGGAAATTAGGTCTTTGAGGATTACAACTCCCCCACAGCCCTCAGGGCAAGGGTTGTAAGTTATGCCCTGGGGGCATATAATGTTTTTTTTAGAAAGCGTAGTCGTAGATATTTCAAAGAGGGCTCATTTGATTGGTAATTGAAATGGCTAGTGCCCTTTTTTAATTGTCGAAAGTAATTGGAACTAACACAACTTCCACGTCCACCATTTATCCAAACACATCCAATCAAAATTTTGAGATAGCAATTTTGTTCAAAGTAGTTGAAAGGTCCAGAAACCAGATCTTTGAGGATGACACTCCCCCACAGCCCTCAGGGTAAGGGTTGTAAGTTATGCCCTGGGGCATATAAGGTTTTTATTGAAAGCTTTGTCGTAGAAACTTGAAAAAGCGCTCGTTCGATTGGAAATTCAAAAGCAAGGGCTGTAAGTTACACAGCCCTTGGTAAGTAGACCTCAGGGAAAGGGCTCTAAGTTATGCCCTGAGGGCATATAAGGTTTTTTTTATAGAAAGTGTTGTCGTAGAAACTTCAAAAAGGAATTATTCGATTGGAAATTGAAACGGCTAGTGTCCTTTTAAATAGTCGAAATTGATTTGAGGGCAACTAACCCCCCTCTCATGCCCACCTTTTCCCCAAACACACCCAATCAAAATTTTTAGATAGTCATTTTGTTCAACATAGTTCTTATAGATGGTGATGTTGTAGAAACTTCAAAAAGCGCTCATTCGATTCGAAATTAGAATGGCTTGTGACCTTTTTAATAGTCGAAAGAGATTGGAGGATAACTAACACAACTCTCACACCCACCATTTCCTCAAACACATCCAATGAAAATTTTGAGATATCCGTTTTGATCGATGTAGTTAAAAAGTCTGGAAATTATGTTTTTGAGGATGACACTCTCCCCAGGGACATCAGGGCAACGGTTGTAAGTTATGCCCTGGGGGAATATAATTTTTTTTTTTTTTTTATAGAAAGCGCTGTCGTAGAAACTTCAAAAAGGAATCATTCGATTGGAAATTGAAACGGATAGTGCCCTTTTTAATAGTTGAAAGTGATTGGATGGCAAGTAACCCCCCTCTCACACCCACAATTTCCCCAAATACATAAAATAAAAATTTTGAGATAGCCATTTTGTTCAACGTAGTTGAAAGGTCCGGAAATTATGTCTTTGAGGATGACAACCCTACCCCAGCACTCAGGTCAAGGGTTGTAAGTTATGCCATGGGGCATATAAGGATTTTATAGAAAGCGGCGTAGAAACTTCAAAAAGGGCTCATTTGATTGGAAATTGAAAGGGCTAGTGCCCTTTTTAATACTCAAAAGTGATTGGACGGCAACTAACCCGCCTCTCATGCCCACCATTTTGCCGAAACACGTCCAATCAAAATTTCGAGATATCAATTTTCTTCAATATAGTTGAAAGTTCTGGTAATTAGGTCTTTGAGGATGACACCCCCCCCCCCAGCCCTCAGGGCAAGGGGTGTAAGTTATGCCCTGGGGGGCATATAAGGTTTTTATTGAAAGCGTTGTCGTAGAAACTTCAAAAGGGATCATTCGATTGGAAATTGAAAGGGCTAGTGCCTTTTTAATAGTTGAAAGTGATTGGAGAGCAACTAGCGTCCCTCTCACGCCCACTATTTCCAAAAACACATCAAATCAAAATTTTGAGATAGCCATTTTGTTCAGCGTAGTTGATTTCCAAATAGAAAATATATTTTTGAGGAGGACATTCCCCCACAACCATCAGGGCAAGGGTTTAAAGTTATACCCTGGGGCATATAAAAACGGTGTTGGCACAATGAATTATTTTTTTTTCCTTTAGAACAGGGCAATTCGTATCGAAGAAGTTGTCGTAGGAACTTCAAAAAGGGATCAGTCAATTGGAAATTGGAGTGGCTTGCGCCCTTTTTAATAGTCGAAAGTGATTGAAGGCAACTAACAACCCTTCCACACCCACCATCTCCCAAAACACATCCAATCAAAATTTTGACATAGCAATTTTGTTCAGCGTAGTTGATTTCCGGAGATAAATTATGTTTCTGAGGAGGACCCCACAGCCTTCAGGGGAAGGGTTGTAAGTTATGCCCTGGGGGCATATAAGGTTTTTATAGAATGTATTGTCGTAGAAACTTCAAAAAAGGCTCATTCGATTGGAAATTCAAATGGCTAGTGCTCTTTTTAATATTCGAAAGTGATTGGAGGGCAACCAACCCCCACTCACGCCCACCTTTTCCCCAAACACATCCAATGAAAATTTTAAGATATCCATTTTGTTCAACGTAGTTGAAAGTTCTGAAAATTATGTCTTTTAGGATGATAACCCCCTCAGAGCCCTCAATGCAAGGGTTGTAAGTCATGCCCTGGGGGCATATAAGGTTTGTACAGAAAACTGTTGTAGAAATTTGAAAAAGGTTTCATTTGATTGGCAATTGAAATTGCCCTTTTTAATAGTCGAAAGTGAGTGGAGAGTAATTAATCCCCCTCTCATAACCACCATTTCCCCAAAAACATTCAATCAAAGTTTAGAGATAGCCATTGTTCAACGTAGTTGAAAGTTCTGGAAATTATGTATTTAAGGATGATCAACCCCCCAGAGCCCCCAGGGCAAATGTCGTAAAACAAAACATGAGCAAAAATAAAATAAAATAATCTACCAAGCGTGAAACTATCACAAATCAGCATCGATAAATAAATGAAACCCAAAACAAACAGAAATTACAATAAATAACCGAGTCAAACTCAAAACGAGCAGAAATTAACATAAGTTGGGCTCAAAACCCCTATACCTTCCCAAGGCCAGAATATAATTTGTACTTTACTGAAAAAAATAAAAATGAATGTGCATTGTCAGTTTAATATACATATACTGATATTTAGTAATCAAAATGTTAATATTATTTGATTTATTAAAGTTATAAAAGTAAAAGTATTTATATATTTTTCAGGAAAGTGCAAATTTTGTTCTAGCCTTGGGAAGGCATAAGGGTTTCAACCTTCATCCGCACAACGTGCCCTAGCCATCTCAATCTTTCTTTCATTATAGCCCTAGAGAGTGGAATTGAACCAAATTTTTTGTATAGCCTATTGTTTGAAATACGGTCAGTCAGTCGGGTACCCAGAACAATCCTTAAGCAATTTCTCTGGAAAACATCTAGCAAATCTTCATTCACTTTTCGGAGCGCCCATGCTTCAGAGCCCTATTTGACCACTGTCAGCTTCTAATATTCTAATCTTGGTTTGCAGACTTATCTTCCTATTCTTTCAAACTTTTTTCAACTGTGAAAAAACACCCTGAGCATTGGCTATTCTACTTTTAACATATTCACTGCTCCCACCATCTTTACTAATAATACTACCAAGGTAAGTGAAGCTGCCCACCTGATCAATCTTTCCATTACCCAACATCACCTTTTTATCTTCACTTATTCCTAGCCTTAGTGACTTAGTCTTCTTAACATTAATTTTTAAATCTATTCTAGCACCCTGAACTCGCAAAACCTCTAAAACTTTATTCATTTTGCTCACACTTTCATCTAGGATGCTTAAATCATCAGCATAATCTAAGTCCAGGAGACTTTTTCCTTCCCATTTGATTCCTTGGTCTCCCATTGCCTTTCCTGTGCTCCTTAAGACAAAGTCCATCCAAATAATCAATATAAAGGGGGATAGAACACAACCCTGCTTAACTCCTGATTTAATACAAAACCAGCTGCTAACCTCATTTCCTTCCTTAACCGCAGCAGTGTTATTCTCGTACATAGCACTAATCAATTTAATGTATTTATCTGGTATACCATACAAGGATAAAACCTTTACTAAAGCTCTTCTATCAACAGAATCGAACGCTTGCTCATAATCTATAAAACTGAGGACCAAAAGTGTTTGAAAACTCAGGCACTTCTCAATTATTAGCCTAAGAGTGAAAATTTGGTCGACACATCCTCTACCTTTTCTAAAACCGCACTGTTCTTCTCTTAATACTTTGTCTACGGCATCTCTCAGTCTAAAAAGTATCCTATTACTAAGTAATTTACTACCTACAGAGACCAGACTAAAGCCTCGATAATTACCACACTCACTCTTATCACCTTTCTTATAAAGTGGCTTAATTAAAGTTTTCCTAAAATCGTTAGGTACTTCCCCATTTTCAAAAATCATATTCATAATCTTCAGTTTAATTATTTCTAACCTCAGAGCCACCATATTTAAGAAACTCATTTACCACCCTATCAGCACCTGAAGCCTTATTATTTTTCAATCCTTTTAGTACTGTCGCTAATTCCTTCTCACAAAAAAAATCTTTCTTAACATCTGAGGTGTTACAAACATTTTTATTTTTCTATGTATCTTTTCGTATAACTCTATCTTGGCTAAACAAATCCTCAAAACGTTTGACCCATCCGTCTGTAGTTTTTTCATTGTAGCTAATTGTGGACTTATTCCTATCTTTAACTAGTTCAAGTCCGGCTTGACTACTCCCTCTCAATTTGTTAACATGCCAGTACAATATTTTACAATTATGCCGTATCACTCAGATAATTCCTGTACAAGTCCTTTCTCCTTTCTATCCAACTTAAAGATTATCACTAATATTCTTAGCTGCAGTTCTAGCTTTCTTCCCTAAGACACCTTCAGCAACTTCAAAAATTATTTTTCTAAAATTATTCCAACCATCTTCCATATTATCAAATTTTAAACTCTCAAGTTTGGTATTCAACTGTTCCTGGAAAGTTTCTCTCAAATTCTCATCCTGGAGTCTACCTACATCATAACTTCCCGGGAGGTAGTTACCCTTCCGATATTTCAGCTTTAAATTAACCCTTCACACTACTAGATGGTGATCTTTACTTTTAACATCAATAACGGCACTCCTATGCACCCTAGTATATTGTATTGATCCTGCTAGTCTTCGGTTTACTATAACATAATAAATAAGATTTGCTGTCTTACTATCACGTGAATACCATGTTAACTTATGGGCCATTTTAGGATTAAACTCAGTATTTGTTATAACTAGATCGTTACACTTATGAAATTGCAAGAGTTTGTAGCTCCTGCGTTTTCATTTCCTATGACCATTTCACTTAGGCTATGGTGTCCTCTGTCCTTATTCCTACTAACCTGAGCGTTATGATTCTCTGATAAAAACACCATATTTTTGCTTCGGGCCCTGTCTATTTACTCCTGTAACTGTAAGTAAAATTCATCCGAGGCACTGGTATCTCCGTCAGTCGGTTCTACAGGGGCTTATACTACTATAGCTGATACCCTGAACTTTTTAGTCATAAAATGAGCAATTAGTATTCTATTATTAATACCTTCCCAGCCTAAAAAAGACTAAGCAGCTTCCTTATTCATCATGAGCCCTACTCCCTGTCTATGTACCCTATCCTTCCTGCCTGAGTAAACAAATTCTAGATCACCTAATTTCATGCTTCCTACCCCTGGGATATGAGTTACTGAAACTCCTATTAAATCCAGTTCGAATCGTCTGAGTTCGTCAGTCAAAATGTCGATACGATAGTTATTTTTTTTACGTCGTAACATTCCAATTTTCATGTTCTTTAAATCATTGAAATTAGTTTCACCTCAGGAAAAGCAATGATCCCGGATACCAGTGCAGGACGGGGATCACATATCTTCTCAAGTTTACAATGAAGTGCTTAAGCCGGCTTAGAACCTGACAGCAAGAAGTCCCTGGGACCTCCATGAATGGAGGCTTTGGGCAATCCTGGGCCCATCTTGGTCACAAAATGGTTTTCAGCACTTGACAATGCTCTTCTATCAGCAAGAGTCAAGGTCAAGTATTTTGATTCAAAAGGGAATAAAGGTCGTCCAGTTCATGGCTTGTAACGACATTCTGAGTAGATCTCTAAATCCATACCCCAACGAATGACGTAATTTTGTCAAAATCCTTCGGAAGGGGGGTCAAATTTGGAGCCAGTTTTCCAAAATCAAGTTAAAATGACAGAGAAAACTGAAAAACTAGCCGTATAGTAATAAAAAAGGTAAACATGTACTAAAAAAAACTGACCTGTTTCAGTGGATGCTTGAATTATGCATTATGCTTTGCTTTGACAACATTTTTGGAGAAAATAAATTTCATCGGGGCGGGGGGGCTAACTGGGGTCTGGAGGAAAACTGAGGTCTGGGAGGGGAATTTTCCCCCTCTACCCCATAGCAAATTACGCTCCTGTCCCCAACCCCTTGCTACTAAGTGATTGGAGAAGTGTAGGCATGTGGTTCTGGAACCACTCAAAGTTGTATATTAAAATAAGGATTACGTATTGTTACACTTACTTATTCAAATTATTTACTTGATAATTTCACCGTAATGTCCTCTCCATACGTACGGTTGTGCATCCAAAGAGGAAGAAACACAAATGAAAACAGTTCTGTAGGAGAATTCAGGTAATTCTTCCCAAAATTTTTGAAATGAAAACAAAATTAAGTTGTAATACCATTTATCATACCTATACAAGAAATGATCTTTTTTTGGAATTTCCATTAATTTCTGAGTAATTAGTAGCTTCTTAGGGACAGGTCAAATAAATGCCTAAGTCTAAAGGCACATTTCTGTTGAGCTAGCAAAATTCACGCAAGTATGTCGATATACAAACCTGTCCCCTCAGTTAACCTTTTGTGTCGAAGCTAATCGCTTGGAGCTAATTTCTCAAGTGTGATTAATTTTTTTTTTTAAAAAAATAATTAAATATCTATTTCTTTTTTTTTTTATTTTTTTAACAAAAAGAAACGACACTTTGTTTTTTTTCCACCCTAAACTTTTTTTTTTTTTTTTCAATTATTGTCCGGCTTCTTAGTTCAGCTCCTTAATAAGGGTTGCGGCGTCTAATATAACCCAGATTGGAGGTGATTACAAATTATATAAGAAAAATGAGTTCAACTGAAACTAAGGACCAACATTAAAACTTAAAACGAACAGAAATTATTCCCTATAAATAGTTTCCGTATCAATTATTTCACAGTATTGTTTCTAAATTAAATTTTTATCAAAAACGAGCATATATTAATTAGAAAAAAAAAAGTTTACGCTAAAGTTTTTTATTGTTCTAAAAAATAGATTTGTGAGACAGAGTCAAACTTTAGCGTAAAGAGCAAGGCGTTGAGTAGGGGACAGCCCCTTCCATATACGGAATAATTTCTGTTCATTAAGTTTTAGTGTCGCTCCTTACTTTCAGTTAAAAGAACTTGTTTTTTTTATTCAATTTCTGAACATTTTTGAATTAATGCTGGTTTTAATTTTGGCTCACCGTACATGAATAATTAAAACGAAACTTGCACATTAATTTTACTTTCTTAGGCTAAATGGCTTTCTCGAAATTTTGATCTGACGTAACTTACGAATTTACTTACGTAAAGAGCTTCTATGTTTGTATATTTTTATTACGTTTATTAGGGGACTCGCCCTCTAGTCACTCTTTACACAAAAAATCAGATTTTGTTCCAATTCTTTAAGAATGACCGCTTAATCACAAAGGCCGTTAATTAGAATAAATAGCTCTGATGAAAGTAAAAAAAAAAACTTTAGCGTAAAGAGTGAGGTGTTGACTAGGGGAAGAAATCAATCATATACGTAATAATTTTTGTTCGTTTTAAGTTTTGATGTTGCTCCTCACTTTCAGTTGAAAAAATTGTTTTTTTTTTATTTAATTTCTGATCGTTTTTTCTTAAATAATGCTGGGAAATCCGGCGCACCCTTCATAGCAATGTTCCTTCCTCCATGGAAAGATCACTTCCTCCATGGAAAGATCCTCCAATGTAACCCCCGCCCCCCCCCCCCCCCACAACCAGAAATAACCCCGCTAAAAACTTCTGTATACTTCTCCATAACCAATACTATATGTAAATATTGGGCAAAGTTCATAACTTGCAGACTTTTCCCCTGGGGACTGTGGGGGAGTAAGTCATCCTCAAAGACATAGTTATCATGTTTTTCGACCATGCTGAACACACTGGCTATCTTAAAATTTGGATCGGGTGATTTTGGGAAAAAATGAGCGTGGGAGGGGGTCTAGCTGCCCTCCATTTTTTGGTCACTTAAAAAGGGCACTAGAACTTTTAATTTTCGTTCGAATAAGCCCTCCCTTGACATTCTAGGACCACTGGGTCAATACGATCACCCCTGAAAAAAAAACAAATAAACACCGTGATCTTTCTTCTGGCAAAAAATACAAAATTCCACATTTTTGCAGATAGGAGCTTGAAACTTCTAAAGTAGGGTTCTCTGATACCTTGAATTTGACGGTGTGATTTTCATTAAGGTACTATGATTTTATAGGGTGTTTCCCTTTCCCCCTTTTTTTCCAATATAAGGCAAACTTTCTCAGGCGCGTAACTTTTGATGGGCAAAGCTGAACTTCATGGAACTTATATAATTGAAATCACCATATAAATCTGATTCTTTTGATATATCTATTGGTATCAAAATTCCGTTTTTTAGAGTTTCGGTTACTATTGAGCCGCGGCTCAATTCGTGGTAACGAACTGTAAGTACGGAGTGACCCCCAGGTCGATCCTTACTTACAGTTTGTTACCACGAACTGTTTGATTAAGTAAATAAACAAGCTTTTTCAACTGAAAGTAAGGAGCAGCATTAAAACTTAAAACGAAAAGAAATTATTACGCATATAATGGGGGTTGCCCCCTCCTCAACACCTCGTTCTTTACGCTAAAGTTTTTAGTACTTTACAAAGCGTCTTATTGTTCTAATTAAACGACCCTTGTGTTTAAGAAGTGATTGTCAAAGAATTCGGACGAAATTCAAACTTTAGCGTAAAGAATGAGGGGTTGAAGAGGGGGCAACCCCCTTTATATGCGTAATATTTTCTGTTTTAATGTTGCTCCTTACTTTCAGTAGAAAAAACTTGTTTTTTTATTTAATAACTTTTAGATAAACAAAAATTAATATAAAATTCCACATTTTTGCAGATAGGAGCTTGAAACCTATACAGTAGGGTTCTCTGATACGCTTAATCTGATGGTGTACTTTACTTTGAGATCATTTGACTTTTAAAGACTGTATCCCCCTTTTTTCGAAAATAAGGAAAATTTTCTCAGGCTCGTGATGGTTGAATTTCTTGATGGGTAAGACTAAACTTAATGAAATTTAAATATTTGAAATCAGCATAAAAAGAACATTCTTTTGATATATCTATTGGTATCAAAATTCCGTTTTTTAGAGTTTCGGTTACTATTGAGCTGGGTCGCTCCTTACTTACAGTTCGTTACCACGAACTGTTTGAAGGAGGCAAATATTTATGGTTGATTTTTTGGCGAGCAACAATATGTTGAGGAATAGAATTTGTTTAAGTAAGAAAGTTGCAATGGCTGTAGCGCCACAATTATTTACCATGTAGTTTTGTGATGACCAATTGATTCTTCCTTATTTTTACTAGAAATTCTATTGAAACTAAATTTTAAAGTGAGCCTATACTTCTCTTTTTAAGTATTACAATTAATACATTTAATTGATTGGGGCTGCTTTCTTAGGCGTCTCTAGAAAGTACTGTCAAAATGTAGCACAAGCAATAACAGCAAAACGGTATTTTCTTCGCCGCAAGATGACAAATTGGCCCAATTCCGTGATTTCAAATCGGTCAACAAACTTTACGCTACATTTGCAACTGGACAATGCGGGTATTTTTTTTTCACATAAATGGTACTGCCATTAGCTCATAAAAGATTACTAGCAAAATAGATACCAACTAAAAAGAAAACTCCAGGATCCGCCAATAAAATCGACAGAGATCAGGGACGTATGCAGGGAGATGCATCAGGCACCGGCGGATCCAGGGACACTGGGCAGAACCTACCCCCACTCCCCGGATTTTTTCTGGCACCATCATTTCTTGTTTTTTCTCTTTTTCACTCTTTTTTAATATAAATTTGTCAACTTGGTCAATTATTGGCCCCCTCTCACATTGTCCCCCCCCCAAGATTTTACTCTAGATCCACCCCTGGCGTCAGGTATCAGCCCCCCCCCAAAGTGCTAATTTTCCTGAATTTCTAGGCACTCATAATTCTGACGATTATATGAAACTCAGTGTATAGTCGTTTTACCTGCACATTCAATACTAATACCGCTTATAAAATTGAATTTGCATCATATATTCACTGTTATACTGAAACATTTTATGGCTGATAAGGACACATAACACTTTCGAAACGGCAATGGTTAAAAATGCGGCAACAAAAAAGAAAAAAAGGTCGTATAAAAATAGACTATTTCGCATCCGAATGTCCGAAAGTATCATTCAAAGTCATATCCTTATTATAAAACACAAATTGGGTTTGTTCGTGTTCACCTTGCACAGCACCATAAACCAAAGCATTACCGTATTACCCGTAAATCTCCTCAACCTCGTCTAAATTGTCAGCAAGTCAAATCAATAATAGGTATATAAAGTTGACAGGGAATGTGGCAGCAACACCTCACCGCAACAACACATATCATTTTGGTAATGTCTATTTGGCTCAAAGCAAAGACGCACGTAATCTGAGAGCGAAATTTTCCAAAAGAAACTAAAATTTGGCTATTTCGAGGACTCTGTACGAACCTCTGCTGTTTAGCAATAGTAAACTCAGTTTATCCTAATCAACAAGTTAGCACTTTTCCTTAGAGTGAGATTATCCTACTGGGAAAAGTATCCTATCCTGTTTATTTTTTTTCCCTATCATAACGAAGGAGGATACAATTAAGCTGACAGAACCTCATTGACTGGACTATGGAGCATCCAAAAAGGAGCGTTCAAAATCTTTAATCGCGCTTTCACGGAAGGGGTTTTTGAGCAGCGGGACAATTCTGCTCATGTCCAGACATGGTAGCAGAGACAGGGTTACCACCCCTAGTGATTTATTACAGTTTCTAGTGATTTTTTTATGTTGCTTAAACAAAGAAATCACTTGATCAGCACATAAATAACTAGATTACTGAAGAAAATCACTAAATCGGGTAAAAAAATCACTAAAATCTAGTGATTTTTTTCCATCGTGTGGCAACCCTGAGTAGAAATTTCGAGCAGCAATGATGAAGGTACCTTTATTTTACGGTCAGGTTCACAATAGAGTATATTTTTTATTAGCTCTTTAATAATAAGTGACTGAAAAATTTATATTCATACTGTATCTATTAAATTATTGAGTTGTCTACATTTATTTCTTTTCGATTTCTCATAGCAATTTGGTTATATAGGTAACGCTAGCAAAATATACGCTGTGGAACAATAGCGAGATAAAGCGATCCGTAGCACTTATCCTACGTTGTCTTATCCTATGTATCCTATGTTGTATCCTATATCCTATGTTGTCTTATCCTATTTACTCTATCTTGTCTTTACAATCTAATAGCACAAATAACCCCGGAAATTTTAATTTGGCACAGTATTTGGTTGACCAAATGCTGCAGCTTTGACTACTTAAGTAGCCTACTTTTTTATTGACTTCCTCGAGTAAGTTTCACTTGTGGTCATATAATGAAGCTAATTGAAAGCGATTATTCCCGATTCTTATTGAGTTATTAATTATTAGTTAACATTTCCTGAGAGTAATAGACATATTTTTTAGATATTAAATTAAAAAAACTATTTTTTTTTAACTGAAAGTAAGGAACGACGTTAAAACTTAAACGAACAGAAATTATTCCG
This sequence comes from Artemia sp. Qi Xiang Cuo, assembly GCF_049724085.1. NCBI lineage: Eukaryota > Metazoa > Arthropoda > Branchiopoda > Anostraca > Artemiidae > Artemia > Artemia sp. Qi Xiang Cuo. The sequence goes on along the minus strand of NC_142797.1, from coordinate 14,241,220 downwards.
TATATGAAAGGGGCTGCCCCCTCCTCAACGCCTCGCTCTTTACGCTAAAGTTTTTCATTGTTTAAAAAAAATAGAGTTGTGAGAAAGTCAAACTTTAGCGTAGAGAGCGAGGCGTTGAGGAGGGGACAGCCCCTTTCATATACGGAATAATTTTTGTTCGTTTTAAGTTTTAATGTCGTTCCTTACTTTCAGTTAAAAAAAATTGTTTTTTTTTACTTAATTTTTGAACGTTTTTGAATTAATGCAGGTTTCGATTTTGGCTCACCTTAAATGAATAATTAAAACAAAATTTGAATATTAATCTTACTTTTATTTGGTTTAATGGCTTTCTCGAAACTGGTTTAATTTTATTTACGAACGCTTTTATTAGTAATAAATATACGTAACTTACGAATTAACTTACGTAACGAACTTCTATATTCATATATTTTTAATACGTATATTAGAGGGTTCGCCCCCTAGTCAATGCCTTGCTCTTTAAGCTAAAGTTCAGATTTTGTTCCAATTCTTTAAAAATTCCTTAATCACAAATGCCGTTAATTAGAATAAATAGCACTTATGAAAGTACTAAATAATCTTTGGCTTAAAGAGCGAGGTATTGACTAGGGGGTGAACCCAATCGTATACGTAATGTTTTCTATCGTTTTAAGTTTTGATGTTGCTCCTTACTTTCAGTAGAAAAACTTGTTTTTTATATACGTAGTTTCTGATCTTTTTTTAAATAATGCTGGGAAATCCGGCGCCCCCTTCCTAGCAATGTCCCTTCCCCCATGAAAACTTCCTTCATGGTAAGATCCGTCCACATAACCCCCAACCCCCCCCCCCCACTACCAGAAAAAAATCCCCCCTGAAAACATCTGTATACTTCCCAATAACCAGAACTATATGTTAACATTGGATAAAGTTCATAGCTTTCAGCCCTCCCCCCGGGGATTTAGTCATCCAATGTTAATAGCGCTGCCTAAGTAGAGAACTATGTTGGCACAATATATTTTTTTTTCTTCCATACCAGGGCACTTCGTATCGAAGAAGTTATCGTAGAAACTTCGAAAAGGGCTCATTCGATTGGAAATTGGAATGGCGAGTGCCCTTTTTAATAGTCGAAAGTGATTGGAAGGCAGCTAACACCCCTTCCACGCCCACCATTTCTCCAAACACATCCAGTAAAAATTTTGAGATAGCCATTTTGTTCAACGTAGTTGAAAAGTCCGGAAATTATATCTTTGTGCTGGACACTCCCCCCACGGTCTTCAGGGCAAGGGTTAAAAGTTATGCCCTGGGGGTATATAAGGTATTTATTGAAATCTTTGTCGTAGAAACTTGAAAAAGGGCTCATTTGATCGGAAATTCAAAGGGCTAGTGTCCTTTTTAATAGTCGAAAGTGATTTAAGGTTAACTAACCCCCCTCTCAAGCCCACCTTTTCCCCAAACACATCCAATCAAAATTTTTAGATAGGCATTTTATTCAACGTAGTTGAAAGTTTTAGAAATTATGTCTTTAAGGATAACAACCCCTCCCTCCAGAGCCCTCAGGGCAAGGGTTGTAAGTTTTTATAGAAAACGATGTTGTAGAAACTTCAAGAAGGGCTAATTCAATTGGAAATTGAAAGGGCTAGTGGCGTTTTTAATAGTCGAAAGTGATTGAAGGGCAACTAATCCCCCTCTCACGCCCACCATTTCGTAAAACACATCCAATCAAAATTTTGAGATATCCATTTTGTTCAACGTAGTTGAAAGTTCTGGAAATTAGGCCTTTTAGGATGTTCAATTTTTCGGGGTTAGTTCTGCTCTTAAAATTTAATCAAATCAAAATAGCGTAAGTGTACCCAAGCTATCAAAGAAAATAAACAGATTTTTTTGCGAATGGTATGAAATGGTCCATTTCAGGTCAACTAGAGGAGGTATGAAACTAAATTAAACACTACTATTTGTGTCAAGATTTTTAAAAGGGTGTATGTTGTGAAAAATTGCTGAAAATTTTTCTCCAGCATACAAAAAACAGGCCAAACTATGAAGTCTTTAAAAAAACGAAAAAGTTTAAAGTATTGATTTCTTTTTCGCTGAAAAGACTATGTCAATATAAATGGAACAGAAATTAATTAAAAAAAACTTTTTCAACAAAATGAGTTTTTCAGAGAAAAGTAAAGAACTCCATTAAACCAAAACTGAGCAAGAATGAAACCCAAAACGAACAGAAATTACAATAAATAACCAAGTCAAACTCCAAACGAGCAAAATTACTGAAAAAATATAATTTTTTTTACTTTTATAACTTTAATAAATAAAATAATATTAACATTTTGATTACTAAATATCAGTATATGTATAATAAACAGACAATGCACATTAATTTTTTTTTCAGTAAAGTGCAAATCATGTTCTGGCCTTGGGATGGAATAGGGGGTTTTGAGCCCAACTCTGCTCGTTTATTCTGCTCGTTAATTTCTGCTCGTTTTGAGTTTGACTCGGTTATTTATAGTAATTTCTGTTCATTTTGGGTTTCATTTTTGGTCATTTTTGGTTTAATGGAGTTCTTTAATTTTCTTTGAAAAACTTATTTTGTTGAAAAAGTTTTTTTAATTAATCTCCCAAATAAGGGGGAACGTTCAATGCGTTATTTTTTTAATAGGCTTTTTACTGAATCTTTGTTCAACAACCTTTCTATTTTACGATATCTTTCAAGTTTTAGTTGGTAAATAATTTCTGTTTTTTTCATTTTCAATCTATGGCCTTACAGTTTTATAATAGAAAAGAATATAAAAGAATTAAGAAGAATATATAAACTTAAATTTCAGAAAAAGTTTATATCCTTGAATCAAGAAAAAGTTTCTAGTCGGTGAATGAAGAAAAATGAAAGCAAAATAAGATACATTTAGGAAGTTAATATCAGAAAAAAGAATTAAGAGCATATAGATCCACTTTGAGAAGTCGTAGGGATTTGGGATTCTTCCAAATCACTTCTCTGGCAGTGGGCCACAAAGATCCCTCAGATGCTGTAGTTGGTGTCAAACAGTTCGTGGTAACGAACTGTAAGTAAGGAGTGACCCGGCTCAATGGTAACCGAAACTGTAGAAAACGGAATTTTGACACCAAGACATACGTCAAAAGAATCCGATTTTAATGTTACTTTCAAATATATAAGTTTTTGAATTTTATAAGTTTCATAAATTTTGGTTCTACCATCCAAATTTTACCTAGCTGAGAAAACTTTGCGGATTTTTGAAAAAACGGGGAAACACCCCCTAAACACTATATAATCTCTATAAAAATCACACCATCATATTCAGTGTATCAGAGAACCCTACTGCGGAGGTTTCAAGCTCTTATCTACAAAAATGTGGAATTTTGCATTTTTTGCCAGAAGAAAGATCACGGATGAGTGTTTATTTATTTGTTTGTTTGTTTGTTGTTTTTTTTTTCCAGGGGTGATCGTATCGACCCAGTGGTCCTAGAATACCGGGAGAGGGCTCATTTGAACGGAAATTAAAAGTTGTAGTGCCATTTTTAATTGACCAAAAAAATGGAGGGTAACTAGGCCCCCTCCCACGCTCCATTTTTTCCCAAAGTCACCCGATCAAAATTTTGAGATAGCCATTTTGTTCAGCATGGTCTAAAATATGATAACTATGTCTTTTAGGAAGACTTAATCCCCCGAAGTCCCCGGGGGAGGGCTTAAAGTTATGAACTTTACCCATTGTTACAATTGTTTATTGGTTTTGGGTAAGTAGACCGCCGTTGGCAGAGTGGTATTTGTCTGGTAGTGGGGGGGAGGGTTTCAGGGGTTAGTTGGAGTGACTGTATAATTAAGGACGGTGCCATGGGGGCAAGAACAATTTTATACACGAAATACTGGATTCCCCAGCATTATTTAAATAAAGATACGAAATTATATATAAAAAAAACAAGTTTTTTTAACTCAAAGTAAGAAGCAATATCAAAACATAAAACGACAGAAAACATTATGTATATGATTGGGTTCATCCCCTAGTTAATATCTCGCTCTTTAAGCCAAAGATTATTTAGTACTCTCATAAGAGCTATTTGCTCTAATTAACGGCATTTGTGATTAAGGGGTCATTTTTAAAGAATTGGAACAAAATTCGAACTTTAGCTTAAAGAGCAAGGTGCGACTAGGGGGCGAACCCTCTAATAAACGTATTAAAAATAGAACAATAAAGAGTACATTTGCGTAAACTAATTCGTAAGCTAGGTATATTTATTGCTAATAAAAACATTAGTAAATAAAATTAAACAGGTATTGAGAAAGCCATTTAACCAAATAAAATTGAAATTGATATTCAATTTTTTTTAAATATTCATGTACGCTACGGTTAGCCAAAATCAAAACCTGCATTAATTCAAAAACGTTCGAAAATTAAATTAAAAAAAAAAAGTTTTTTTAACTGAAAGTAAGGAACGACGTTAAAACTTAAAACGAACAGAAATTATTCCGTATATGAAAGGTGCTGTCCCCTCCTCAACGCCTCGCTCTTTACGCTAAAGTTTGACTTTCTCACAACTCTTATTTTTTTTAAACAACGAAAGACTTTAGCGTAAAGAGCGAGGCGTTGAGGAGGGGACACCCCCTTTCATATACGGAATAATTTCTGTTCGTTTTAAGTTTTAACGTCGTTCCTTACTTTCAGTTAAAAAAACTTGTTTTTTTTATTTAATTTCTAACTGTGACGATATAATCATTGTCAAAATCTTCCCTGGGGAAAATACTTTACACCTTTTTAAAAACATTTCAGTAATTCATGTGCCTCATTTGAACTAGGGTCAGCTTCGGGAGCCTTACCCTCCGCAGTCACAACTACTCGGATCGTTTTACTTTCGGGCTCTAGTTGAGCTTGTAACTCCTGTCACTGAGTAGAGTGACTCACTAAGTAGTGACTCACTGAGTAGAGTGACTCATAAGCGCCTAGACGCTAATGGATGCTCAAAATTGCACTTATGAACTTATGAGAAAGGTGTTCGTCGAAGAACTAAGAAGAAGTAAAAAGAACAAAATTTTGCCTAAAGAACCGACAATTGACTTAGTGACAAAGAAACAAAATTTTGATGTTTGGGACTTGTCAAACAGTCCAAAACAACAGTTGACTTGACTTTAGTCCTGTCAGGTACAGTCAATTGCCATAGCTCAGGGTCCAAATGCACCCCTAGTCAAACAAATGTAACCCTTACACAGAGGTGTTAACACTAGCAGATAAGAAAAAGTAGCATAACAGCTATGATAGACATTTATTGCGAAACAGCTATTATGGTTAACAGCTATAGTTTGCGGCTAATAAGAAAAAACGTGACGATTTTTTTTTATATTAGAAACGTATATATATATAGTTACGTTTACTTGGTTACTCAGTAGTGATAGTGGCCATTCAAAATGAAGTGCATCTTTGTGTTTGCCGTTATTCTGAGCATATCCTATGCTGAAAAAGACACAAGTGAAACTGTAGAAAAAGCAGAGGTTGAAAACCCTACCATAAACAGTGAACTAAGGTCAGAAAGAAATGGGAAACAACTACCCTATTTTGCACCAACGTATCCCAGATATTATTCAATGCCATATCCATATTACCAAGCACCTCAGTTCCGATTTGCTAGTCCTTATTCACCATATGCATCACCGTATGCAACACCATTTTCGTATTATCCATCAATCTCCCGACCAAACTATGTGCCTGTAACTCAACAAGTCAAGGATACCCCAATGGGTGATGCAGAAGAGTTGACAGACGACCCAGCCCAGAAAGGAAGGTTTCTATTCGTTATCCCCTTGACAATCAACAGAGGTTCACACCATTCACACCAGCCAAGCCATGAAAATGTTCACATAATTGCGGGTGAAGATTCTCATAAAGACAACAATAATGGACATACCTATATCAAAGTGCCGGATAACTCAGGTCACCATCACAACGACGGGGGAAGTAACTACATTCTTGCTCCAAGTAGTCATTGGGGATAAAAAAAATTATTTTGTATGATGAGCTATTGTATGCATCTTTTATTTATTAAATCTTTCAGTTTGCTATAGGTTGTTCGGCTTTTATAACTTATGATAGCGACGGGCTTAATTTAGTAGGTTTAACCACTGGCAACATAGAGGGGCCGAAGTGATTCAAGACTGGGCCCAAGAAACAAATTTCTTCATGACCTACTCCCCACATCTACTCTGTTTGAGCAATATGGCCTCAATACAAATGAACAGGAGAGATCATAGCGGAAGTTCATGGAAGCGAAGAACTGCAGGCAGCATGCCTCTGGCAATCTTCTTTAATTATTTTCGGTTTATATAAAAAAAAACAAATTTATTCTTAAACATTCTTCTATAACAAATCCCTCCAGATTTCAGTTTTAATCAATGGAAAAAAGAAATTTAAGAAAATAATAAAAAAATATGTGTTGAACATAAATTAAAAACAAAACAACTTGAAGATTGAGTTTTCAAATAAAAAAATGGCGCGAAGATTTCATATTCTCAACAGCCCCAGATGTGAAACCATTATCAATATTTCACTGATTACAGGTTAAAGGTAGGTTATATATCAGTAACTTCATCACTTGAGTGGCTCAAAAACAAGATTAGTTCAGTCCACTTTTGACATTTTTAAGATTTTCAGAAAAGCACCAAAGCAATTTTTCGATTAGTCTCAAAATACATGGGTTGTGTTCCACACCTCCTTTGTCAATAGTTATTTGATATTCACCTTGAACAGGTAAGAACAAATTCTGTCCTAAAAAGCTTATGATAAAAGAAACAAACTACGGAAAATTCTCCAAGTAAAAAATCCCCCTCCCCCCAAAAACAGTCTATATAATTCCCAATAGCAAACATTATATATAAACAATGGGCACATTTCATAACTTACAGCCCTTTCCCCAGGAGCTGGAGGAGTCATCTCATCCCCAGAGGCATATTTATTTGACCTTTCAAGTATGAAACAAAATGGCTATCTCAAAATTTTCATTAGACGATTTTGGGAAAAAGGGGGCGGGGGAGGGTGCCTAGTTGCCCTAGTTGTCACTTAAAAAGGGCACTAGAACTTTTAATTTCCGTTTGAATTAGCCCTCCCCCGATATTCTAGGACCACTGGGTCGATCGATCACCCCTGGAAAAAAAAAATAAACACGCCTCCGTGATCTTTCTTCTGGTAAAAATACAAAATTCCACATTTTGGCAGATAGGAACTTAAAGCCTATACAGTGGGGTTCTCTGATACACTAAATCTGACGGTGTGATTTTCGTTAAGATCACTTGAATTTTAGACTGTGTTTTCCCCTTTTTCCGAAAATAAGGAAAATTTTCTTAGGCTCGTAACCTTTGATGGTTAAGACTAAACTTAACGAAATTTATATATTTTAAATCAACATAAAAAGGCAATTCTTTTGACATATCTATTGGTATGAAAATCCATTTTTTAGAGTTTCGGTTACTATTGAGCCAGGTCGCTCCTTACTTACTGTTCGTAAACGCGAACTGTTCGAAAGCCGCGCAGTGAAAAAAAAAATGCCTTTTTTCTCAAATCATTCCACTCTAAACGGGGCTTGCATTGGCCTAGAAACAAAAATTCTTGGGGAAAAAAAACTTAGCCATTTTCATAAAAAAGTGGTGACCATTTCTCGAAAATAGTGACAAATAGTGACCAGCTTTAAAAATAGTGACTTTTAGTTTAAATAGTGACCACGTAGGAGCCCTGTTACATATAGTTCGTTACCATGAACTGTTCTGTATCTTGCTTTAACTCTTTGCACTAATTTATAATATAGCATAATATATCAACTGCCTTAAAACAAAATGGTTTATTATCGTATTTCTTGAAAATTTGTGCAATTTTAGGTCAATAAACTTCATTTTTTCTGGGGGGGGGATCATTTACCCTAATGTTGTGGGGGACACCATCTATACTCCCTATGGGGGCTGAGGGAATGGAACTTGATCACCGTAGGCCAAATTTGCCAAGATCAGAACAAAACCGCCCCGCGAAAAATTTCGTGAAAGTCAACCCGTTTCCTCGGAAAAATTTACCCATGCTTTACCTTGTTCAAAGGAGGGATTTTTTTTAAGGAGGGGGATGGCATAAAAACGTAGTAAAAGAAGCAAATTACATGAGAATTGTAGGGTTTTTAGCAGGTGAAGGTAATCATAAATTGGAATATCCTGGAATATTAATGAAAACTGAATTACCCTCGGTTGGAGGCTGCAAATGTCCCCCTCCCCATATATGGTTGACAGTGTGTATTCATGGATGACAGCTCCTTGGAAATTGTAGTTGTTTACGACGGAAAAACGGACAAACAAGTAATCTGGAAAATTCAATATTATTCACTAAACATGTTTATGACAATAGAACTATCATATTTACAGCTGAAATATGATCTTTGTATCTTTCTTGAATCTATTTCTGTATACAAGAACGATAGGACACTTGGCCAAGTTTAAATGTTTGGAATACCTTTTTACGAGCTAATAATTTACCCTGAATATTTTTTCTGTGATCGCCGTTGCAGATTAATTAAACAAAAACTTTCCAAAAAAAGAAGTTTTTAGAATAAAAAAAAATACCATATTAAACTTAGATAAGCAGAAATTATTCCTATAGTAATTCAAACTCTAAACGGTCACCTTCGAAAGCGGCTCATTCGATTGCAATTGAAAGCTATAGTGCCCTTTTTAAGAGTCGAAAGTTATTGGAGGGAAAATATCCACCACACACGCCCATCATTTTCCTAGAAACTTTCAATCAAAATTTTGAAATAGCCATTTTGTTCAGAATAGCAAAAAGGTCCAGTAATTATGGGTTTGGGGATGACAACCCCCCCCCCCCAAACAGGCCTTAGGGCAAGGGCTATAAGTTATAATAGCTACCCATTATTAAAATATTAGGTTTTTATGGAAGGAGCGGTCGTATAAACTTCGGAGGGGGCTCATTCGATTGGAAATCAGAAGTTCTAGTGCCCGTTTTAAGTGTCAAAAGTGATTGACGCCAATCATAGGCCAAACGAAATCCAATCAAAATTTCGAGACTGCTAATTTGTTCAGCATTGCTGAAAAGTACAGTAATTATGCCTTTGGGGATGTCAGGCCTCCCCCAGCCCTCAGGACAAGGGCTGTAAGTTAGGTAATTTGTTCATTGTTTACTTATAGTATATGCTATTGAGAAAGGTGGGAATGTTTGACCTTTACTTTCCAAAAACAAGAAGAGCACTCGGGTAAGCCTCTCAGAGAATGTTTAGAGGAGTGTGGAACCAAATCAAAACAAGTTAGGTGCATACGGGTTGTCAAAAGGGCGTAGCTCAGGAATGATTGATTATATTAATTTGGAACTTTCAGGAAATGAAAAGGGAGATGATCAATTGACCAAAAAGACAATATTTGCTACTACTACAACTACCACGAGTAATTCTGCTATCACTACTACTACTACCACTAAAACTACTGCTTCTGTAAAGAGTACTACCAAGGTTGAGGATATTGAAATGAACATTTCAGGAAACATTGAAGGGAAAGTGGAACTAAATCAAAACATATTATGTGCATACAGATTTCTCATACAAGCGTATCAGCAATATTTTTGGGACGGCTTACCTTATCAAGGTGTAATTTCTGGCGCATCATAAGTGGGATGTTAAACTGACCAAACGGCAACATCTACCTGTTACTGCTGCTATTAATACTGTTGCTACCGACGTTACCACTACTATTAATACAACAGTAACACTGCTACTACTGCCCCTACAACTACCCTACCACTACTACTATGATACTAGTACAATTAAGGCTACACTTATGAAGGTGAAAACTTGACAGATTATAGAGCGGGAATTCGAAATACACCAAAACACACTATATGTATGCAGATTGTCAAAAGGGCGTATCTCAAGATAAATTTCAAGAAGTATATGAATACACAGGTTATCATAAGGACCTATTGGCAATGTCATAGCAACGGCTAACTGTATTAAGTTGAATCTTCCAGAACTTCATGAGAGGGATGTTCAACTGACCAAAAGGTCAAATTGTCCATTACTATTACTATAAATACTAATACTAGTACTACTAATAATACCACTTTGACTACTATTACAAATATACCTAAGGGTCCGAAGGTAAAATTTCCAGGGAGTTTTAAGGAGGAAAGCTCAACTGAATTACAACACGCCGTCCATATGCAAGTTATAAAAAGGGCGTATTAGCAAATATCTTAGGAACGGTTTGGTGTATGAAGTTGAAACTTAAAGGGCCTGGTGAGGGGGGTGTTGAACTACCCAAAAGACAATGTTTGCATCCTAAAGTTACTGCTAAAAGACAATATTTGCATGCTGTTATTATCACTGCTGCTACTATTGTTATTACTGCAACTACTACTAATGTTACTACAATTACTACTGGTGCTACTACTACAGCTACTATAGCTAAGGGCATTAAGGCAAAAAATATGCCCACACAGGTTGTCAAGATGACGCATCAGCAATGCTTAGGAACAGTTGATGAAATTAAGTTGTAACTTTCAACTTGTGTTGAAGGGGATGTTGAAGAAAGCCAAAGGTGTTATACGCATGCTGCTACTAATGCTACTACTGCTGCTGCTACAGTTATTGCTACTAGACAAACAGAGGGTATTAAGGTGAAGCTTTCAAGGAATATTTAGGCGGATATTGAACTACATCAAAACGAACTATGAGCATGTACATTGTAAAAAGGGTGACAAAGCAATATTTCACGAACGGTTTACAATATTTCAAGAACGGTTAAGTTAGACCTTTCAGGGTAGGTACGACGGATTTCGAACTAGCCAGAAGGCAATACGTGTATACTATTAATATTATAACTACAAATACTGTAACTAATGACGCTAATGGCATCAGGGTGAAACTTATAGGAAACGTTTAGGGAGAGTTTCAATTAAACTAAAAAACTATATGCATGCAGGTTCTCAAAAGGATATATAAGCACTATCATAGGCCCTATGCCTTCCCACGGCCAGAACATAATTTGCACTTTACAGAGTAAAATACAAATGAATGTGCATTGTCAGTTTAATATACATATACTGATATTTAGTAATCAAAATGTTAATGTTATTTTATTTATTAAAGTTATAAAAGTAAAAAATTTATATTTTTTCAGTAAAGTGCAAATTATGTTCTGGCCTTGGGAAGGCATAGGCGTTTTAAGCCCTACTCATGCTAATTTCTGCTCGTTTTGAGTTTTAGTCGGTTATTTATTGTAATGTGTGTCCGTGATTGGTTTCATTTATTTATCGATGCGGATTTTTGGTAGTTTCACGCTTGGTAGATTATTTGATTTTTGCTCATTTTTAGTTTAATGGAGTTCTTCACTTTTCTTTGAAAAACTTATTTTGTGGAAAAAGTTTTTTATTTAATATCATATAACAAGGCTTTTGGGATTGAAACAAACCCCAGAGATTAGGGGCAAAGGTATTAAGTTATGCCCAGGGGGTATTTAAGGTTTTTATGGAGGGGACGATTGTATACTTTTAGAAAAAGCTCAGTCTTTTTTCTGAAAAAGACTATGTCAATATAAAACGAACAGCAATTAATCAAAAAAAAAAAATCAACAAAATAAGTTTTCAAAAATAAGTAAAGAACTCAAATAAACCAAAATGAACAAAAATAGAATCAAATAATCTACCAAGAATACAACTACCACAAATCAGTATCAATAAATAAATGAAAAACCCAAAACAAACAGAAATTAAAATAAATAACAGTGTCAAACTAAAAACGAGCAGCAATTAAAATGAGTAGGGTTCTAAAACCCCACGCTTTCTAAAAGCCAGAATATAATTTGTACTTCGCTGAAAAAAAATTATTTTAAATGTTTTCATTTTTATTACTTTAATAAGTCAAAATTAATTAAGATTGTAAGGAATAAATATCAGTATATGTATATTAAATTGACAACCCACGTTCAACAGTTTTTTTGTTTTTTTTTCAGTGAAGTGTAAATTATGTCCTGGTCCTGAGAAGGCATAGGGGTTGACCAAAATGAATTTTGCTGATTCTAGACAAGCAAAGTGTATTAGTTTTAAAGTTGCTCACCGAAAGTTATTGCCGAAGCTGTACATAAGGAATTACGTAATTTCGAGAATAGGAATTTAGCTCCCCCCCCCCCCCCCAAAACGGGAGCTAAATTCCTGGCAATTCCACAAAAATCTTGATAGAAATTACTCAATGAATTCTAACATATATGAGCCCCTTAAAGCCACTATCTACAAAATACGAACTTTCTAACTTTCCCAGAGGGATAGTCAAACATCTGACCATCCTTAGTCCATAGTTGTATATTAAATAAAGAGGTCCGAAGATGGCAAAAATATTATTGATAAAAAAAAAAATGATAAATACTGAAAGGGTATTTACCTATGCTAGCCTTCTTGTCTCAGAGACCATATTGACGTGGAGTATACCATTCTCCCTAAATAAATGTAGACAATAAACTAACCGTTATTATAGACCGTTTTTCCAATAAAATTAACGGCTATAGAGCATTGAATAACATAACAGTCATACCTTAATTCGAAAAGCAAGCACCCTAATTGAGCTTAATTCTCAAAGCATTGCTCTGCAAAAGTTAAACTTTGATTAAGAGCCAGGTTTGAGGAGGCGGTAGCCATGGTCACACTTAGGGTCAACCTTGGTATAAACGAAAAGAATTAAATATAAGAAAACAAATATTTTCGAATGAAAGTAAGGAGCGACATTAAAATATGTAATGAACAGAGATGATTCCGTGAGGGATACTGGCTCCTACTTAACCCCCACTCTTTACGCTAAAATTCGACTTTTTGTCTTCACTGCTTCAAGAACGACTGCCTCAAGCACAAGGGTAATTAAAAGAGGATAAGAAAAAAATTCAAGGCACATCAGGAATGGAACAGCCTATTGTTGTACATTTTCAGTTCAACAGAACAATTTCAGTTCAAAAATGTTTAAAGGGCAATCAGTAAATAAAACACTGACAATAACCCATGCCTTAACTGGTTCCACTCATAAATGCTTTCAGAATAGCACTATAATATCTTGGTATAAAAAGCGGGGGCTTAGGAGGTGGCATCCTTATATACCAAGTAATTTCTGTTCATTTTAAGTTTTAGTGTCGCTCTTTACATTTATTTGAAAAAACTTGTTTTTTACATTTAATCAAGGTAAAGAGTCAGAATAACTGTAAGCAATAATCAAATCCAAGTAAAAGAAATGCAGCTAAGTCACATAGTTTTTGTATAATCCGAACATACAGCGAAAACCGACCAGACTATGAATACCTTACATGGCAAAATAAATCCCCGATGGCCGGTTTTAGGTGCTTTCTATTTGATTCCATGAATTCATACCACTCAACGCAATCCTCTTTACCTGATTCAAGATCTATGACCTGACCAATACAGAGCAATGATAATATGCTGTTTCTAAAGTTAAAAGTTCGCCCCAAAGAGAGGATTCTTAGGCTTCCTCCTCATATATGAATTGTGTTTTAAATTCCAAGATTGTAGAAGACCCATTATTGGAGCGAAAATTCCATACGATTTCGGTCCTACTATTAATAAAGGTAAATTTATTTTCAATGGTACTAAAATAGGTAATAATTGTACAATGGTACTAATAGGTAAAAATAGGCTAGTAATTGTAATAAAACTACGGTTACAAGGAGAAAACGAAAACCAATTTAGTTCTATTTTGGAAGAGTCTCAAACAATATACTTTCTTAAAAAATATTTACTTTCTTCTATTTTAGTAGTCTTTAAGATGTCGACCATTTTTGTGTCACGGCCGCAAATATTTTTTTCCTTTTTCTGTGTGTTCGAACAAGATTACATCAATTTTATTTCAAGTTTGTCGCATTGGGAAAATGGGCTATTTAGGCCAGTTTTGAATATCTTCTGACCATGTAAATGTTGCTTTTAGCTCGCAATCTTAAAGCATAAATTTCTGTAAAATATCAATAGAAAGTACAAAATGAACATTCAAAGTGTATCAGTTTAATGAGAACTATTAGTTGGAGAGTTAAACAGAAACCTATTGTTGTTTCTCCATAAACATTTCAGAGGCAACGCACTATTGCTGCCTATTGAGCCATATGCCTTCAATGTATTTTTCCCTCTGGGCACTTCGTATGGAAGGGGTGGTATTAAAACTTTGAAGGGAGCTCATTCAATCTAAAATTAAAAGTTCTAGTGCTCTTTTGAAGAATTAAAGTGAATGGAGGATGACTAGCCCTCCTCCTGTCCCTTTTTGCTACTCCTCCCTCTGCAACTCCCTTTTTATCTGATAATTGCTTTGACAGAGGCTTTTTGTACAAAACATTTGGAAAGTCGAACAAATTTGCTTCCAAGGATGACATAACCCCCACCGCCTCAAGAGCAAGGCCCACGAGTTATGCAACGCACTATCGCTGCCTATTGAGCCATATGCCTTCAATGTATTTTTTCCTCTGGCAACTTCGTATGGAAGGGGTGGTATTAAAACTTGGAAGGGGGCTCATTCAATCTAAAATTAAAAGTTCTAGTGCTCTTTTGAAGATTTAAAGTGAATGGAGGATGACCAGACCACCTCCTGTCCCTTTTTGCTACTCCTCCCCCTGCAACTCCCTTTTTATCTGATAATCGTTTTGACAGAGGCTTTTTGTTCAAAACATTTGGAAAGTCGAACAAACTTGCTTCCAAGGATGACATGACCCCCACCGCCCCAAGGGCAAGGCCCACAAGTTATGCAAATCGTCAACTGTTCACACATAGGCTTTATAATGGAAGAGGGGACTTGTTGAATGTTGAGTGTGCGATTGGCTCAAAACTTTCAGGGATTATTATCCGACTCGAAAGGATCAAACATTTTGTTGCAGGAACTTAAGTCCTTGAGGTAATCGTACCCCAATTCAAAATATATTAATAGAAAAATATTGATTCCTACAGAAGTATTCTTAAAATTTCTCTAATCTTGGACTACCAAAGATTACTTCGGATATCCGGCAGGTAGCATTCTGATTGTTTTCTGCTATATGGAGATTTCCACATTGTCTTCTCTGAAATATTTAGGTCTCTCGTTTGGCTCAAATGTTAAAACTACTAAAACACTTATTATCTCAGCGTTGAAAGAAAAGCTTAGAAAATCATACTGCTTGCTCGAGATAAAGGCCAGTTTCACAAAATAACCCTGGGCAGACTTTACAACGCTATTTTCGCCCCACACATCTTCTTAGTCCCTTTTTCACAACATCTGAGCGGAATAAAATTAAATCCCTATTCTTCCATTTTGGCAAATTCTTCGGCAGCTACCGCTTTGGACCAGCAACCGGTACAGTTCAAGAAGGTTTCTTTAAAAAAAACAGTTTATGGACAGGTTACGTAAGCTTCAAGAAAATATTTTCGACTTTCCACTGAATTTTCTAGATTAATTGTATTGTGTACGTAGCTGAGATATTGTTTTTCTAGTGAGTTTTTCTTCTTAGTGTTTTCATTTTTCTTTTATTTCCTTAATTAATAGACTCCTCTAAGACCATTTCATGCTTTTAGAGAGGGTTGAAATAAATAATTACTATTATTTTACTGGAATTGGACTAATTTTTCAGCAGAGGTGTAGCAGGATTTTACTGAAAGTATACTGTTCCTTTGAGGTTCCTTTGATAATTTAAGAAGAAGAAGATGAAAAAGACCTTGGCAAACATCATCCTGGTTTTAAAAGACAGAAAGTAAAGCAAAAATTAAGTACAGGCTAAGTTAGAACAATTCTCAGTGCCACCTAACTTTAGCGCTGAGAAAAATGTCTCGGAGACCTTAACGAGCCAAATTAAAGGGCTGGGCACGCGTAGCTGATTTTGGGAACTGATTTCCAAATCAGCGCCGGTTTTAAAAGAAATCGGCGTCGATTTGAGCTTGAAAAATTTTCTAGTTTTCGGCACCGATCAGCGCCGATTTTCATCATGATCGTCACAAAAAATAGGGAGACAAATAAATAATCAGCCAGAGATGTCTATGGTGAAAGACCCCGCTACTGAGCTGAGAACTAAACTCTGCTTTTCATAAACACATTTTCTATTTTAAGTAATGTTCAATCTGCTGATCTACAAAAAAATTATAATCCATATGACAACCAACAGAGGAGGGGAAAGCACAATAGACATTGCTGGTTTTTATTATATTGCTCTGATCAAAAATTAATCAGACTTTTTGATGGTCTTTGAGTATTGAGAGTATGAGGGTTCCATACAGCTTTCAATAAAGGTGTGTTACTAATGCTTACTAATGAAGATTAGTAAGCATGGGTTCAAAATTTTACCAAATAACAAAAGGTAAAACAACGAGGAATTGATCTAAGAGAGTGGGATTTTACTAAATGATAATTTAGTAAAAATTTTGCAAAGCAAATAGATAAATACAAAATTAGACTTACGAAAAAAATACACGACAATGTCAAGTCCTGGCTAAACTTCCTTCAAGTATTGATGCGTTAATTTTGGACTGTTTTAATATTGGGTTGTTTTTAAACCGTTTTAATAGTCACGTATTTTGTTATAAGTCTAATTTTACATTTATCTATTTGCTTTCCTAGAGCCAAAATAGAGTAGAATTTCACTCTTGGAATAATTCCTCGTTTTTTTACCTTTTGTCATTTCTATTATGGGAAAACAGTGTGGTCTTCGTCGTTATTTACGAGATTTTACCCAAAATTCCAAAATATCATGAATATTTTTAGTTTTATTGTATTGATTATTCATAATTTTCTAGCTCCTCACCCCCCAAGGAATAGTTTTGCAAATGCCTTCGCCAACGACTCCATTAAATACAGGGCCTGCACTAGAAATATAAACTGTCAAATTGTATTGAAACAAGGCTTAAAATTTAGTTTACAATTAAAACTTTCCTTTGTCATTTCGCGGAAAAAGATTGGATTGCACAGCGAATTCTATCATATGGAGTATTATATAAATATCAAACTAAAGAATAAGCTCACAGAATATGGAAAGCAAATCCAAGTCAATAGTGGAAAGCGAACTTGGCTAACACCACCATCTTGGTTTTGTAATACGGATGCACTTTCGAAAGATTTATAGGAAGACTGGACAGTAATGACAAAACTAAATTAAACAAACCACAAAGAGAAATAATAAACACAAAAAGAACCACAAACTCAACAGAATTAATTATATTTTATAGCTGTTTATGTTTGATTTCAATATGTCTTGGATGATACATAACGATTTTTGTCTATAATCTGCTCTTAAATTGGAATTGTTTTTTAGCTTCCTGGTGTTTTCCAATTTGTCACTTCATAAACTCTCAAATTTGACAAGTTCTTCGCTACTTTTTTGCTAGTTCTATGTTTTTTTGTTTTGTTTTTTAATAGGATGTCTTATTGGTTATTCAGTCAAAACAATGCAGTATTTTTTCTTCTATTGATCCATATAATTATCACTGAAATAGATTTCAGATAATATAGAAAAAGCATTCAAATACGTAAGCATGTAAAAAGTCGTACCTACCAAGTATGGAGGGATCAATGACAGAGTGAATCAGTTCCAGATAGTCAGAAATAAAGAGCCGATTTTGCTCCTGTGACAACTAGTTCAAAACACCTTAGGCACTTATACTTGTGGCATGAAAGAATAAATACAAGGATCGTTTTTTCCTTTTGCTTTTCAAAAAGCACAGGATGTATGTATCGTATTCTCAACTAACAAGCAGCAGTGAAGACAAAACATATACTCTCTTGTGAGGATTGGATATTGACTCAAACTTTAAAATACAAAATGCTCATTTCACGTGTCCATTCCATAAAGTAATGTGATTGTTTTCAGACTGTTGATCGGCTAGAAATTATCGACATTACCAATTATATAGGTATATGCTTATATTTCACTAGCCTATAGTTTCTAAGTTGTTGTTTTTGTTTAGTTTTTTTCATTTTCTAGGGACTCGTTTTCCATCGAGCTTCCGTTTCTAAAGAACTTTTTTCCTTTAATTCCCAGAGCAATAGAGCTGCCAGAAGAGACAAATAAAATGTTTGTCTTGCAAATGGGTGACAGAAGCACTAAAATGTACTTCAATGTCCGTAAATACGAAAGGTAAATTGAAGTATACTGAAAGTATATCAAAGTATATTGAAACAATATCAAAGTCTATTCAAGTATCGTTTTTATTCTTTCCGCTTTATGATATCAATTTTATACATTACACACCCTTCTTAGAACCCTTCTCCTCAACCGAATATTAGGACGTTTTCATATTTATTTGAAGGTTTGAATAAAAATTTGTCATCTGAAATTCCAATAGTAACATACGGACTTTTTTATAGTTTCTCTCCTTTTTTTTATAAAAAAATTATAAAATCTATAAATAACATTTTTAAAAAATTTACGGCACCAGCTACTCGACAGAACTCCATTCCGGTGAACCTTTTTGAGAAAAAAACAGAAACAATCCTGCTTTAATAACCAACGGGACAGTGTCCGGTTGTTTCTCTGTTTATATCATAAAAAGTATCCCCATACAATTATTACCTGATAAAGTACATATAACATATTTTTACATAATTATTATATTTAATTATATAATGGCGAAAAATGGTCATGCAAAAATAAAAGCTGAGGCTGTCTTTTATTTTTAAAAACGTAGATTTTCATCTTAAACGAATAGACTAAATACTAATATACAGATTCGAAGGCTAAATTAACCTAACAGGAAATTTAGATATTCAGTATTTTATATTATTTAAATTGTGATTTGGAAATATATAGATCAAAAGAAGTGGAAAACGTCCAATTATAAGTGTAACAGTTTACTTATTTTAAAGGTTCTATTCAATCAATTTTTACAATTTACCACTGTATTTAATTAACAAGTTTAAATTAAGCAAAGAAAGGCAAAATATGTCCCACCACAATATGTAGGAGAGTGTAATTCGTAACAACAAAAAGTTTAACCAATATGTAACTATAACAATTAGGCACATGTCAACATAATTTAGATTTATGAGGTTATTGGTCCCTCTATTTCATTGATCTAACGGTTTAAGACAGCCGCTAAAAGGCACAAACACAAAAATAAAAAAGTAGTTATCAGCTCAAGCATATCAAGGACGGTTTTTTCACATTATTAATTTAAATACGTCATTCAAAAAACTCATTCTTCAAAGACAAGGGAAAAGCGATGTTAAAAGCATAAACGAGCAGAAAAAAGTTATATAATAAGCAAGACTTAGAACGAATAGAACCACTATGAGCAAACAGATGAAGCTTAAAGTGCCCATGACTTAAAATTAATAATCAAACTTGAAACTAACAGAAATTATGATGAATGAATCAACGAAAACTTAAACGATTAATCAATTTATGCTTGAAACAAGCAGAAATCACGGTTAATACAAGTGAAACCACCAAACCTCACATCCCTTAAAGGCCAGAGTCTCAAACAAAATATATTTATATATATATATATATATATATATATATATATATATATATATATATATATATATATATATATATATATATATATATATATATATATATATATATATATATATATATATATATATATATATATATATATATATATATATATATATATATATATATATACATATATTTGCTATTTGCTAAGGCAGTAAATCGCTGTCCATTTAATTTTCTTTGCACATCTCTTGTCATATTTAGTCTTTTTACCATCTCTTGTCATCTTCGATCTAGTTGATTAAGTCGGTTTATTTTGAATTCTATTTGTCGCGTAATTTGCTGTAGGTTAGGTTTGTTTAAGTGAATTTATCATTCATATTGATTTTGATTTTTCAGTACTGAGAGTTTAAAAAGTAAAAATTCTTACGTACCTGCAGTGCAGTGTATAATTGAGTTTTTGTTTCTCGTCTTTGTAATTTGTTCGATCATGTGTAATGTGTTGGAATTTGTTTTTTGTATAGGTTTTTTCTTTTTTAGTAATACTCCGTCTTTTATACCTTTTTTTGACGGGTAATAAATAAATAAATAAAAATAAATAAATAAAATATATACAAACAAAATATATTTTAAAAAGTTCTCAGTAACCCCCGTTGTCCTTTTTTATATACAAACAAAATATATTTTAAAAAGTTTTATATGTCCTTTTTGTCCTGCACTCAATCGTTTCTCACAAAGCTTTTTTTTTGAAGCAGAAAATATGGAAATTTTACCTTCTTTGAAAATTATTCGTCGAGCTCTTTTTTGAATAGATTCAATTTTGTCTAATTCTTCTCAGGAGATGCCAGGTTACCAAACTAGACAAGCATGTTCAAGATGAGGGCAGACAGAGGAACCACAAATTCTTAAAGAATGGAAGGGGGATGCCAAATTCGTTTAAGACCTCAGGGAGGGAGTTAGATACATTAGCTTCATGGATGATATTTTTATCATGGATACCCCACTTTAAATTAGAAGAAACTGGGACGCCAAGTAGTTTAAAGGAGACAGAAATTTCAGAAGGGATAGCATTAAAAAAATGGGCCGGGATTTAAGGAAACAAATTGGTATTATCATGGATTTAAGGGGATTACTCTCATATACAAGTCTGAGGGATCTTGCGCAATATCAATGAGGATGTTTATGGGGTTTCTGGTACAATTTGCACTTTACTGAAACAATACTATTTTTTTTTTTTTAATAAATCAAATAATATTAACATTTGGATTACTAAATATCAGTTTATGTATATTAAACTGACAATGCACATTCATTTTTATTTTTTTCAGTAAAGTGCAAATTATGTTCGGGCCTAGGGAAGGCAAAGGGTTTTTGAGCCCTACTCAAGTTAATTTCTGCTCGTTTTGAGTTTGACTCGGTTATTTACTGTAATTTCTGTTCGTTTTGAGTTTCAATTGTTTATCGATGCTGATTTGTGGTAGTTTCACGCTAGGTAGACTATTTTATTTTTGCTAACTTTTGGTTTAATGGAGTTCTTTACTTTTCTTTGAAAAATTTATTCTGTGAAAAAAGTTTTTTAATTAATTTCTGTTCGTTTTATATTGACATAGTCTTTTCAGGGAAAAAGAAAATAACACTTTAAATCTTTTCGTTTTTTAAAGACTTTATAGTTTGGCCTGCTATTTGCATGCTGGAGAAAAATTTTCAGCAATTTTTAGCAACATACACCCTTTCAAAAATCTGGACACAAATAGTAGTGTTTAATTTAGTTTCATACCTCCTCTAGTTTACCTGAAATAGAAAACTTGATATCATTCGCAAAAAAAATCTGTTTACTTTCTTTAATAGCTTGGATACACTTAAGCTATTTTGATTTGGTTAAATTTTAAGAGTAGAAGTAGCCCCGAAAGTATGAACATAATACCCTCAGTCGTTCTTGGGATACTGCTGAGATGCCTTATTGGGAATTAGCATTAACACTGTGCATTTTGATTTAATGTTAAGGCAACATTTAGTTTTTAAACATAATGGGTAAATGGGAGGGTGGACGTGGGAGGGGGACTAGTTGCTCTCCAATCACTTTCGACTATTATCAAGGGGATTAGCCCTTTCTATTTTCAATCGAATGAGCCCTTTTCGAAGTTCCTACGACAACTCCTTCGATACGAAGTGCCCTGGTCTAAACAAAAAAAAAAAAAAAATTAATAATAACACTTTGTACCCACATCGATCTTAAATATAAAAATGTCAAGCCTTCCAATCACTTTCGACTATTAAAAAGGGCACTAGCCTTTTCAATTTCCGATCATATGAGCCCTTTTTGAGTTTCTACGATAACGCTTCATATAAACACGCTTTATGTGCCCCCAGGGCATAAATTACAACCCTTGCCCTGAGAGCTGTGGGAGGGATTGTCATACTCTAATACCTACGATCCAGAGCTTTCAACTACGTTGAAGAACTGAACCACCCAAAAATTTTAATTTTGTGCGCTCGGGGAAATGGTGGGCGTGAGAGGGGGATTAGTAGCGTGTTAGTCACTTTTAATCATTTAAAAGGGCCTCGATACCTTCATTGTCACCTTAAAGAAGCCCTTTTTGTAGTTTCTACGACAAAACCTTCTATAGCTGCATCATATGCCCGCGGACATAACCTACACCCCTAGACCTGAGGGCTCTGAGGGGGTTGTCTTCCTCAAAGGCGTTATTTCCGAACCTTTCAAGTACGTTGAAGATAATTGCTTTTTCAAAATGTTAATTGGATGTGTTTGGGGAAATAGTGGTTTTGAGAGGGGGGTTAGTTGCCCTCCAATCACTTTCCACTATTAAAAAGGGCACTTGCCGTTTCAATTTCCAATCGAATGATTCCTTTTTGAATTTTGTACGACAAAGCTTTCTATCCAAAAAAACAACCTTATATGCCCCCAGGGCATAACATAAAACCCTTGCCCTGACGGTTATGGGAGGAGTTTCATCCTCAAAAACATAATTTTCGTATTTTTTAACTACGTCGAACAAAATGGCTATCTCAAAATTGTGTCTGGATGTGTTTGGGGAAATGAGAGGGGGGTTGAGAGGGGTGTGAGAGGGGTGTTAGTTATCCTCCAATCACTTTCAACTATTAAAAAGGGCAGAAACCCTTCTAATTTCCAATCTAATGAGCCCTTTTTGAAGTTACTACAGCATTACTATCTATAAAAACTTTGTATGATCTCAGGGCATAAATTACAACCCTTCACCTGAGGGCTCTAAGGGGGTTATCATCCTCAAAGACCTAATTTCTAAAACTTTGAACTACTTTGAAAAAAACGGCTATCTAAAAGTTTTGATTGGATGTGTTTGGGGAAAAGGTGGGCATGAGAGGGGGTTAATTGCCCTCAAATCACTTTCGACTATTAAAAAGGGCACTAGCCCTTTGAATTTCCGATCGAAGGAGCCATTTTTCAATTTTCGGCAACAAAGTTTTCAATAAAAACCTTATATGCCCCAAGGGCATAACCTAAACTCCGTGCTCTGAGGGTTGTCGCGCATGGTCCTCCTGACAGCCATAATTTCTATCTGAAAATCAACTAAGGTCAAGAAGATGGCAGTCTCAAATCTCTTATTGTGCATGTTTGGTATCAGAAGGGGTGTCGCTAAGATATTAGCTGTGTTTGAATCACCTTCAACTATGAAAAGGGCACTAGCCGTTCCAGTTTACAATCGAATGAGCCCCTTTCAAAGTTTCTATGACAACTCCTTTGGTACGAAGTGCCCTGGTCTAAAGAAAAAAAAAAATAATAATAATACATTGTGCCTACATCGTTCTTTACTTAGGCAGTACTATTGCGCTGCCTATGATAGTGAAATAAGAAGTCGTTGCGGTCAGTTTGAAGAGCTGTGACTTTTCGTCAAAAGATATAGACTCAAGTTCCTTGACCGCACATTGCATGGTTCTGAAGGTAGGATTTGTCGAGACATTCTTGTCTGCAAGCCAGTGCCTTCCTGGAGAACACGATCAGGAGGACAGAAAGAGAATCTTCGGAAAAATTCAGAAAAGACCTAGAACCATGGGAAGGTCCCTAGGTCTTCCCATGGTTCTAAGTCTTTTCTGAATTTTTCCGAAGATTCTCTTTCTGTCCTCCTGATCGTGTTCTCCAGGAAGGCACTGGCTTGCAGACAAGAATTTCTCGACAAATCCTACCTTCAGAACAATGCAATGTGCGGTCAAGGAACTTGAGTCTATATCTTTTGACGAAAAGTCACAGCTCTTCAAACTGACCGCAACGACTTCTTATTTCACTACCATAGGCAGCGCAATAGCACTGCCTAAGTAAAGAACGATGTAGGCACAATGCATTTTTTTTTTTCTTTAGACCAGGGCACTTCGTACCAAAGGAGTTGTCATAGAAACTTTGAAAGGGGCTCATTCGATTGTAAACTGGAACGGCTAGTGCCCTATTTAATAGTCGTAAGTGATTGGAAGGCAACTAACACCCCTTCCACGCCCACCATTTCCCCAAACACATCCAATCAAAATTTTGAGATAGCCATTTTGTTCAGCGTAATTGATTTTCAGATAGAAATTATGTTTTTGAGGAGGACACTCCCTCCACAGCCTTCATGGCAAGGATTGTAAGTTATGCCCTGGGGGCATATAAGGTTTTTCTTAAAAGCTTTGTCGTAAAAACTTCAAAAAGGGCTCAAACGATTGGAAATTCAAAGGGCTAGTGCCCTTTTTAATGGTCAAAAGTGATTGGAGGGCAACTAACCCCCCTCTCACGCCCACCTTTTCCCCAAACACATCCAATCAAAATTTTGAGATAGCCATTTTGTTCAACGAAATTGAAAGTTCTGAAAATTAGGTCTTTGAGCATGACAAGTCCCTCCCCCCATTCCTCAGGGCAAGGGTCGTAACTTATACCCAGGGGGTAAACAAGGTATTTATAGAAAGCGCTGTCATAGAAACTTCAAAAAGGTCTCATTTAACTGGAAGTTGGAAGGGCTAGTGCCCTTTTTAATAGTCGAAAGTGATTGGAAGGCAACTAACACCCCTTCCATGCCTAACATTTATCCGAACACATCCAATAAAAATTTTGAGATAGCCATTTTGTTCAAAGTAGTTGAAAGGTCCAGAAATCATATCTTTGTCGTAGAAACTTCAAAAAAGACTCATTCGATTAGAATTTCAAACGGCTAATGCCTTTCTTAAGAGTCGAAAGTGATTGGAGGGCAACTAGCCCCCCTCTCATGACCACCTTTTCCCCAAAAAGATCCAATCAAAATTTTGACATAGCCATTTTGTTCAACGTAGTAGAAAGTTCTGTAAATTAGGTCTTTTAAAATGACAACCGCCGCCCCCCCCCAAAGCCCTCAGGGCAAGGGTTGTAAATTATGTCATGGGGGCATATAAAGGTTTTTATAGAAAGCGTTGTCGTAGAAAATTCAAAAAGGGCTCATTTGATTGGAAATTGAAATGGCAAGTGCCCTTTTTAATAGTTGAAAGTGATTGGAAGGCAACTAACACCCCTTCCACGCCCACCATTTATCCAAACACATCCAATCAAAATTTTGAGATAGCCATTTTGTTCAAAGTAGTTGAAAGATCCGAAATTGTATCTTTGAGGGTGACACTCCCCCCCACAGCCTTCAGGGCAAGGGTTGTAAGTTATGCCCTTGGGGCATATAAGGTTTTTATTGAAAACTTTGTTGCCGAAAATTGAAAAATGGCTCATTCGATTGGAAATTCAAAGGGCTAGTGCCCTTTTTAAAAGTCAAAAGTGATCTGAGGGTAACTAACCCCCCTCTCACAGCCACCTTTTTCCCAAACACATCCAATCAAAATTTTTAGATATCCATTTTGTTCAACGTAGTTCAAAGTTATAGAAATTAGGTCTGTGAGGATGAAAACCCCCTCAGAGCCATCGGGTCCAGGGTTATAAGCTATGGCTTAGGGGTATACGAGGTTTTTATAGATAGCGATGTTGTAAAAAATTCGAAAAGGGCTTTCTATATTAGAATTTAGAAGGGCTTGTGCCCTTTTTAGTAATTGAAAGCAATAGGATAATAACTAACACCTCTCTCACACCCACCCTTTCCCAAAACACAGCCAATCAAAATTTTGAGATAGCCATTTTGTTCGACGTAGTTAAAAAATACGGAAATTATGTTTTTGAGGATGAAACTCCTCCCATAACCGTCAGGGCAAGGGTTGTATGTTATGCCCTGGGGGCATATAAGGTTGTTTTTTTGGATAGAAAGCTTTGTCGTACAAAATTCAAAAAGGAATCATTCGATTGGAAATTGAAACGGCAAGTGCCCTTTTTAATAGTGGAAAGTGATTGGAGGGCAACAAACCCCCCTCTCACGCCCACCATTTCCCCGAACACATCCAATCAAAATTTTGAGATAGCAATTTTGTTCAACGTAATTGAAAGGTCCGGAAATTATGTCTTTGAGGATGACAACCCCTAACAGCCCTCAGGTCAAGGGTTGTAAGTCATGCCCCCGGACATATAATGTTCTAATAAATGACGTTGTCGCATAAAATTCAAAACGAGCCCATTTAAGGGGGCGATGGGGTTATCGGGGCTACTCTAGACGAACAAAAGTGTATCACAGGTTAGTAATCCCCCACCCACGCCTACCATTCCCCCAAGCGCATCCAATTAAAATGTCTGCATATTACTGTCCTCCGCTGTATTTCAAAATTCTGGATCTTATAGATGAGAGGATGACAACCCCCTCGCAGCTCTCAGGGCAAGGGTTGTAATTTATGCCCTGGGGGCACATAAAGCGTGTTTATATTAAGCGTTATCGTAGAAACTCAAAAAGGGCTCATATGATCGGAAATTGAAAAGGCTAGTGCCCTTTTTAATAGTCGAAATTTATTGGAAGGCTTTAAATTTTTTTAGTAAAGATCGATGTGGGTACAAAGTGTTATTATTTTTTTTTTTTTTTTTTTTTTGTTTAGACCAGGGCACTTCGTATCGGAGGAGTTTTCGTAGGAACTTCGAAAAGGGCTCATTCGATTGAAAATAGAACGGGCTAATGCGATTGGAGAGCAACTAGTCCCCCTACTACGCCCACCCTTCCATTTGCCCATTATGTTTAAAAACTAAATTTTGCCTTAACATTAAATCAAAATGCACAGTGTTAATGCTATTTCCCAATAAGGCATCTCAGCAGTATCCCAAGAACGACTGAGGGTATTATGGTCATACTTTCGGGGCTACTTCTACTCTTAAAATTTAACCAAATCAAAATAGCTTAAGTGTATCCACGCTACTAAAGAAAGTAAACAGATTTTTTTTGTGAATGCTATCAAGTTTTCTAGTTCAGGTCAACAAGAGGAGGTATGAAATTAAATTAAGCACTCCTATTTGTGTCCAGATTTTTGAAACGGTGTATGTTGTTTAAAATTTCTGAAAAATATGCTCCAGCATCCAAATAGCAGGCCAAACTATAAAGTCTTTAAAAAACGAAAATCTTTAAAGTATTATTTTCTTTTTCCCTGAAAAGACTATGTCAATATAATACGAACAGAAATTAATTAAAAAACTTTTTTCACAGAATAAATTTTTCAAAGAAAAGTAAAGAACTCCATTAAACCAAAAGTTAGCAAAAATAAAATCAAATTAGTCTACCTAGCGTGAAACTACCACAAATCAGCATCGATAAACAATTGAAACCCAAAACGAAAAGAAATTACAATAAATAACCGAGTCAAACTCAAAACGAGCAGAAATTAATATGAGTATGGCTAAAAACCCCTATGCCTTCCCAAGGCCAGAACATAATTTGCACTTTACTGAAAAAAATACAAATGAATATGCATTGTCAGTTTAATATACATAAACTGATATTTAGTAATCCAAATGTTAATATTATTTGATTTATTAAAAAAAAAATAGTATTGTTTCAGTAAAGTGCAAATTGTACCAGAAACCCCATAAACATCCTCATTGATATTGCGCAAGATCCCTCAGACTTGTATATGAGAGTAATCCCCTTAAATCCATGATAATACCAATTTGTTTCCTTAAATCCCGGCCCATTTTTTTAATGCTATCCCTTCTGAAATTTCTGTCTCCTTTAAACTACTTGGCGTCCCAGTTTCTTCTAATTTAAAGTGGGGTATCCATGATAAAAATATCATCCATGAAGCTAATGTATCTAACTCCCTCCTTGAGGTCTTAAACGAATTTGGCATCCCCCTTCCATTCTTTAAGAATTTGTGGTTCCTCTGTCTGCCCTCATCTTGAACATGCTTGTCTAGTTTGGTAACCTGGCATCTCCTGAGAAGAATCAGACAAAATTGAATCTATTCAAAAAAGAGCTCGCCGAATAATTTTCAAAGAAGGTAAAATTTCCATATTTTCTGCTTCAAAAAAAAAAAGCTTTGTGAGAAACGCTTGAGTGCAGGAGAGATATGGTCTTTTGCCAATTTTAAGTGTATCTTTGTTTTTTAAACTTTTTTTTTTGTTTTTTGGCCCCGAAATTCGGACCAAGCACTTGCAGGCTTATGACAGCGAATTTTTTAAATAAATATCTCATCTATCTAAGCCTTTGCTATGCAGGTTGAAATATTTTTTTTTCCATATCCACCATCTGATGTTACAACAGACCCAAGGTACTTGGTCTGGTAATTCCTCGACCAAGGTAATTCCTAGGTAATTTACCAAGGTAATTCCTCGAACTTTTTATCAGTTTACCACCAAGAACAAAAAAAAGGCTAAAAAAATATATAGTTACATTCTTTATTTTCTTTAAAAAAAAATCTAAATTAATTCCTTGAACAAATAGTTTTTTTTCCGTGGAATGCTTAAAAAGAACTTATCCTCATTCTTCTGCGATTGCATGGGAATAAAAGATGTGGTCCTAAAATATAAGTTTTTGGTGCAATGACTCCTAGAGTGATTTTTACCCTTAAACGCTGTATAAGACGGATTCTTGCATGGTTTTTCACTAGACAACTACATTTTTTCACCTAGCTTTGGTTTGATTTCTTCTGATTTTAGCCCTATTAGCCCCTACAGCTACTATTATAGCCCTCATTAAATTAACTATTCAACTTTGAAACTCTTGTTGAGACAGTATATAAACAAGATTCACAGCAAAAGGTTGCTTACATTATTTTTTAGATACTATTTACAATGTCAAAAACAGAAAATTCCATTTAATAAAAATTTTATCTCTGCATAGCATGGGTACCTCCATGGAGAGACGAAGTAGCAATACTCCCACTCCCCTGGAAAACAAAATGGCATCAAAAATGTATCAAAAGAGAAAATGAAAAATCATCCCTTCAAATACTGGTAAAAACGCAGGAACGCTGGTAAAACCGGGGATATGTAAACACGGGAACAGGAATTCAACGGGGGATACCTGAACTAAATTCATATATCATTTTGAGCTCAGGATTTCAAACGAAAGTGAAGATTGATATTATAGTGAAAATTGATAGTGAAAAGTGAAGATGATGAAAGTGAAGAAAACCGAAAAGATGCATCAAAATAGAAAATGAAAAAGCCTCCGTCCCCCCCTTAAATACTGGTAAAAACAAAACTTCTGGTAGTACTTCTTCCCTCTCTGGGAAGCTTTCCTGGCAGTAACCTTGATGCGCAGATGCCCTAATTTTTATCATTTAGCAGGCATAAAAAAAATGAAAGAAGATTGTAAACTTGATTTCGTCAGTGAAAATTTGAAAGTTTATAATTACTAGGAAAATTGTCATTATTATACCTTTTTTTTTACAAAATTATCCATAAGCAGACAACAAGTAGTTCGCTATTACGTAAGTAAAAACCACAGAACATAACAAAAATAATACCAGTGGTTTAAACTTGGCTTCATTTTGGTATTAAATAAAAAACAAGTTTTTTTAACTGAAAGTAAGGAGCGACATTAAAACTTAAAACGAAAATAAATTATTCCGTATACGAAAGGGGCTGTTCCCTCCTCAATGCCTCCCTCTTTACGCTAAAGCTTGTTATTGTTTTAAAAAATAGAGTTGTGAGAAAGAGTCAATTAGCGTAAAGAGCGAGGCATTGAGGAGGGGATAGCCCCTTTCATATACAGAATAATTTCTGTTCGTTTTAAGTTTTAATGTCGCTCCTTACTTTCAGTTTAAAAAAACTTGTTTTTTTATTTAATTTCTTAACGTTTTTGAATTAATGCAGGTTTTGATTTTGGCTCACCGTACATGAATAAGTTAAAATAAAAATGTACATATTAATTTTACTTTTTTTGGTTAAATGGCTTTCTCGATAGTTGTTTAATTTTATTTACGAACGTTTTTATTAGAAATAAATATACGTAATTTACAAATTAACTTACGTAGGGAACTTCTATATTCGATTATTTTTATTAAGTATATTAGATGGTTCGCCCCCTATTCAGTACCTCGCTCTTCACGCTAAAGTCCAAATTTTGTTCTAATTCTTTAAGAATGACCTCTTAATCACAAAGGCCGTTAATTAGAATGAATAGCTGTGATGAAAGTACTAAAAAAAACTTTAGCGTAAAGAGCCAGGTATTGACTAGGGGACGAACGGAATCATATACGTAATAATTTCTGTTCGTTTTAAGTTTTGATGTTGCTCCTTACTTTCAGGTGAAAAACTTGTTTTTTTAATTTAATTTCTGATCGTTTTTTTAATAATGCTTGGAAACCCAGTGCCCCCTGCATAGTAATGTTCCTTCCCCCAGGAAAACATCCTCCATAGAAAGATCCTCCCACGTAACTCCGACCAACCCCCCCTTACGAGAAAAAATGTCCCCTGAAAACGTCTGTATACTTCCCAATAACCAATACTATATGTAAACATTGGGCAAAGTTCATAATTTGCAGCCCTTCCCCCGGGGACTGTGGGGGATTAATCATCCTCAAGACATAGTTATTATATTTTTCAACCATGCTGAACAAAATGGCTATCTCAAAATTTTGATCGGATGACTTTGGGAAAAACATTAGCGTGGGAGGGGGCCTAGTTGCCTTCCATTTTTTTCACTTAAAAAGGGTACTATAACTTTTAATTTCCGTTCAAATGAGCCCTCCCGCGATATTCTAGAACTACTGGATCGATACGATCACCCCTGAGAAAAAAAAAATAAAAAAATAAACAAGCATCCGTCATCTTTCTTCTGGCAAACAATATTCCACATTTTTGCAGATAGGAGCTTGAAACTTCTAGAGTAGGGTTCTCTGATACGCTGAATCTGATGGTGTGATTTTCTGTTAAAGTTCTATGACTTTTAGGGGGTGTTTCCCACTTTTTTCGAAAATAAGGCAAACTTTCTCAGGCTCTTAACCTTTGATGGGTAAGACTGAACTTATATATTTGAAATCAGCAAACAAATCCGATTCTTTGGATGTATCTATTATCAAAATTCCGTTATTTAGAGTTTCGGTTACTATTGAGCCGGGTCGCTCCTTGCTTACAGTTCGTTACCACGAACTGTTTGATATATGTCACAGTAAAAGGACAAAATAATTCACTTGAGTAAATACCTAGATTTTTTTTTTCTTCAAGATTTGATCGTTGACAAAATCTTAGAACGTTGCAATATCATTTGGTGTATGTCATTTTTAGGAGTGATCTACTGCTCGAATTAGGTGGAACTTATAAAAACAGAGAAAAATCCTTGCCCTCCCCCTAAATTTTCGTGAATTGGCACACCTGTACACATCAACTAATTAAGGCGGGAGGGGGCAATCCGGCAAAAAAAACATGTGAAGATCCTACGACTTGAGGGACCTGGGGGTAAAATTAAATAATAGGATATAAATCAGATAGGAAAAAATAATTACATCATTAGATTCTGCATTCAGTACTCTTTCCACGATAATCACTGCCGTCACAATTGCACTCCCCCCCCCCTAATGTCAGACATTACCCCAACCTATATAAAAAAGCTTAGTGGTTTTTTTTTTTTTTTTTTTTTTTTTTTTTTTTTTTTTTTTGGCTTTTCTTTTGTTTTGGCTTTTTTCCAAAAGATGACGGTGAACGAAAAAAAAAAAAAAATTTTGTATACAATTTAGGGTTGTATATTACCCCATTAGAGGGGGGCTGGGAAACAATTGCAAATATAACAGCTATTACTGTTATATTTGAAAGAGCATTGAAGAGATACAATGGGAGTACAGTCCAATGAGTTGTATCCCGGAAGAAGGAAGGGCAATCTAGAACTAGGATCAAATGACTTCGTTTGTAATCCTCAAGTAACATTCAAATGTCCTTGTCAAAACTACCGAGCACGTCAAAAGTCCGTAGTACCCTATAAATGTTCCTGTAAACCTTAGAACGTTTCAATACAAGATGAATGAAATTTTGGGGAATGATTAACAACCCAGATTAGGTCAGACTTAGGTTACATCATAAGAAACTAATTATTTTTAATTTCACTCATTAAAAGATCATGTTCATATCTAGATACATCACATTTACACACTTTTTTCATTTTGTCATCTATCAGGTGCTAATTTTAGAAAAAAAAAGCTTGGTATGTAGTCAATGGTTTCATCACCTTACAAACAAATACACTATTATATTTGCAACCAGAACATAAAGATCTCCCATAGGGCTAAGACAAATCATTTCCTTGTTCTCGGAAGCTGGTGTGATCGGACCTTTCTGTGTCTCCTACTTAAATTATGTCGTTTTTTCGGCATCATGACCCACTTCTGTATATTGAATGTTTCGTTTCAGGCTAGTAATAATTAAATTAAAATAAAAATAAATTATTTTTCGCAAATTGTCATTCGGTCAAGTGAAACTCCTAGTCGCTTGAGGTTTCTTAGCTTTCAAAGGCTTTTTTCTCAACTGTTCACGTTTATACAACGCTAGACCGACACCAATATCATATTATACCTCGCATACCTCATCTGTAGACTTAGGATGTTATTAACGTTTTGAAAGCCTTCCTTTGTCTATTCTAGTGAGTGATAATGCCGACTGACTCCTCAAAAATTTTGAAGAGGAAAAGATTATGACAAATTAAGATATACTTCCAAACTTAGGGGGCAGCATAAATCTTTAAGCCGGTAAGCACTTACTTAATTGCCGAACCATACTTGTTATTTAACTTTCATGTGAGAATGACAACGTGTCTATAAGAAGGCAAGAGAAGCAATACGGCAACCCCCAAGGATTATCCAATATCCAGGTCCTTACTCTTCACAAAAATGGAGACCAGCTCTATTGATTCCAGACCAATAGGCATGCATACCAACGCTGAAGACCATGCCAAATGCATCTAGTTAGGAATCGCAGGTTACTGAAATCTGAGGTCAAACAAGATTTTTAATCCAGGTACTGGTATATTCACATCATCCTCGCCCCAAGAGCAACTACTTTCTTAATCACCCTGAGAACAAACATCCTAGTTCTAACATAAATCCATAAGTTCATGTCGACAGGTTTCAACCATTCTCTGGCATAAACTGCATTTTCAGACAATGTCTCGGTAGAAAGTAAATATTGTCCTAGTAGAAATTTAGGAAGTAACTTTCGCCTTAAGTTTTTGTCTTTACTAAATAAACTGTGATTAAATATCACTATGAGTTAAATGTCGCCAATACGAAATTGTATTGGCGATGTGAATTGTATTAGCGAATCCGGATTAAGTGATTAGTTGCGGCACTGTTCATTATTTTAAGGCAACAGGACAGAATATTCAATAGCAACTTAGCCATAAAACAAAGCACAATCGATGTTAACCATCGTGACCACGAATCCGACCTTTCGCGAGCACAACTTAAAAAAAACAGCAAAAGAAGCACAATTATCATAGAAGATATCATTAAAATAAAGATGTTTTGGAACATAAAGGGCCCAAAGCCCCTCCTTCCGCATACAAGCCTTATCATGAATTATTAAATATCATTTGCTTCGTTCATAATGTACATTGCAGAAGATCGGTTTACCTGTAAAAGGATAACACAAGTTTTTTTTTGTTTTGTTTTTTTATAAAAAAGACTGTAATATTCCGAGCAGAAATCGCTGCAAGTAAGAACGCTGCTCCCCGCATTTCAGCTTCTCTGTGTAAATACAATATATATTTCGACGTAACTGAACCCACAAGGGGCTTGAACACGTGATTTTTTTAAACATTTAAGGTTATCTCAGTTTTTTTTTAGTTTTAAGTCGCACTTTACTGTATTTAAAAAATTAATTAGTTAAAGTAAATGACGAATTCCATTGCTAAATATACAGCGGGAATTGTTCTTGATGACTTTACTCTCACATGTATCATGTTTCCCTGGGTTCCCACCGATCACGTCCTTTTAATCCTCCATGCCTGTGGGGATATTTCCAGGGAAATGAACGTTGAAGATAAAAATTATAACTTTAATTAAACATAACGAACCTAGGTTAATAAAGGTTAGCCCTTAGAATATTTTTAGGATAGTTTTAGGTACTCGTTTGAGTGACAAACAATAAACAGGACGAAAAAGCGGTTCGATCCCATTTTCTAGGACAATAACAAAAGAACGGCAAGGATAACTAGGCCACATTTTACGGACGAAGGATAGCAGATTGCCAAATATTGAACTTTTTGGCCATTCATTTAAGGCCAAACTTAAAGGAGGTTGTCCCTGAATGTGGGGAAAAAAGGTCAAGAGAAAGGATTCAGAGGAAACTGGAGCTTCATGGGAGGATATAAAGAGTGTGGCTTTGAATTAATCGGAGTGGAGGAGGAGAGTGCGCAGCTGTGTTGGCCTCGGCGGCAGTAGAAAGGGGGGTCCGACTCCGACGAGTACAATACCCCTTCGAATCCCGATCCGGACACTTTTTTTTAAAACTCCCACGAGTACCACGTGGTTTATGGTTTTCTCACTGAGAATGAAAAAACAGGAATTTTCTCACTTGGAAAAACATGAATTTTCTCACTTTGAAGGATGTTTCAAGGTCGATTTATTTGCTGTTGTTTGTCCAGGTGTAATGACATTGGGGTGATTTACATAATCGATGGGGGAATTATTGGTTCACGAAGGGGGAATTAAGAAACAAACATGGCTTCATTGTTGTTTGGCTAGCCTAACCTGAGAAATTGATTTACATAATCGGCGGGAAAATTATTGATTCACGAAGGGGGAATTAAGAAACATTATGGTTTCTTTGATCTTTAGGCTAACCTAACCTGAGAACTTGATTTACATAATCACTAGGGGAAATTATTGATTCAGGAAGGGGGAATTAAGAAACATTATGGTTTCTTTGATCTTTAGGCGAACCTAACCTGAGAACTTGATTTACATAATCGGCGGGGAAATTATTGATTCACGAAGGGGGAATTAAGAAACATTATGGTTTCTTTGATCTTTAGGCGTACCTAACCTGAGAACTTGATTTACATAATCGGCGGGGAAATTATTGATTCACGAAGGGGGAATTAAGAAACATTATGGCTTCTTTAATCTTAGTTATGTGGGATAAACGTTATTTAGGTCAGAGAGAAAAATTAATATTCTATTTTTAAATAGGGCTTCATTGATCTTTAGTGTCAGGAATTATAAATGACATCACTTGTTATCTTGGAATTATGCGTCAGTCTAAAGAGATAGAAATTCTATTTTTAAATACGGCTTCACTGAGCTTTAAGTCGGAGAGATAAATTGATATTCTAACGAAACCTTAATAGTTTAGCTAGGAAAATTTATGAGATGAAGAGATTAACGTAGGAAAGGGTTTCCTAGAAATTTGAAATGTGAAAGCACAGAGATGCCAAAAACAAAAGGAACACACAGAAATTACTTTTAGGGGATTATTTGGGCGAAACGGTTTTAGACAGGTTATGGAATTATTTCGGCGAAATAGTTGGAGACATTTTAAAAGATGATTTAAAAGATGATTTTAGAAGAGGTTTTGAGTGTGGTCGTTATAATACACAAGTTGTATTTGAACAGTGTTGCGAGGTCCCCTACCCCAACCCCAAAGGGCCCCGATCCCCCTACCCGGATCCAAAGGGTTCTAATCCCCATACCCCAATCCAGAAGGAACCCCCCGGTCCCCAAAGGTTCCCAGGGCTCCCAAAGGGCCCCGGGACTCCCAAAGGCCCTCACCCGGTCCCCAAAGCCCCAAAGGGCCCCGATCCCACTACCCCGATCCTCAAAGGTCCCCCAGGCTCCCAATGGGCCACCGGACCCCCAAAGGCCCTCCCCGGGTCCTCAAAGGTCCCCCAGGCTCCCAATGGGCCACCGGACCCCCAAAGAGCCCCTCCCCCCTTTGGTCCCCAAAGGGCCCCCTCCCTCTCCCTCCATCTCCCCTCCCCTCCTTCCCATCCCCTCCCCTCCCCTCCCCCTCCTCCCCCTCCCTTCCTCCCCTCCTCCCCTTCCCTTCCCTATTTTATAATATTTTTTGTGCATTGAGACACAGAACGACCCTCCCCCCCCAGCCCCTCCCCCCCCCAAAAAAAGGTCCCCCGACACCCCAAAGGCCTGATTTTTCAAACTTCATTTTGAATTTCTTTCGTTGAAATGCAAGAGTTGGAATATTTCAGTAGTGTTTGGTTGTGGTTTACCTTGTCACAGTTAAATTTTCTTGATTTTTGAAAGTTCATTTTGATTTTCTTTCAGTGAAATGCAAGAGTTGGACTAGTTCAGTAGTGTTTGGTTGTGGTTTAACTTGTCACAGTTGCATTTTCTTGATTTTTCAAAGTTCATTTGAATTTCTTTCGTTGAAATGCAAGAGTTGGAATATTTCACTAGTGTTTGGTTATGGTTTACCTTGTCACAGTTACATTTTCTTGATTTTTCAAAGTTCATTTGGAATTTCTTTCGTTGAAATGCAAGAGTTGGAACATTTCAGTAGTGTTTGGTTGTGGTTTACCTTGTCACAGTTACATTTTCTTGTTTTTTAAAAGTTCAATTTGAATTTCTTTCGTTGAAATGAAAGAGTTGTAATATTTCAGGAGCGTATTGTTGTGGTTTAACGTGTCAGAGTTACATTTTCTTGATTTTTCAAAGTTCATTTTGAATTTCTTTCGCTGAAATACAACAGATGGAATATTTAAGTCGTGGTTGTTTACGGGTTACCTTGTCACTGTGAGAGTTTCTATATGTTTAAATTTTCATTTTGTATTTATGTCTTTGTATATCTCGATTTTGTAAATTTCAGTAGTGTTTGGTTTTGTTTTACCTTGTGACATTTAAATTTTCTTGTTTTTTCAAATGTCAATTTGAATTTCTTTCGTTGAAATGCAAGAGTTGGAATATTTCAGTAGTGTTTGGTTGTGGTTTACCTTGTCACAGTTACATTTTCTTGATTTTTCAAAGTTCATTTTGAATTTCTTTCGTTGAAATGCAAGAGTTGGAATATTTCAGTAGTGTTTGGTTGTGGTTTACCTTGTCTTAGATACATTGTCATGATTTTTCAAAGCTCAATCTGAATTTCAATCATTGAAGTTGAAGAGAAGGAATATTTCAATAGTGTTTGGTTGTGTTGTATCTTGTCACAGTTATATTTTCTTGATTTTTCAAAATCATTTTTAATTTATACATTTTTAATTCAAGAGTTGGAATATTTCACTAGTGTTTGGTTGTCGTTTACCATGTCACAGTTACAATTTCTTTATTTTTCAAACTTCATTTTTAATTTATTTCATTGAAATGCAAGAGTTGGAATATTTCTGTAGTGTTTGGTCGTGGTTCACCATGTCACAGTTACATTTTCTTGATTTTTCAAAATTCATTTTGAATTTTGTTTCGTTTAAATGCAAGAGTTGGATTATATCATTAGTGTTTGGATGTTGTTTACCTTGTAACAGATACATTTTCTTGATTTTTCAAATTTTATTTCGAATTTCTTTCTTTGAAATGCAAGAGTTGGAATATTTCAGTAGTGTTTGGTTGTGGTTTACCTTCTCACAGTTACATTTTCTTAATTTTTCAAAGTTCATTTTGAATTTCTTTCGTTGAAATGCAAGAGTTGGAATATTTCAGTAGTGTATGGTTATGGTATACCTTGTCACAGTTACATTTTCTTGATTTTTCAATGTTCATTTTGAATTTCTTTCATTGATATGCAAGAGTTGGAATATTTCATTAGTGTATGGTTATGGTATACCTTGTCAAAGTTACCTTTTATTGATTTTTAAATGTTTTGAATTTCTTTCGTTGAAATGCAAGAGTTGGAATATTTCAGTAGTGTTTGGTTGTGGTTTACCTTATCACAGTTACATTTTTTTGATTTTTCAAAGTTCATTTTGAATTTCGTTCCTTAAAATGCAAGAGTTTGAATATTTCAGTACTGTTTGATTGTGGTTTACCATGTTAAAGTTACATTTTCTTAAACCATGTCACAGTTATATTTTAGTGATTTTTCAAAGTTCATTTCGAATTTCTCTCGTTGAAATGCAAGAGTTGAAATATTTCAGTAGTGTTTGGTTGTGGTTTACCTTGTCACAGTTACATTTTCGTGATTTTTCAAAGTTCATTTTTAATTTCTTTCATTGAAATGCAAGAGTTGGAATATTTCAGTAGTGTTTGGTTGTGGTTTACCTTGTCACAGTTACATTTTCTTGATTTTCAAAGTTTATTTTGAATTTCTTTCGTTTCATTTTGAATTTCTTTACGCGCGCGTACGTAGGCTAACCTAGCCTAACCTAACTTAACCTAACCTAATCTAACCTAACCTAACCTAATCATACACCTAACTTTTCGCATGTCTCTCACCTAACCTAAGCTAACCAAAGTGAAGCGTACGTAGGCTAACCTAAGCTAGTCTTATCTAACCTAACTTAATCTAGTCTAACCTAACCATACTCACCGGAAAAGGTTAGGTTAACTTATCATGATCACTCATGATAAGCACATGTGTGTATATGTGTATACATGTGTTTACATATGACAAGGTAAACCACAACCAAACACTACTGAAATATTCCAACTCTTTCATTTCAACGAAAGAAATTCAAAATGAACTTTGAAAAATTAAGAAAATGTAACTGTGACAATGTAAACCACAACCAAACACTACTAAAATATTCCAACTCTTGCATTTCAACGAAAGAAATTCAAAATGAACTTTGAAAAATCAAGAAAATGTAACTGTGACACGGTAAACGACAACCAAACACTACTGAAATATTCCAACTTTTGCATTTCAACGATAGAAATTCAAAATGAATATGAAAAATCAAGAAAATGTAACTGTGACAAGGTAAACCATAACCAAACACTACTGAAATATTCCAACTCTTGCATTTCAACGAAAGAAATTAAAAATGAACTTTGAAAAATCAAGAAAATGTAACTGTGACAAGGTAAACCATAACCAAACAATACTGAAATATTCCATCTCTTGCATTTCAATGAAAGAAATTCAAATGAACTTAGAAAAATCATGAAAATGTAACTGTGACAAGGTAAACCATAAGCAAACGCTACTGAAATATTCCAACTCTTGCTTTTCAACGAAAGAAATTCAAAATGAACTTTGAAAAATCAAGAAAATGTAACTGTGACAAGGTAAACCACAAACAAACACTACTGAAATATTCCAACTCTTGCATTTCAACGAAAGAAATTCAAAATGAACTTTGTAAAATCACGAAAATGTAACTGTGACAAGGTAAACCACTACCAAACACTACTGAAATATTCCAACTCTTGCATTTCAACGAAAGAAATTCAAAATTAACTTTGAAAAATCAAGAATATGTAACTGTGACAAGCTAAACCACAAACAAACACTTCTGAAATAATCCAACTCTTGCATTTCAACGAAAGAGATTCAAAATGAACTTTGAAAAATCAAGAAAATGTAACTGTGACAAGGTAAACCACAACCATACACTACTGAAATATTCCAACTCTTGCATTTCAACGAAAGAAATTCAAATGAACTTTGAAAAAATCAAGAAAATGTAACTGTGGCAAGGTACACCACAACCAAACACTACTGAAATATTCCAACTCTTGCTTTTCAAAGACAGAAATTCAAAATGAAATTTTAAAAATCAAGAAAATGTAACTGTGACAAGGTAAACAACGATCAAACTCTACTGAAATATTAAAACTCTTTCATTTCAACTAAATAAATTAAAATTTAAATATTAAGATAAAATTAAAATTAAATTGTACTATTTATAAAACAAAAAAAAAATAGTGAAATATTACAAATCTTTATTTTAAACGAAAGAAATTCAAAATGAACTGTGAAAAATCAATAAAATGTAACTGTGACAATTTAAACCACAACCAAACGCTACTGAAATATTCCAACTCTTGCATTTCAACGAAAGAAATTCAAAATGAACTTTAAAAAATCAAGAAAATGTAACTGTGACAAGGTAAACAACGACCAAACACTACCGAAATATTCCAACTCTTGCATTTCAACGAAAGAAATTCAAAATGAACTTTGAAAAATCAAGAAAATGTAACTGTGACAAGGTAAACCACAACCCCACCCTCCTGAAAAAGTCCAACTCTTGAATTTCAGCAAAAGAAATTCAAAAAGAAATTTGAAAAATCATGAAAATGTAACTATGACAAGGTATACCACAACCAAGCACTACTGGAATATTCCAACTCTTGCATTTCAAGGAATGAAATTCAAAATGAACTTTGAAAAATCAAGAAAATGTAACTGTGACAAGGTAAACCACAACCAAACACTACTGAAATATTCCAACTCTTGCATTTCAACGAAAGAAATTCAAAATGAACTTTGAAAAATCAAGAAAATGTAACTGTGACAAGGTAAACCACAACCAAACACTACTGAAATATTCCAACTCTTGCATTTCAACGAAAGAAATTCAAAATGAACATTGAAAAATCAAGAAAATGTAACTGTGACAAGGTATACCACAACCATACACTACTGATATAGTCCATATCTTGGTTTTCATCTAAAGAAATTCATAATGATCTTTGAAAAATCAAGAAAATGTAACTGTGACAAGGTAAACCACAACCAAACACTACTGAAATATTCCAACTCTTGCATTTCAACGAAAGAAATTCAAAATGAACTACTCTTGCATTTCAACGAAAGAAATTCAAAATGAACTTTGAAAAATCAAGAAAATGTAACTGTGACAAGGTAAACCACAACCAAACACTACTGAAATATTCCAACTCTTGCATTTCAACGAAAGAAATTCAAAATGAACTTTTAAAAATCAAGAAAATGTAACTTTGACAAGGTAAACCATAACCAAACACTACTGAAATATTCCAACTCTTGCATTTCAACGAAAGAAATTCAAATGAACATTGAAAAATCAAGAAAATGTAACTGTGACCAGGTAAACCAACAGCAAACACTACTGACATATTCCAACTCTTGCAATTCAACGACAGATATTCAAAATGACTTTTGAAAAATCAAGAAAATGTAACTGTGACAAGGTATACCATAACCATACACTACTGAAATATTCCAACTCTTGCATTTCAACGAAATAAATTCAAAATGAACTTTGAAAAATCACGAAAATGTAACTGTTACAAGGTAAACCACAACCAAACACTACTGAAATATTCCAACTCTTGCATTTCAACGAAAGAAATTCAAAATGAACTTTGAAAAATCAAGAAAATGTAACTGTGACATGGTTTAAGAAAATGTAACTGTGACAAGGTAAACCACAACCAAACAGTACTGCAATAATCCAACTCTTGCTTTTCAACGAAAGAAATTCTAAAAAAAAATTATAGTATCATGAGAATGTAACTTTTACAGTTTAAACAAAAACAAACAACATCTTAAAGTTAAAAAAAATATAAAAAAAAAATGTGACAAAATAACAGAAAATATTAAAAAATCGACCTTGTCCCAGATAAACTGAAAAAAATACCACTCAAATACAGATATATTACAAATCTTGCATTTCAACGAAAGAAATTCAAATGAACATTAAAAAATCAAGAAAATGTAACTGTGACAAGGTAAACCACAACCATACACAACTGAAATATTCCAACTCTTGCATTTCAATGAAAGAAATTCAAAATGAACTTTGAAAAATCAAGAAAATGTAACTGTGACAAGGTAAACCACAACCAAACACTACTGAAATATTCCAACTCTTGCATTTCAATCAAAGAAATTCAAAATAAACTATGAAAAATCATGAAAATGTAAATGTGACAAGGTAAACCACAACCAAACACTACTGAAATATTCCAACTCTTGCATTTCAATGAAAAAAATCAAAATGAACGTTGAAAAATCACGAAAATGTAACTGTGACAAGGTAAACCACAACCAAAAGCTACTGAAATATTCCAACTCTTGCATTTCAACGAAAGGAATTCAAAATGAAGTTTGAAAAATCAAGAAAATGTAACTGTGACATGGTAAACGACAACCAAACACTATTGAAATATTCCAACTCTTGCATTTCAACGAAAGAAATTAAAAATAACTTTGAAAAATCAAGAAAATGTAACTGTGACAAGGTAAACCATAACCAAACACTACTGAAATATTCCAACTCGTGCATTTCAGCGAAATAAATTCAAAATGAACTTTTAAAAATCAAGAAAATGTAACAGAGAAACTCTAAACCACAACCAAACACTACTGAAAAATTACAACTCTTTAATTTCAACGAAAGAAATTCAAAATGAACTTTGAAAAATCAAGAAAATGTAACTATGACAAGGTAAACCACAACCAAACACTACTGAAATATTCCAACTCTTGCATTTCAACGAATGAAATTCAAATTTATAATTGAAAAAACAAGAAAATTTAACTGTGACAAGGTAAACCACAACCAAACACTACTGAAATATTCCAACTATTGCATTTCAACGAAAGAAATTCAAAATGAACTTTGAAAAATCAAGAAAATGTAACTGTGACAAGGTAAACCACAACCAAACACTACTGAAATATTCCAACTCTTGCATTTCAACGAAAGAAATTCAAAATGAACTTTGAAAAATCATGAAAATGTAACTGTGACAAGGTAAACCGCGACCAAACACTACTGAAATAGTCCAACTATTGCTATTCAACGAAAGAAATTCAAATTTAATTTTTAAAATACATGAAAATGTAACTTTGACAAGGTAAACCACAACCAAACACTACTGAAATATTCCAACTCTTGCATTTCAACGAATGAAATTCAAAATGAACTTTGAAAAATCAAGAAAATGTAACTGTGACAAGGTAAACCATAAGCAAACACTACTGAAATATTCCAACTCTTGCATTTCAAAGAAATAAATTCAAATTAACATTGAAAAATCAAGAAAATGCAACTGTGACAAGGAACACCACAAACAAAAACATCTGAAATATTACAAATCATGAATTTCAACTTCTGAAATTCAAATGTAGGAAGAATAATAAAGTGGATGTAAATGTGACAAGGTAAACCACAACAAACCACTCTTGAAAGCTGCCAACTCTTGCATTTCACTGAAAGAAAATCAAAATGAACTTTGAAAAATCAGGCCTTTGGGGTGTCGGGGGACCTTTTTTTTGGGGGGGGGGGGAGGGGCCGGGGGGAGGGTCGTTCTGTGTCTCAATGCACAAAAAATATTATAAAATAGGGAAGGGAAGGGGAGGGGAGGAGGGGAGGGGAGGAGGGGGAGGGGATGGGTGGGAGGGGAGGGGATGGGGAGGGGATGGGAAGGAGGGGGAGATGGAGGGAGAGGGAGGGGGGTCCTTTGGGGACCAAAGGGGGGAGGGGCTCTTTGGGGGTCCGGTGGCCCATTTGGAGCCTGGGGGACCTTTGAGGACCCGGGGAGGGCCTTTGGGGGTCCGGTGGCCCATTGGGAGCCTGGGGGACCTTTGAGGATCGGGGTAGGGGGATCGGGGCCCTTTGGGGCTTTGGGGACCGGGTGAGGGCCTTTGGGCGTCCCGGGGCCCTTTGGGAGCCCTGGGACCCTTTGGGGACCGGGGGGTTCCTTCTGGATTGGGGTATGGGGATTAGAACCCTTTGGATCCGGGTAGGGGGATCGGGGCCTTTTGGGGTTGGGGTAGGGGACCTCACAACACTGTTATAATACAACTTGTGTATTATAACGACCACACTCAAAACCTCTTCTAAAATCATCTTTTAAATCATCTTTTAAAATGTCTCTAACTGTTTCGCCGAAATAATTCCATAAGCTGTCTAAAACCGTTTCGCCCAAATAATCCCCTAAAAGTAATTTCTGTGTGTTCCTTTTGTTTTTGGCATCTCTGTGCTTTCACATTTCAAATTTCTAGGAAACCCTTTCCTACGTTAATCTCTTCATCTCATAAATTTTCCTAGCTAAACTATTAAGGTTTCGTTAGAATATCAATTTATCTCTCCGACTTAAAGCTCAGTGAAGCCGTATTTAAAAATAGAATTTCTATCTCTTTAGACTCCCGCATAATTCCGAGATAACAAGTGATGTCATTTATAATTCCTGACACTAAAGATCAATGAAGCCCTATTTAAAAATAGAATATTAATTTTTCTCTCTGACCTAAAGAACGCTTATCCCTCAGACCTAAGATTAAAGAAGCCATAATGTTTCTTAATTCCCCCTTCGTGAATCAATAATTTCCCCGCCGATTATGTAAATCAAGTTCTCAGGTTAGGTACGCCTAAAGATCAAAGAAACCATAATGTTTCTTAATTCCCCCCTCGTGAATCAATAATTTCCCCGCCGATTATGTAAATCAAGTTCTCAGGTTAGGTTAGCCTAAAGATCAAATAAACCATAATGTTTCTTAACTCCCCCTTCATGAATCAATAATTCCCCGAGTGATTATGTAAATCAAGTTCTCAGGTTAGGTTAGCCTAAAGATCAAAGAAACCATAATGTTTCTTAATTCCCCCTTCGTGAATCAATAATTTTCACGCCGATTATGTAAATCAATTTCTCAGGTTAGGCTAGCCAAACAACAATGAAGCCATGTTTGTTTCTTAATTCCCCCTTCGTGAACCAATAATTCCCCCACCGATTATGTAAATCACCCCATTGTCATTACACCTGGACAAACAACAGCAAATAAATCAACCTTGAAACATCCTTCAAAGTTAGAAAATTCATGTTTTTCCAAGTGAGAAAATTCCTGTTTTTTCATTCTCAGTGAGAAAACCATAAACCACGTGGTACTCGTGGGAGTTTTAAAAAAAAGTGTCCGGATCGGGATTCGAAGGGGTATTGTACTCGTCGGAGTCGGACCCCCCTTTCTACTGGCGGCTTGGCGCTGAAGTTGAGTTGTTAATAATAGCAGTAATAATTATAGCCTAGTAACTATTTTTGTCAAAGAGATATAGCAATTGCTGAAAAGATATAGTCAAATTCCAAATATAAATAAGCCTACAATCAACAATTAAAAAATAAGTAATAAGCAGAATAAGAAAAATAATAAACAAATTTATAAGCGAAAAAGAACTAAACTGCTAAAAATTAAAAAGAAACGAACTGAAAGAAAATAACAAAAAAACTGAAAAACTGATAATAAGCAAAAAAGAACTAACGACAACCAAAAAAGAACTGAAACGATGTTCAGCGTCCATAAAAACGAATTAATATATTATAAAAAAAAAAATGAAATTCAGTAACTGCTGTTGATAAAACACAATTTTCTATTTTGGCAGTAAACTAGTATGAAAAAAAACCAACAATAGT
This sequence comes from Artemia sp. Qi Xiang Cuo, assembly GCF_049724085.1. Classification (NCBI taxonomy): domain Eukaryota; kingdom Metazoa; phylum Arthropoda; class Branchiopoda; order Anostraca; family Artemiidae; genus Artemia; species Artemia sp. Qi Xiang Cuo. The sequence goes on along the minus strand of NC_142797.1, from coordinate 14,196,252 downwards.
GGTACGAGCGAATCACAATGTGGCAGTTATTATAAGCAACTAGTTTATACAGAAACGACAGTTATTGAAAAAGTACTATCATTTTCCCTGGAAGGCAAAACGCTCACTTTTAATCCATAACTAATGGGCCAAGAATGAGAACTTCCTTTCTTAAACAAAGGCTAAAAAATTTAACGCTAGAAGCGGGAAAAGGTACGCATGATTATCAATTTTTTTGCTACACGGCATTAACCGCATCATCTTTTAAATATGTCAAGCAGTCTGTTACTCTGTAAAGGACACTGCGTCCCAAAAATAATATAAACCCAATTTTGCTCAATTACAAAACTAGTCTTCGTTTATTATAGGTCTAAAGCAGAATGCAACAGTTATTAATTGTCACATTATCGTTGGTCATTTGTGCTTCAGGTGAAAATGAAAGAGGACAGATATTAAGAAAAGAAAGAATATTGCATCATGACAAGCAGTTGGAAAATCCCGCTGGAAAGGAGTCAAATTCGAAGCTGGAAACAGTAGAAGCCAAAAGTGAGCTACTTTTTAATAAATACATAGCAACAGCCCTTTTACACTAAACCAGGTTGACTACCAGGATATTTATTTCGCCTTAAAACCCCGCCAGGGCTGACACTCCTAGGGTTTTTTTTCAAGTTCTTGGGATTTCAGTCTTGAGCATGGAATCTTGAGGATAATTACTAAATATTCTCCTGAACTAATACATTAAGTACACATAGAATTGCTTTTTAATATCTTGGAAGTTTTTATGAAGCCTGGGCATTATTTGGAAGTGAATCTTCGGGCATAGTTAAATTCTTTTTGGAGATCCTGATTCACACTTTCTCTCCAATCCGAGACAACTTAAACTATAAATATATCTTGTGTTGCTGCCCGCCGGCTGGGTAAAAAATTTTAATTAGGTAATCATCTCTGAAAAAAAATGTGTCCCTCAAAATATTTATTAGGAGGGGACAGGGGTCATGATTAATAAAATAATTATTGGGTCATCATTTCAACCCCCGGGGAAGGGGAACTTCCTTGTGCAATTTAAAATCCCCCTCTACCTCTTATCCAATCAATTTAAAAGGACAACTATTTGTCTGTAATTCTGACGGAAACACAAAACGTGTCGTCTTTGCCCGAAAACGCAGCTGTTTGAACCCAGGAGCAGCCTCTTTTCTGCCTTTTTATGACAAAAGTTATACAGTTTTCAAAAACTTATGGCTTATAGCTGACCCAAAATCCCTCTTGGTACTCCTATTTATCTCATACTTAATTGATTTTGGCCTCTATAAGCCTCTATGATAAAAGACAACCCAAACAAAATCACAGTACGAGAAACCTTTGCATTTTTTGAAAAGTAAATGGGGAATATTCATGCAAGATCAGTCTATCTTATTTCAAGGTGTTTTAGCTGTTTCCCTTTTGCTGTACATATTTCAGTAGCATTTGTTTTTATGGAAACTTAATCCAGTTTCGTTTCCACTTAGTTTAGGATAAAGGGGAGGAATAAAAGCAAACCTAGTCGTAATTCACGACTAAAAATAATGATTTCTTGCTCCTTTCTAGTAAAAAATTTGGCAAAATATTTTTTCTCTGGAATAACTCCAAAAACTTTGGAATGAGAATACAGGTTTTTCCAGTTTTACGGTTACATTCATGTAATTTTCTGCTATTCACAGTCACGGTTTTGTTCCAGTCTGCCAGTCACAACACTAGTAGATTCTTTCCCCACTTTTAGTAAAACACCATATTCTAAGTTCTACTAATTTTCTTCTTCTTCTTCTAATAGCTAATATAGTCTTAAGGATGCTCCAGCCCTTCAAGACTTTTTCCTTCTTCAGCACCCAAATTTCGGTCCAGCTGGATGTCAGTTTCTGTTAAAAATTCGACTTACTTCCATGTTTTCTATATCACTGTTTACTTAACCGCAGCCAGGCAAGTCCTTGTGAACTAGCCTGAGAAAGTCCCACTCAAAATCAATTTAAATCAAATGGTTGTAAATATCTAACAAGGGAAAAGCCAAAATACAAGAACTGTCGTATACGGATAAATAAAAATTTGGAAATGGTCTTCCTCTAACCCACAGGAAAGGTAGCGAAAAAAGCGCACCAAAAGTCTGTAAAAAGAAAACACAAAAATTTGTTCAACTATTTCCCTGGGGTCACATAGCAGGGGGGCCTTTTTCAGCAAAACTTCTATCGCACAGTAAATACAGCACAAACGCATCTCTGTCATAAGAAGCACAATAAAACTGCCTATGTAAAAAGCAGCATGGCTTCAATTACTACTTTTTTTTACCAGGCCACTTCATATGCAACGAGCGGTCATAGAAACTTTGGAGAGGGATCACTCGATTGAAAGTTGGAAGTCCTATTGCCCTTTTAAAGAGTCAAAAGTGCTTGGAAGAATCCAGCCCCTTCCAAACTCCTATTTTAGCCATCAATTTCCCTCGGCTCCCAAACACATCCCACCAGAATTTTGAGATAGCAATTTTTTACTATAGTCAAAAGGTCCCAGATCTACCTCCAGGGATGACATGACCCCCCCCCACCCACTGGGGCAAGGGCTGTAAATTATGCAAGTTGCCCATTGTTGATTTGTAAGTTTTATTATTGGACAAGGCGGAATGTTTGATACTGTTCGTCTCCAAAAAGGTAAAAGGGCACTAGAGTGAAACTATCAGCGAACGTTGAGAGGTAGGGGTGAAGCAAAATTAGAAGACAATACGAACATCTAGGTTGTCAAACGGGCTTATCTGCAATACTCATGAACGTCTAAGGTATTAAATTGAAACTTTTAAGGAATATTCAAGGGGGGTGTTGAAATAAATCAGAAGACGCTGTATGCATCCGGGTTGTCAAAGGGCTCACCAGCAATACATCAGGAGCGGCTAAAGGTATTAAGGTGAAACTCTCAAGGAATTTTATTGAGAAGGTTGGACTAAATAAAAAAAAAACACTGTATGCATCCGGGTTTTCAAAAGGACGTATCTGCAATACCTAAGAAATGGCTAAGGTATTAAAATTAAATTTTCAGGGAACATTGAAGGGGATGTTGAGATAAATCAGAAGAAACTGTATGCATCCCGGTTGTCAAAAAGCGTCCCTGTAATACCTTAGGAGCGGCTAAAGGTAGTAAGTTGAAATTCTCAGGGAATGTTATTAAGGAGGTTAGACTAAATAAAAAAAAAACACTATGTGCATCCAGATTTTCAAAAGGGTATATCTGCAATGCCTCAGAAATGGACAAGGTATTAAATTAAAACTCAGGGAATATTGAAGGGGATGTTGAAATAAATCAGAAAACACTGTATGCATACGGGTTGTCAAAAGGGCCCACCTGAAATACCTCAGGAGCGTTTAAAAGTATTAAGCTGAAACTCACAGAGAAAGTTATGGAGGAGGTTGTACTAAATCAAAAATACTATGAACATCAGGGTTGTCAAAAGGGTAAATCTGCAATACCTCAGGAATGGCTTACGGTATTAAGTTGAAACTTTCAGGGTATGTTGAACTAAATCAAAACAGCCTATGTGCACCCAGGTTGTTAAAAGGACGTATATGCAATACTTCAAGAACAGATTGGGTACTAAGTTCAAGCTTTCAAAGAACGTTGAGGGGGTAATTGGACTAAATCAAATAGACACTAAGTAAATCATGGTTGTCAAAACGGTATATCTGCAATATTTCAAAGGCTAAGAGTATTAAGTGAAAACTCTCAGTGAAATTTGAAGGTGATATTGAGCTAAATAAAAAAAAAAACATGATGCGCGTGCAAGTTGTAAAAAGGGCGTATCTTCAACATTTCAGGAACGGCCAAGGGTACTGAATTGAAACTGCCAGGAGATACTGAGGGAGATGCTGAACTAAATTAAAAAACTATGTACATCCAGGTTTTCGAATTGACGCATTCGTAATATCTCAGTAGCAGCTGAGGGTATCAAGTTGAAACTTTTAGGGAATGGTGAGAGGGATGTTAAACTCAATCCAAACACACTATATTAATTCAGGTTTTCAAAAATGCGAATCTGAAATATCTCACACACGCCTAATGATATTAAGTAGAAACTTTCAGTAAATCGTGGGATTCATAGAAATAGAAGCTTCTAAAAAGTTTTTATTGAAAGGAACTGGACCCACATAGTCAACAATAGGAAAAGATTTTTTTTTTACGTGTTCCAACTTCTTGCTCAACTGCGATAAACGATTTGTTTAGTTTTGAAGTTCAAATTTCATAAGGAACATAGGATTTTATGTATGCAACTTTTTATTCGAAATTTTAGATTTTTAGATTAATTATATATCCAACATTTCCAAATATTTCATCTTATACAACTCCACAGAATCAAAAAAAAAGAATTTACTTCGAATATTGAATTTGGTTTGAACATTTTAAAGTTCAGCTACTTTTTTTTTTTTTTTTTTTTGGTGCAGTCCGGAATAAAAATATTGATGCACTCTTTACAAAAGTTGAATGAGTGGCAGCTTATTTCTTAACCTACTTAATTATATACTTGGCAGTGACCACATCATACAAATTGCCAACCAATCCGTTATTAGCTTTTACGCCGTTACATACTGTCGTCTAAAAATAATTTAAGTTATGTTATGTTCATTATCCAAGTTAATCTTCGCTTAACAGAGTACATTGAAACACTGCTAATGGCCACATGGTCAATACTTTTAAAAGGCTCATGTCAAAGTTACAACTTCTGAAAATTTTAGAATTGCACCCTAGAATGGTTAAAAACACAAACAATTTAAAAAATTTAATTTTTAATCATTTGGGATTATTTTCAGATATTTATTCCTGTATCGAAAGAAGTGGAAGATTTATATACATACAAAAGTTTGGCGGGGGGGGGTACAACAATTTTTTTTTAAACGAATCAAAAAAATTTATGTGTCTTTTTATTATGGTTTTACAATTTGGACAAATATAGTGAGGAGGGATTTAAACCCGGTAGCCCCTGGATACGGCCTAGTGCCCTACTTACTATTACTACTACTAATACCCCATTAAAGCACCAGCTCCCCTTCGACCAACAAAGATGCCAACGCTCCTTATCTTCCCTCATCTGTTCAGAGCATCACTCTTTACTCCCTCCCGTGAAGTTCCTACGTCTTTTAGATCCTTTGTGGTGACCTCTTCCCAATCCATTTGAGGACGCGCTTCATTTTGTTTGGCCCTAGACGGACTTCCAAAATGCTAAACTTGCAAACTTATCATTCTTCATCCGTAAAACGTTATCAAACCATCTCCACCTTTCTTTCACTATATCCCTAAAAAGTGGGATCGAACTATATTTTTCTGCAGCTTAGTCTCGAGACAAATTTGGCGTTTTTACCGAGCGTTTTATTTTTAAGAAGCGTCTTTTTGTTTTTTGTTTTATTTTTGCTACTCTAGCGAGGACACACTTGAAGTTATATATTCTACCGTCGCAATATCAGTCGATCGTCAAAGATCTGATAGATCATAGTAGATCATATTAATTAAGAGATCTATCTTATAGATCACAAATAAATAATAAATAGATCATAAGCCTTTTTTATTTTCATTGAAAATAATTGATAAGACGACAAATTTGCACACACACAAATCCCCACATACTGAGAAATAGATTGTATGCCCGCCCCCTATATCTGTATGAATTTATTACGCGTACATACATTGGGGGAGGGGGTTAAAATAGAAGCTATTCTCAAAACAAATAGGTAGAAATTTTCTCAATGTATATGAATTCAAATTTTGTTAAAATACTATTTAGTTTAGGGAGCATAAATTGGATTAAAACTCATTTTTTTCATTTTATGATAAATAGCCTTTAACGTGCTTAGGGTCAAAGGCAGGGGCTAATTTGGGCCCAAATCCCTGACACTTCAAACTTCCTTGAATTTCTGGGAACCTCCTAATCAAATTATCTAGCATTCATTTTTTTTCTGCAATTGCCCTCTCCTTTCCCAGGAAAACAAATCCATTTATAAATTCTGTTTAGTTTTTTTTTTTTTTACGATATACCCTTTTCAAACACACTCGTTCATCAGCAGCCATCAGCGGTAATAACAAAAAAAGGCATTGCTCGTTTATTTTGCCGTTCGTTTGTTGTAGTGACAATGGACGATTGCATTACTGCTGTCGACGTTTTTTTTTTACAAAGCTTTTTTTTTTTACCGCCCAATGTGTCCATCGCAAAACTATCCTGCACACCACTAAGAAACACTCGGTAAAAAAAAAAATGTTCACGGTAAAAAAAACGCTCGGTAAAAAACTTCAAGTATTTCTCGGGCCTTATTGCCTGATATCCGGTCAGTCGAACGAGCGCCTAAAATTATTCTAGCAACGATTCTAACACCTCTCGGAAATATTTAGCATACCTTCAAAAACCTTTAAAATGTCCAGTTTTCTGGTGTAGAATGTGTCTTTAAATGGGCTAACTGTACAGTATTGGACACTTACCCATCACCCAGCAGGACTGCTTTTTTAGGCTATTGACGTCTGACAAAAAAAAAGAAAATGCTATTAAAAATAATCAAAGAAAACGAGGGTTATTTCAGCCAGTGGACAGAAAGAAGCGAAAAGATAAAAATAGACAATTCAGAAAGGACCACCAACAAGTCGTCTTCAGTTCAAAAAAAAAAAAAAAAAAAAAAAAAAAAAATTGAAATGAATTCTAAAAGAGTAGAAGATGTGTTTTTAATTTTTTCTTTCAGCTCTATTATAGTTCAATTCAAAAGGTTATTTTTCTTTTTTTCGAGCACTAAAGACGGCTTGGCAGAGGTCTGCTTTTTTGCCAGAATATCTGCTTTTTTCTTTTCGCTTCTTTCTGTAAACTGGCTGAAATTACCCTCGATTTCTTTGGTTATTTTTCAGTTTTATTTTCACATTTTTTCTTCTTTTTTTGTCAAACGTCATGTATAACCAGAGTGATTTTAGAACGTACTTTTAGGCTTATCGATTATTTCAGGCTAAAACAGCAATCTTATAATTTCGATTTGGTGTGATGTGGGAATCTGGATATCTCTGGGGCCTATGTGGTGGTAGAGTTCCCTCTGATCCACTTTTTTCCTTTTTTTTATGTAAAAATACACTAGATATTAGAAACTATGATCGTTTTAGTTATAGTGGCGTCCCTCAATTTTGCAAAGCGTGACGGGACTGCGACGGGGCGTGGCGTGGTGAGGTGGGGCGTCTTGTAGCCAAAAATGACATGGTATGAAATTGAATGACACGGCATTACGGAAAATGGCGCATCGTGGCAGAAAGGTGATACTTGAGAGCCGGTTGGCGTAGCGGAGAGGCTCTAGCTCTGATTCCGGACCATCAGGGGAAAAAACGCAATTGTAGATAAATATCTGCTAATTTTCTGTAAATCTAGTCGTTATCAAATATAAAAGCTTATAGTGACCGGTTGAGTGAAGCACTTTAGTACCCCCCCCCCCCTACTTTGATGCCTGCTTAAAAAAAAAAAAAAACACCGACCACACACGGCGTGTCAAATTTCTATCAAAGCAGTGCAGTTTCGTGAAGGTTTTAGTGACTTTGCTATAACGCACACTTCAAGATGCCTAAGTTAGACAAGCTCTTAACAATGACAGGCCTTCTGGTGAGTCCTCAACTAATAGATGGCACTGCGAATCATGTTTCTTTTACAATAATAAGAACTTGCAAGCTCTATAGGATGTTAGTTATTTTAATATATTTTTTTTAATTAATTATTTCTATTTCAGGTGTGAATGACGACCAGGCGAAAAGGGAAGCAAGACAGTTTTATGGAGTGATGCCCACGATGATCCAATATCAATTCCCTTACTATGCACCAACGTGGAGATCAGCAGTGCCTGACCCAGCACCATACATATATTCTTATATACCTGCAGTAAATACCGTAACAAAGGAATCAAGTGCAGAATCAGAGATTGTTGAAGCCCCAGGTCAGGGCAGATTTCTAATCCCGTTACCTACTAGTTCAGGTCATGAAAGCAATAATTTATTTCTTTCTCATCCTGATCGGGGCACAAAACATCCTAACAACAACAATTATTTTTTGACCCACCCTAATCGGGGCAGCACAAGTCATCCTAACAACAACAATTATTTTTTGACCCACCCTAACCGGGCTAAAGGTCATCCAGGCAACAGCAACAACTATTTTCTAAGTCACACTGAAAACAGGCATCCCAGTTCCAACACTAATTCATACGTTCATGTTGACTCACATCAACCCTACTCTGGCATTAACTGCTTCTTCGGACAATGTTTTGGCAGAAAATAAAGTGACAGAATGGAAATTTGAGAACTGACCGGTTAATTGTTATCTATTTATTAAATAAATCATGTCTAAACATTACTATTCTTGAAAAGTGATTGAAAAATAGAAAATAAAACACCTCACAGCTGTTCCATTGTGTGGATGAAGGGCTTTTTTTTTGGACTTGACAACAATATCTTATACATTTTCAAGTAGGAAAAAAAATGCTGTTTTTTTTCTTTTCAAGTAGGAAAAGTAGGAAAACCTTCGCTGTTGGTAACACATAGTAGCAACAACTTTTATAGGTCATAGTTATTAAAGAACATCGAAGCCAAAAGGTTTTTTCTACAGTAATGAGTACACTCAGATAAGACTTTTAGATAGAATCAAGATAATTTCATTGGATTGAAAATTCAAAGGGCTAGCGCCCTTTTCAATAATCGAAAGTGATTGGAGGGCAACCAACCCCCCTCTCCAACCCAAAATTTCTCCAAACACATCCAATCAAAATTTTTATATAGCTATTTTCTTCAACGTAGTAAAAAGTTCGGGAAATTAGGTCTTTGAGGATGACACCTCCCCCCCCCACAGCCCTCAGGAATAGGGTTTTAAGCTATGCCCTGGGGGCATATAAGGTTTTTATAGGAAGCACTGTCGTAGCAACTTCAAAAACGGCTCATTCGATTGGAAATTCAAAGGGCTAGTGTGCTTTTAAACAGTCGAAAGTGATTGGACGGCAACTAACCCCCCCCCCTCTCACGCCCACTATTTCTCCAAACACATCCAATCAAAAATTTCAGTTAGCCATTTTTTTCAACGTAGTTAAGAGTTCTGGAAATTAGGTCTTTGAGGATGACAATCCCCCCCAGCTCTCAGAGTTAAGGTTGTAAGTAATGGGCTGGGGGCATATAATGTTTTTATAGAAAGTGTTATAGTAAAAACTTCAAAAAGGGCTCATTGGATTGGAAATTGAGAGAGATCTTGCCCTATTTAATAATCGAAAGTAATCGAAGGGAGAATCCCCCCACGCCTATCATTTCCTCAAACATTTCCGATCAACATTTTGATATGACCAGTTTATTCAACATAGTTGACAGGTCTGGAAATTATGTCTTTGAGGATGACAACCCCCTAACCCTCAGGGCATGGGTTGTAAGTTACGCCCCGTGGGAATATAAGGTTTTTATAGAAAGCATGGTCATATAGACTTCGAAGGAGGCTCATTGGACTGGTAATCACACGATCTAGTGCTCTTTTTAAGAGTCAAAGTGATCGGAAGGCATATAAAACGAACAGAAATTAATTGAAAAAAAAAATTCCCACAAGATAAGTTTTTCAAAAAAAAGTAAAAGACTCCATTAAACCAAAAATGAACAAAAATAGAATCAAATACTCTGCCAAGCATACAACTACCACAAATCAGTATCAATAAGTAAATGAAACCCAAAAACAAACAGAAATTAAAATATGTAAATGAGTCAAACTCAAAACGAGCAGAGATTAATATGAGTAGGGTTCTACACCCCTGTGCTATCTAAAAGCCAGAATACAATTTGTACTTACTAAAAAATTCTTTTAAATATTTTCATTTTATAACTTTAAAAAAAAATCAAAAATTAATTAAGATTTTAAGGAATAAATATCAGCATATGTATATTAAACTGACAATGCAAATTTTTTTCAAGAAATTCATTTAAATTTTTTCCGTAAAGTACAAATTATATTCTGGCTTTTAGAAAGCATAGGGGGTTTAGAAACCTACTCATATTAATTTCTACTTGTTTAGAGTTTGACTCATTTACATATTTTAATTTCTCTTTGTTTTGGGTTTCATAATTTTATTGATACTGATTTGTGGTAGTTGTATGCTTGGTAGATTATTTGATTCTATTTTTGGTCATTTTTGGTTTAATTGAGTTCTCTATTTTTTTGAAAAATTATTTGGTGGAAATTTTTTTTTAATTAATTTCTTTTCAAAGAAAACAGTTGATGTCACGAGTTTGTTGAGGATAATTTTTCTATGAAATAGTAATTTTTTTTAAACGTTACAATTTTTAGAAAAAAAGTACTGTGAAAGTACTGTGTTCTTTAGACAGTCTCTCTACATTTTATTTTAAATAAGTCTCAGATTTTTTTTTTTTTTTTTTTTTTTTTTTTTTGAAGGGTGCACGATTCACTACAGCTTGAAAAACTGCATATGAGCAAAACCTCAAATTAAATGTCAGACCTCAATTTAACTTCACCCACAATCACTTACGAGGCGTGTATGCGAGGACCACCCTTGGCAATTTCTTTATAGCTAAATTTGGGGATTTTTGTGCAGGTGGGTGCACCGTATGAAGCACCTTGAGAAACTCCTTATCAAGAAAACCTTAACCGAATCCCGTTAATAAGGCCACTATCCGAAATTGTACAAGATAAACACGATTTTCAGTATATACTACTGACGGGTAGGGGGGGGGGAAGGTCCCGGCAGGAACGAGACGTTTCATCCCACCCATTACCCGTCACCATAAAAAAAACTTTGAAATTTTACCCAGTATATTTCAGCTTTGCTGGTAAATAAAGCAACAAGATAAGCAAAGCCTGTAAGCATAGCAACAATTAGCTTTATATTTCCACAGGCAATCAAGTATGCAGATATCGGAACATACGGAGTATTTTCGACCATTTTTCAGTATGTATTGCATAAAAGCGTAAGAGGGCATTAAAAAAAAAATCAGTTCTGTGGTAAGTCTTGGCACGAATTAGATGTTCCACCCCACTCATATCAGGGTCCTGACTAGGGAAAAGTCATGGTCCTTGTATGGTAGTTAGGTAGAATAATTTACTTAGGGCTTCTATTTTAATTAATTATCTCTTAAATTTCAAAATATTTTCTGTCCGCTGATGCCAAGGCTTTTCTTCCTTTCTTCTTCTTCATGAAATTGTGACCTTCGCTATCTTCTCGGTTTATTATCCCAAGAATGGGAAATCTCGAAATTTTACGATTAATACCCCGTTACTTTATTTTGCACCGTAATTTCACTGAAATTTACGAGACTCGTCAGAGAAAAAAGTATAATTCGAAAACGTTATTACCTATTTTTAACCAGTCATAAAATTAACTGAAAAAATAACATGAAACAGGTTTGAGCGAGGGGTTGCTCACTCTACCCCAAATGTTCTGTATCTTGCAGCCATTGGAACCAAATCACAAAAATGTAGTAGGGGTAACAGGGATTCTTTTGAGAATTTTTCACGAAACCATAAAAAAGGTATTTTTGAAACAGTTCACGGTAACGTACTGTAAGTAAGGAGCGATTTGGGCTAATAGTAACCAAAACTAAAAAAAAGAAATTTTGATAACAATTAATACAACTAAAAATGTAATTTTTTACTAATTCCAAATATATAAAATTCAATATTGACGCATGTTTAAAGTTACCCATGAAAAACTAAGAGCCCAAGAAAAAATTGCCTGATTTACGGAAACAGTGGGAAAACAGCTAAAGAAAGCGAGAGATATCATGGAAATCCCACCATCAAATTCAACATATCAGGGGAACTGTACTGTAGAGGTTCCAAGCTCCTATATACAAAAATGTGGAATTTTGCATATTTTTTTTTCTAGAAGAAAGGTCAAGGATCCACATTTTTTGTTGTTTTTTTTTGTTTCAGCGGTGATCATATCGAACTAAGGGTTTAGGGCAAACTCGTAATTTGGTGCCACAAAATGGCAAAATCTCCACTTTCTTGTGCCACAAAATTTTTCGCCACTTAAAAAGGGCACTATAACTTTTAATTTCCGTTCGAACGAGCCCTTCCCTGATTTTCTTGACCGAGTTGCTATCGATTGAGAATTCTGAGAAAGCCAATCGATTTAAGTGTCGAAAAACTATATATTCGGTTCACCAGTTGCCGACGAAATCCTGCCGCACGGTGTCGCATTCGATCTGGATAAGTCACGTAGTCCATACAAGATAAATGATTATTATTGATATTTATTTCATGTTTCATTTAACTAAGCCAGTGGTGTTTCTAGCCTCTCTCGCACCAGGGAAAGATCTTGATTGGCAACCGCCACCCTTCTCCCAGTGTATCCCAAAAATATTCAGGCCTAATTTCAACAAAATTTTTCATTTATTAAATCTAACTTTTCTTAGTTTAGGCTCTGGAAAATGATTCATTATCTCGTCCCAACTGACTGCTTCTAATTCTTCGCGTTCTATGCTCATTAAAGCTAAATCATTTCGTCACTACTGGCCCATAGTCCTTCTGAGGTACGATAATATTAATTTAAATTTACTAAACGACCGCTCATTACTGGCCACCGACACTGCAATCGCAAGTAATATTTGATAGACAAGTCTTACGTTTTCGAACACCCCTTCATCTTCGTATTGCACAATTCATTCTTACAACATAAAAATCAATTAAGTTCGGTCTATTTACTTTTATTTTCAAGGAACCGTGATTAAGATATGGGAAAAATTAAAATTTCGATTTCATTTTGCTTATAATTGCTGCCGTCTTCGCCCTCTACTTTATTTTAATAAAACTAAAATGTCAAAAATTATAAAATGATTATAACCGTTAGATTATTTATTTGTAATTTTGCACCCCTAAAATTTCTGAGCCTGGGGTAAGTGCCCCCTGGGGTAAGAAATGTTTCTGACATTTATTTTAAACCTAAGCCTTCATTTGACTAGACTGATTAGCATGAACTTTTCATAAAATTATATACAGTTGTGTATAAGTGAGCATCAGCTGTTACGAAGAAGGAGCAGTGGTTCCTTGTGTAGGCAGGAGGGGTGGGATGTCAAAAGCCTCAAAGAGTTCATTTTAGAGCCCAAATTTCCCAACCTTCATTTAGACTTCAGACAAATATAGAATGAATAATAGAATGGTAAACTATGAAAACCCAACAAAAATGAAAAAGTTCTCACAAATGAAAGTAAAGAGCGATATTAAAACCTACAACAAACAGAAGTTATTCCATATATGAGGCGGGCTATTCCCTCTGAGCCCCTCGCTCTTTACGCCAAAGTTGGACTTCTCGTCCTAACCCTTTAATAACGACTGCTGAAGCGCAAGGGTCGTTATTGTGGAATTAGGGAGTATTTATAAACCACTATAAAACTTTAACGTAAGGAGCGGGGGTCCAGGAGGGGGCCTCCCGCCTCATAAAAGGAATATATTTTTTTCGTTTGAAATTTTATCACTCTATGTTAATTTGAGAATAAATATTTTATTTAATCGAAATCTAATTATTCTGTTTCGATTAGTTTTACAAGCTAATATTCAGTTATATTAAATAAGAAAACCAAAAAGTTTTCTGTGTAACTTTGTTCATACTTCCCTATAATAATTTGATAGTTAAAAAGTCATACAGAAGACTATACCATTTTCCATGTTTAAAGGAAACATAATATTTTTAATTAATTTCATCTTTATGTTCCTGGCCTCAGTAGAGGTGACCCTATAACTCCCACCCCTCACCCCTGCTGCCACCTACAACTTTTTTAACACCATATATTAGCACGAGAACCACGTGGTTTATGGTTTTTGTCAGTGAGAATTTGAAAAACAGGAATTTTGTCAATTTTATGTATGTTTTCATGGATGGATATGTGTTTTGTTCGATTTATTTGATGTTTGTAATTGATGTTTAATGGTTTTTGTCAGTGAGAATTTGAAAAACAGGGACTTTGCCACATTTATGGATGTCAACAGCAATTCATGTCTGTTATATGGTTTTCTCAGTGAGAATAGAAAAACAGGAATTTGCCAAATGTTATGACTTTCCCAGTAACAGTTAGATCACGTGCTTCCTTCTCAGCCAATCATCGAGTCGGATACATCCTCCTTCTCAGCCACTCAGAGATGTGCTTACATATGATTTCCCAATTACATAACAATTCACCCTAGAGGTTTCATATATAACGGACATGCACTGTGATTAAATTATCAGAAAGTATTTTGACGCAGTGTAAACAACAATGGATAATATTGATGAATTAGAAGCCTTGGCAACTATAATTTACCATGTAAGTTCCATTTTATTTTCAAAATTATTTTCCTTGGACATCTTTACCTATATATTTCCAGCTCTTTTCACCATCACGCCACAATTTGTTTACACCACCACAGACTCTCAATAATATATATATTTTCGATACCTTCCTGTCTTCAAGAGTTCCAGAAAACTACCCCCTCACTCACCCCGAGTAATAAAACCAAAAATTCACGCAAAAATAAATAGCATGTCGAAAAAGTCATTCCTTCAAACTCACAGGTAAAAGAGACCATTGACTTCCGTCAATTTCTAATGAAAATGGCGCTCTGGTTTTGACAATACATTTCCGCACAAGCATATAAATAGTTTGGCACTCTCTTCCGGTTTACAAACGCGGCAGCCAAAGGGACTATTCTTCTGTCAAATTAAAACACTGAGGCACTTGTAATAATTAGGCGCAGACGCAATGCGCTATTTTGGGGAAGAGAAACAGATTATTTTCAAGCCTTCAATAAAGTTTCTTTTATATTCCCAGGCGTGAATCCAGGATTTTTGTTGTGGGGAGGGGGGTTAGCGATTTTAATATAAATATAAAAGATAATTGCTTCTTCATCATTTAGTGATTTTATCCATAACATTTGAATAAAAGCTAGTAAGATATGCCTTTCGCTTGAATAAAAGCTAGTAAGATATGCCTTTCGCTTGAATAAAACACATTAATAACTCAATGAGAGAGATGTATTAATTTTCCTAAATTCGGGGCCGGGAGGGGAGAGTGAATCCAGGTTTTTTTTGGTGGGGCGGGGGTTGAGCGCTGGTATTAGATATATTAAATATAAGTTATTATTAATCATTTATTGATATTATACATAAAATTTGAATAAAAGATATTAATATATTAATATAGCTTTAATAAAAGCTAGTAAGAAATGCATTTCTATTGAATAAAAGCTAGTAATATATGACTTTCTCTTGAATAAAACGCATGATTAACTAAATGAGAGTGTTGGATTAATTTTCCTAAATTTGGGGCCGGGCGCGGAGCGAGCATCCAGGATTTGTGCTGGGGAGGGGGGTTAGCGCTTTTATTAGAAATAGAAAAGATTATTGCTTCTTCGTCATTTAGTGATTTTAGCCATAACATTTGAATAAAAGCTAGTAAGATATGCCTTTCGCTTGAATAAAAGCTATTAATATATGACTTTCGCTTGAATAAAACGAATGATTAACTCTATGAGAGAGATGGCTTAATTTTCCTAAATTTGGGGGCCGGGAGGGGAGCGTGAATCCAGGATTTTTAACTTTGATATGCAAGGCTAGAAAGAAAAGTCTGTAGGAGTTGCATGAAGCTTATATTATGCGTAAATTGAATAGCATTTTTAACCAATGTTTGCAAAATATAGGCCTACAGGTCGATGGGTTAACGATCTAATTTAAAGCATATAGACTGGAAAATTTAAATGGTAAAAATAGAAACATTTATTTCCATCCTATGGATATAGACTACTGATTGTCTAATAAAAACGTTTGATTTCTAAGTCTAATATATTTCTCGCTAAATTTTTGCTTTCTAGTGATAAAGTAAACAAAATTATGTTTAATAACTTTCTTTCTTTAAAAAGGGAGAAATTATTTTGATACTAATTTTTTCTCTTCTTTTTAAGGCAAATTGTGAAGAATGTGCGGACCCTATGGCTGACGCAAATAGCGATGAATGCGTGCCACCTCCTTCCAAGAAAGCGAGGGCCAATAATGCGCCCCCTGCAAAGGCGACAGTTGTCCAATATGGTCGCTGGCCGAAGCCCCCCAGCTCCACACTGCCTGCCCAAGTGCAGCCATCCATGCAAGCCCCTGTCCTGGCTACACAAGTCACAACTCCTGCACAAGAAATTAACGTTGGCCCCTCCACCCTCCAACAGACGTTACCTGAGCCTTCAAGACAAGCCGTAGACCACACGTTGGCTCCTTCTCACGCACTATCTGAGCTATCAACTCCCCATCAAGCGTCAGTGCACTCTCCGTCAAGTCCTGAGCCTTCCATGCAAGATAGAAGGGTTGGCTCCTTCAAGCAAGTCATAGACCAACCAATGGCTCCATATCATGTAATGGTCAAGCCTCCAGCTTTCTGTAAAGTGGTTGATCAATTTGAAGACTTCAGTATTTTTTTTCAATCAAGTAAGATATTTTTTAGCTGCTAGAGAGCCTTTACTTTTGTCTTTTCACTTTTTTTCTATCATTCAGGACCAAGAAATATCTAAACAAAACCGATTTTTCAACACTGTGTAAAAGTATATCTCAGTGAGATATTAACCCCCCACCCAACCCAGATTTTATCGGCCCTCCCCTCCGAGATATCTAAATATATTTTTTGCAGAGAAACCACACTTTTATAATATTTGCTATAGCATCTATAACTCATAAGCGCATATTTTTAATGGGTAATTTCAATTAATGCTCACCATTTGAAACTCAAAATACCATATTTTTCACAATTGATTATCACAAAGTTTCAAGAGAAGGAACTGAGTGGGATTATTCACATTTATCTATTTGTTACATATGGACCCCGTAATTTGCGCAATAATATTTTAAAATAACTTTCAATCTTACAAAGCCTTGCCAATATTTTAGTTATGTGGAAACATTGTTGACGATACACTGAGTTAACGGTTCTCTAATTTAATTTTACTGTTTCCCAGAGAATACGCTTTGGAAATAGAACAGACATGAGATTAAAAATAATCTAGACTCATTTGGAGTAATAGACAACCTGTATGGGAAGTAGGCGAAACGACTTAGGCCGCCTAACAATCGGTTTTTTTGGGGCTTTTGGTAAACGACTGGGAGCCGCGATGTCCGGAATGCGCCGATGGGTCCGGGGGAGTGTTGTGAGGGCAAGGTTAGGGGGAGCGCCGGGGAATGCGCCACGGGTCAGGGAAGTGCCACAGGGATGCGCCACGGAACCGAGAAGCATCGCGGGAAGCGATGCGGGCCAGGGAAGCGCCACAGGGATGCGCCACGGATCAGGGACGCGACACAGGATGCGCCACGGGCAAGGGAAGGCGCCACGAAGATGCGACACGGGCCCCGCGACCCGCCACGGGAAAAAAAAAAAAAAAAAAAAAAAAAATTTGAAACTTTGAAAAAAAAAGATAAAAATTTTGTGGTCATTTTAAAATAGTATTTTTTATTACTTTTAATTAAAAAAAGTTTATTAATAAAAAAAAAAAAGAATTCAAAAAGCAGTAGGGGATGATTTGAACACTTTGAAAATAAGCTATTTTTCATTTATAGATTGGACGGGCATTGGTCACATAGTCGCAGTCTAGTGAAGAAGTGGAAGAAGAGGAGGCCCCCGAGGAGCCCCCCAACACTTTAATATGGGACGATTTACATCCAATTCCTGTTAATATTGATGAGTTTTTAGATGATTTTTTTAATTTATATAATAGCGCTGTTTCGAAGTGATACTTGAGTCCGAACAATTTGAAATTTTTTTATTTTTTTCCTGGGACCCCTCAACCCTCATATCACAACACGATTCCTCGTCAAACAACGTAAGTGGAGCATTCGCCTGATTTTGTTGACCCGCTGGGGGTAGGGGTAACTATCGACGCTGGGGAGGGGGGTACAACTCTCCCGGACTTTCAGCTGTCCAATAGAATTTTAAATCATATAGGTGTTTACACTGCAATGTTTGGGGATCCCTTTAATTCGCTTTTGTCTTGTAATTTTGTCTATTACCCTATAGAAATTGTGCATGCATATGTAGAAAAAATTCGTGCGCTTCTGGAGAATCAAATTCAATTGTGGGGAGGTAGGGGTTCAATTAAGGTTTCCATTGTTCTAAAATTGTTTGATTTAAATGATGTAAAAAGTGATTTGTACGATAATTTTATACAGTCAGATATGAAGTGGTTTTAATCAATTTTAGAAAATTTTTGGGGAATTTTTATTTAGGGTTTCGATCAAATTATAAATCCTCTTGATACTTTTAATGAACCTGGGCGTGGCTCAGTATTGCTATGTGTTGAAAATTTCAGCATAAACATATGTAAAATAAAGAAAGATTTTATTTTAAGAGGGGGGGCCGGTGGGGGATATGAAAGGGATACAGTTTTAAATTATAATCCAGATCTAGTAGGTTGTCGTGGTGTCCAGCGGATCTGTTTTGAAACAGATCAAAAGTGTTTCAAGTATGCTTTCCTCATATCAGCCTTTCAGCCTCTAGCAGTTGACGCTACCAAGAAGAATTTAGATCACTGGGCTATACATGGGAAGTAAGGTTCCCTTTTCCCAGTTGTAGATTTTTCTTGTTTAGAAGGAAAATACCCAGTAACGCTTCAATCCATTGATATTTTTGAAAGGACTAATGTCCATTTAAATATTGGCGTTACTGTCGTTCAATATGACACTGACTTTGAAGATTGAATTCGTTCCAGAAAGAAGGGGGTGGTTGTCCCTCTACGGGGTCCCTCAGTTGATGTGGTTAAACACGGGTTTTGGTTGCTTTACACGCCACCTAGTCAACCGAATACAATCGGTCATTTTAACCCTATCACTGACATTAGTAGAGTTCTGGGGGAGGGTAAAAAGGGGCGAGGGGTACGTTTCTACTGTCCAACATGCCTCTCTAGATTTTGGACTGAATTAAAGTTACAAAATCACATGAGGCATTGTAGACGGCATGGCTACCAGACAGTGGAAACGGTTTCAGGGGATAGGTCCATTTTACGATTTAAAAATTTCCAAAACACCCTTCTCCAGTGCAACAAAATATCTTTGGACTGTGAAGCTAAGCTGGTGGAGGTGAATGACCCCCAATATCCAAA
The DNA here is from genome assembly GCF_049724085.1 of Artemia sp. Qi Xiang Cuo. Lineage (NCBI taxonomy): Eukaryota > Metazoa > Arthropoda > Branchiopoda > Anostraca > Artemiidae > Artemia > Artemia sp. Qi Xiang Cuo. Next base: position 14,177,177 of record NC_142797.1, on the reverse strand, counting down.
CCGAGTCAAAGAACATCTGGCTATTGCAGTGTCCTACGCCCACGCGCAAAGAGACAGTTCTAACACCATGCAGTTGTTAGAAATAGTTGAAACATTGGATGAGCGGGAGTGCATGGACAAGGCATTGACTAAACTGATTGGCACAGCTAATGGTGCTATGTCTCGTTTGATAAATACGCATTATCAACTGGTGCGGTCTGCAGCGTAATGTCTCTCTAAAAAAAAACCAACCCTCGGGGGGGTTGGCAAGGGGGTGTTGGCCGAGGAGGGGAAACCCGTGCCCCGTGGGGGGAAGGGCACAGTTCGAGATCATGACCATTGATGGCAGGAAATATCATCTGGAGGTCGTAATTTTAGAGGGGTTGCGCATCAATCATGTAATTTAAATGTTAGCCAGCAGTTTTTTATCCCAGTTTTTATTCATAATTCCAATTATGATTTAAAATTTATTTTACCGGCACTGGCACGTAGGCACAGGGAGGGAGGGGGAGTAGATTGTCCATGGGTAAATAGTTCATTTACCTATAAGATTAGTCCCAAATCAGCCGAGAAGTTGCTGCTTCTCGAGCTGAAATGGCAGTCAGTGGATAATGGGCGTACGTTTTGTAATAAAATCAGGTTTTTAGAGTCTTTTAGTTTTTTCCCCAAGGCAGTGATTCAATTGATTCAAGTGCAAAAAAGCGACAATTTTGATAGCTTTCCCTTGCTTAAACAGCACTTTCCAGACGGTGAAATGTATGACCTGTTGACCTGCAAAGGTGTATACGCATACGATTATTACTGTTCTGGCGCTCGCTTAAGTGAGGTGAAACTACCTCCAATTGAAGCTTTTACAATTCACTGACCAACAGTGAATGCACAGTCGAGGAGTATGAGTTTGCCAAGAAGGTGTGGTCCAAGGGGGATTGTAAAAATGGGTGGGATTATTGTAGACTGTACTTGGCCAGTGACGTTCTAACTTTGTTGGATATAGTCTGTAAGAACACAGACCAGATCTATTCAGAGTTCGGACTAGATATAGGCTACTATTTTTCCACACCCCATTTAGTAATGGATTTAATTTTAAAAATTAGCAGGGAGAAAATAGGCCTAATCACGGATGTAGACCAGCACCTTTTTGTAGAGCGTTCCCTGAGGGGAGGGTATGTTTTTCACGGGGACCGTGTCTTATCAACCGATCCGAGCGGACCAAACAGCACTGGTGCAAAGTCAACTGCAGTGTTCTTGGACATGAACTCTTTGTACCCCTCGGCAATGTCCCACTACGCTTTGCCTTGTGGGAACTATCAAGGGCTTGAGACTCATGGTGAGGTCCACGACATTAACAAAGTAGAGGGCAACGGGCCACCTGGTTGGTTCTTTGAAATTGATGGTCACAGTCCGCTGGCGCTTCACGACTCAGTCAAAGATTTTGTTTTTCCCTGTATCACGCGGCCGGGGAGTAGGGGCTCACTGAGCCCCTACTCTCGGTCATTGGTTGAGGATCTTTGGATGCACTGGACTCCCTCTAAACATAAACTGATTGCTGATTTGGACCCTAAGGAGAAGATCGTTGTTCACCTTGTGCTTTTGCATTGGTTGGTGAGCAATGGTTTCAAGATCAACAAAATACATCGGTTCCTGAAGTTCAATCAGCGACCTTCCTAGAAATAATTTCTCGATACCTTCGTCGATCAACGCTCTAGGGCACATTCAATGGTGGAGAAGGAAATGTATAAGCTCATTCTAAATTCAGCGTTTGGCAAAATGTGTGAGAGCGTACGTACTAGATCTCGCTGCGACGTCGTGACTGACCCTCTAGAGTGTGCACGAATTATGGTCGATCCCAATTTTACATCGTTCACGAGCATAGAGGCCGACATGGTTCTTCTACACAGGCGAAAGCGAAATGTAGTACTGAACAAGAATATCGCATGCGGTAGTTCAGTACTAGAAATTTCAAAAAAGCTCATGTTGTCGTTCTTTTACAATGTGTGCAAGGTGCAATGGCCACGGGAGGGGGAGGTTCAAGTTTACTATGGTGATACAGATTCTCTGCTGTTAAAGGTAAATGGGACTGAAGATTTGGATTTATTGGGTGATTTGCAAAAGGGGGAACACATCAGCTCGCGGATGGATTTCACCAACTGGAATCCATCCCTCGACCCTGAGCTGGTGAAACGTCATGCCTCCAACCAACTGTAAATTTTAAAATCAGAGACGCGGAGTAAGTTAAGATCCAGGGGGGTGGACCCGGGCCCCAAAGTCTAGTGCGTTGAAACACAAAGTGTGGAAGAAAAGAAGGCGTGTAAAGGGGTGCCTACAGATTTTGTAAAGAGCAATTTTAACATGAGCGTGTACAGAGACTGTGTAGAAAGTAGCCTAGTGCCAAGAGCACAAGTGCTTGCAATTCGCTCTCTACAGTATAGAAATTATACTGTGAGAGTGGAGAAGACTGCAATGTCATGTATATCCGACAAGGTCTATGTGCTCGAGAATGGTGTGAGTGTTCTACCCCACGGCCACTACCGTATTTCAGACCGAGTTGAATGCATTGACTATCACAATCAACTTGGTCTGGATAAATTAACCTAACCTGACTAACCTTTCACTACCTTAACTCAACCTGTTCATCTAACCCATTCACTAACTCAAGCAACCTAACCTGTAGCAGTGACGACAACTATTCTTTTTCCACCGGCGCCGCCCCGGGGGGGAGGGGGGTCCCTTCCCGCGGCCGCCCAGGGGGGGGGGGTCCCGCCCGCGGCCGGCCGGCCCCGCGGCCCTGGGGGGGGGGATCCCACACACCTTTAAATTCATAATCAAGTTCAACTGTGCTATTAGCAATTTCCCTGAGTGTGTGTGTGTATTTTCTGTTGTACAAAAAAGTGTTATTGTATATAAAATTTTTTCAGTTGAAAAAAAAAGTTATGGACAGAAAAGTGTTTTTTTTTTATTGTTAAAAAATTATTTTAAATAAAAGTGTTTTTTTTAAATAAAATAATTGTTTTAATTATATATTTTTATAATTGCTGTTCATTTTTAATGCAAAGATAGTTTTCATTTTGACCATGAAATTTTGTCATGTTGAACAAGTGTTATTTTTATTGTTGTGCATGTTGACTGAACAAATATTTGTTTTCATGCAGTGTCGAAATAAATGCTGCCATGAAATATTGTTTTTTGTTGTTCTTGAATAGACGGGGAAAATTATTGCTACTACTTATTCATTGAGCACATATGATTTACAGTTAGTTGTAGTTCGACTGTTGTCCCCAGCAGCAGCATGTATCAATTTAAAACACCCTTCAGATCGTTTCTGTGTGGACCGTCAATGTCGGGGAAAACAAAAATTTTAAATAAAATAATAATAATGTAAGATAAAATTATTGTGGCAAAACCGAAAAAAATTGATGAGTTCTATTTTCATTTTTCGTATTCAAACTAGCAAATTATAGCACGCACCAATAGAATCCCCAGACTCTTCGTGAGGGTTCTAGATGTTTTTTCTATATTCTTTACTAGACACAGTTTTTAAATAGATGTTTTTTTTATGACACAGTTGAAAATATCTCACAGGAAATACTACAACTGTTCACCGTTCGCTCCCATCATGAACACATTTCCGTTACCCTAGTTCTACACAATCTGTTTCATCAGAGCACATGTATGCCAACCCTTGCATTGAATTGCACTGTTTCTATTATCTATCGAGTCGTGAGGGATTAGAGCTCGCGCCTAAAACACAAAAATCATATAAAACCCCGTGCCCCAAAAAGTATGTTGTAAGCGTACACACAGGCGACAAGCAATCCCAACGGTTACATTTTGTTGGATCTTAATCAGAGCACGCCCGAGGATCTACGTGTAGTCACCGACATTTTCAACAATGAAATTACAGTATATCTTCCGGTGAACAGTAGAAAAGACTATTAGTTGCCATTATGACACTGAAGAAACTACACGAACAACGGCATCTGTTCTCCGTTTTAAGCACTTCAAAACCCTTGCTTAGGAAGGCTATACTCAAACACGGTGTTGACAATGATTTCATTAATCTTATATCTGAACTTTGTTTAAATTTAACTGAAGGCAATGTTCAACTGCCAGAAGGTGTTAGACAACAGACAAAGCAACATCGTTCCACTGTACGCGCCTTGGCTTGTAAAAACAAGGGAAAAAAATTAAAAGAAAACGGCTCCTTCAGGCGGGCGGTAGCTTTTTCACACTTTTACTACCGATAATTGCAGGACTTGTAAACAGTTTTCTCTAGAGAATGGCAAAACCCTATAAGTTGACACCATTTGAACTTATCCTCTCGCCCATCGAACAGTTTGAAGACAATCTAAGCAAATTCATTAACGATGAGAATATTGCCGACGACAAAAAACTGATTTTACTTCAAGATGCAGTGCGACGTGTGGACAAACAGAACCCTGCTAATGAGAGACCCGTCACCATCGCCACAGATCCCCCTAACCAATACACATCTCACTATTCTGCAGCACTGCAATAAATGGAGAAGGACTTGAATTTAAGTGTATTGAAAATTGGAAACCTATTGCCTCTCTCCTATCGAGAACAGAGTAAAAGAGTATTGTCTTATCTCATGTTGGAAACTGGTGAGCATCAGGTTAAAGTCGACAGCACTGGTAAAAGAATTATGATACAGAGAAAAAGTTATAATCTAGTTGATTTTATTTGTGATATGGTGACGAATCGTAAAGGACTCTTATCCTTTGACAATAATCTATACACCTTTCTGTGTGCAATAAACTTCCCCAAAAGTCTTATTGGAATTAAGCAAATTCTAAAGAAAATAAGAGAATATCCAACAACACCATTTAAAAAAGAAGAAGATTCAATATTTGAGGATACTATCAACAGCAGCAATGATTTTACAACACATGTGACTGCTAGTCAACTGCAAAGACGAATTGATTCACCCGTCAGTGTGCAAAAGGGGAGTGGACATTACACTACATGTCTACGCTCAAAATGGATGAAGTTTTGAAAGGTGTCTATGAAAATATTGGCGATGTGGGAAGTTTAAGTTCCCCCAAAACGCTTTCCGAATCTGTCTCAGGCACCACCACCACATTTAAAAATGTAATAGAGTATCTAGAAAATTAACCGAGGGACACACTGAACCGCAGTCATATAATTTGCAACAAGCACTATTATCACACTCCAACCTGTGCTACCCTTTTAGTACTTAATACATATCTTTTAACTCGAGACACAGTTCAACGGCGCCACAAAAAACCCTACAAATATAGGCTAATGGCTCTCCGTATCCGTATCTTTTCTACAAATACCTGTCCCTAGGAATCAATTAGAGGTGTTGAAGTAGCTCGGGCCATTGAAAGTATTCTCCAACAGGATTCGTATAGAAAAATTCAATCGGATCGTGGCAGTGAATTTGTTAATCCCCATGTGCAAAAGGTTCTTTTGAAATATAATACAACACTTTATAATAGTCACAGCCATATAAAGGCTGATTTGGCCTAACTATTTATAATAACTTTTCTTATATTATTTTAAAGATTTTGCACTTTGAAAAATAAGTTGGATATTTTTATCGATTTTTATCAAATATTTTTGTTTTATAACAAACAAACTACTAAATCTCATTCTAAATCTACACAAAGGAGTGTTCATTATAGTGAAAATACATTTGATAATTTTCTAACGCAATACTCCAATGCTGAAAAAGAGAAGAAGAAGAAATTCAATGTTGGTGATACTGTTCGAATTAATAGAACCACCAATATTTTTGAAAAGGGGAATTATTTATGGAGCACTGAACTTTTTAAAGTGTCTAAAATCCTGGACACCGAGCCCATAACTTATCGACTGCGAGACAGCAAAGATGATGAGATTCTCGGTGGTTTTTATGAATATGAACTGCAAAAAGTTAGAAACACTAGTGAAATTTATCAAAGTGAAAAGATATTAAAGAGTCGTACACTCCATGGTAAGAAACAGTTGCTTGTTCGCTGGCTAGGATACAACTCGGATTTTGATTCTTGGGTCAGTGCTGAAGACATTGACAATGCCCAATGATTTCTATTTGACTTTTTTGTCCAATGTTTCTGATCCTCTCTACAATGATCTGAATAGAACAAGTGATTTTTGGACGAAACTCTCCCCCACCATCAAATTCGATGATGGAAAGTATGAAGTGGCTCTTGTCGACTGTATTCTCAAAAATACCTCTGACATCCTGAGAAAAGATCGTAAATATGAACTAAAAATCAGACCCTCTGATTGGCCGCCACCACCAGGTGATCAAGAACAAATTCAAATAATCAATTGGTTGGATTATCCATATATTGAATTACCCTATGAGGAACTCACCTGTATGAATGATCTATGTCGTTCTATTAATAAAAGAATGTCCGCTCGTAAAAAAGGTGCTTTTCATTTCAACTATTCGAAGAAGGAGGGCAAGATCTACATTAGTTCACCTATTGCCAGTTAAAAGGTTATTCTCAACGATAATCAAAAGGGTGTTCTTGGCTTTAACCTCAATATAATCAATGGTAAAAGGGCCGGAAACACTAATTTCATTTTTGCTGACTACCCGCCTGCTTTCTCCACAGACACCTGTATATTTCTCTACGCTTCATTTGTGGAAACATCTCGGGTTGGTAATTCAAATGGTCCCCTCCTACGAGTTCTTGAACGAAAAACCAATCAAGAACATATTCATCACTACAATATAAAGCATCTTCAGTATATTCCCGTAAACACTTCCTATTTGGAACTCTGTCAGTTAACACTAAGAACCGACTTGGGTGATCCAAGAGCAAATTCAAAAGGTTTGGCTGTGATTACATGCCATTTTCGACCCATCATTCAACAACAAGATGTCTAATAAAAAAGTGGTATTCACTTGCCCTGATATTGACTGCTATGTTAATATTCTTTGCCCAAGACAACAGGGCCATGGAATGGACTACTACAAGGGTCGCTCGTCAATGTCTGGCTATGGTCTTGGCAGTTGGTTTGCTAAGCTGTTTCGCTCTTCACTACCACTGGCCAGAAAATATCTTGTACCGGCTGCGACAGATTTTGCATCCTCTACAATATAAGATTGGGGCTCTGGCAAGGATTGTATAAAAAAGTGCTTCGGAAAATCTTAGGTCCAGTGCGCGAACCCTTGGCGAGAGATTAAAACAAAATGGTAAAGGCTTAAAAACGTCGAGAAACAATGCATCACTCATCAGTCTCCGCTCAGGACGGAAAAGAAAGACATCGTTTTTGTCAAAGAAAAGAAGGAAAAAGCCGACACGTAGTGTAACCAGAAGTCCCAGGAAGAAAATTGTCAGATCGAAACTAGATTTCTTCTCCTAAAATGTCCTACCTACCACATAAGGATTCCCAACCTTCAATCACCGCCTCATTGAATCTATTCAATGCTGAAAATGTTGATGTGAGTGTCAAGCATGGATACTATGAACAATTTTATCCACAACAAACCCTCTCCGATAATATCCACTTTCAAATTTATTCCAATGAAGACTACTTTATGGACATGTCTTCAACATTTATAGATTTGCAAATGAAAGTCCTTAAATCAGATACTTCAATGCAGATTCGGGCCGATGGACTATTATATGAAAATTGTATACTACATAATTTATTTCGTCAAATTAGTGTGTAAATCAATGGCACGATGGTGAGCACAAGCAACAATCTCTCAAACTATGCAAGCTATATGCAATTCATGCTGATGACGCCCAAGTCATACAAGGAATTGAGAGATGCCTCCAATGTATATGAATATATTACCACCACTGATAGTACAGATGCGCTTATAAATTCTACAACTAGTGAATTACATCTAGTTAGAAAAAGATATCGTTAAATATTTAATATACCCCAATGGCTACCACCCAATATTAAAGTGGATATAAAATTGACGTTTGCACCCTCCAATTTCGTATTGAGAAAGGAACTTGCTGCCAATCCTGATGTACGTCTCTCCCTCACCTCGGCAAAGCTACATGTACGCAAACAACAGGTTATGAGTTCTGTTGCTTTGGCCGTGGAAAAACTGAGAGCCAATGGTAACAATTTTAAACTACTTGTTCCTCATACAATCACCAATCCACGTCATATTGCCGTGGGGTCACGCACCTTCACCGACTCATCCTTTATCAATGGCGAAATCCCGTCGAAATTGGCTTTGGCATTTGTAAAAAGCGCCAGTGCAATAGGATCATGGACAGAATGTCCACATAAATTCGAAATGTTTGGACTTTCATCTCTTGTGTGCAAAGTAAACGGCATCCCACTCTACAATCTATCTTTTGATAAATCCTATAGAACATTGTACGAGTTGACCATGCAAACCCTAGATCATGACTCGCAACTATTTGAAAATGGTATAACCGAAGATATGTTTGCTAAAACACATGGTATCATTGTACTGGATTTGTTGGGTACACAGGATATGAGTATAGTACGTACGGGGAGTGTGCGTTTAGAGTGTACTTTTGCCGACCCATTGGCTGAGAGTATTGCCCTAATCTCACTAAATCAATATGAAACCTATTGGGAAATCACTCCCGAAGGTAGTGTTCTACTAGACTTGGCGCCATGAACACCAGTCAAATAATCAATGTATTTAATATTGACCCCTACATGTCTCAGTACAAAACCTATTGTCGACCCTCAGACTTTCTTGGAAATATTCAAAGTGCGAACAATACCGTGATTATTGTTAATAGCAGTCCGTCGACTGTGCTGACGAGTCATTGGCTGTGCATCTTTCAAACAAAGAAGAATATCGAATTTTTTGATCCTCTTGGTCTACCCTATACATTCTACACACCTCACATCAGCAACTATATTGAGAGCAGTGGGAAAACTATTATTCAAAATCGAAAGAGGGTGCAGGATCTAACGACTAAAAGCTGCGGTTTCCATGCACTACTATATAGTGTGTTCCGATGTCGTGGATATACTTACAAACAGTTTCTCCACATTGATGTTGACAATCCCCTTCTGAATGACTTTATGGTGGAAAATATCCTCTCAGACCTATATAATATTGATTTCAGTGCCCTAAGAGTAAAGTGCTTAAAAAATGTTTGTGAATTTGTTTATTAATAAAATGCATATATATACAACATTGTCTTTAAATCTTCACTTTAGATTTCTTCTTCTTCGATGTATAGGCAACTGTCGTGAACCACTAATGCTTGTAAATCATTTGGATTCACTGTATATTGATCTTGATTGACTGCAAAGTCAGGGTCACATTTTCTACAGTACAATGTAGCTTCACTCTTATCATATCTCTTTGTATAGTCAATTATACTATTTGCATTCATATTATGAAATTCACGAGTTTCAATCTGTCTATTTGAAGCAATATCACAAACAGTGTTTTAAAATGGTGAATCACATTCGGTCACTGCCAAATAAAAATCACTTGGTTTATAGTCATAGTAGGTGGTGTCGTCACAGCGATGACGTATAAACCAAATTGTCTTGTTATTCCAACAGTTGAATCGTAGACCAGATTCCTCTTCCCATAATAATTTAAATCCACGACGATACCAATCTCGTAGAAATAAACTAAAATCACGTTTAGGATTCTTTCCAATCATAGCGGGGTAAGTATTCTCCCACTGCTTACATTTATCATTGTGACAATTGGAGCACAGGTGCCCTCTAGGGTGAGAATCACACACCTCCTCAAGACATGAATTACATCCTTTAATTTGTACCGTATAGCCTCTATGTAATTTACAAGGATTACATAATTTACACTTTTCACTATAGTCATCAATAATTGTACAATTCTCACATTGATTCCAACTGCCAAGAGTGTACATGCACAATGGACATATATAGAACATTTTCCTATGTCAACTCACTCACAGCTAACACGAAACTAATCGTCTTCGTTCGATAAATTCAATGTGGTGGGACATGGTGGGAGAGAGGAGTAGCTCTGTAATGTTACCTCTTTCGAATGATGGGGGAGCCATCTACATTGAATCCATTGGCAATGTTTTCAAATGTATATCCACAATATGATTCTGCTTTGTTCCAATTAATATATCAATAAATTGACTATATGCATTTGAATCACATTTTAAAAGCTTCATACAATAGTCCAATGGGGGAGACTCACTCCTCATTATATTGTCAATTGTTCCTCGACAATAGAATATTCTGTGTTTAAGAGATAACTCGAGAAAATCATCATCCAAAATCAAATGTTTTTCCATAAACACTAGATTTGATCTAATTCTCTCTTTCTCAAATTTATTCATTTTTCAATCCTTTCACTCCGACTGCTGACTCTAGACTGACCCTGATATGTTAGCCTAACCTGACCAGAAAAGAAAGAGAACATTTTCGATTTCGAAACAATTTTATTGAATAATTACAACAACAACATCAATAATACATAGCATGTAGAATCAGCGATACTGTTTATTGTCTTCAATATGTTTCACCAATGCACTTAAAGAACATTGAAGTCTATTCACTTGTGCTATATCAACTTTAGTGGCGAAACATAATTGATCCTCCATTTTAAATTTGCTCAAGGATATCACATATCTTGCATATACTGCATCCCATTCCAGACAAAGCCGTGATCCTTTCGTGATTTCCACCGCAATGTTTGGTGCTCTTGCACTATTATCATCAACTCCACTATCAACTTCTAATAGGGTAAACAGTCCACTCATCGTCATCGTCAACACACACACACAAATATATATCCAAAATGAGTAAAGTCAAACTGTTCTTCTCACTCCTTTGAATTCTATTCACAGACTAATAAAACTATATCAAAAAACCCGTTCCTTATAGTCACACCGCCACTAATATGTAAGCAGATCTCTGATTGGCTGAGAAGGGAGATGTATCCAACTCGTTGATTGGCTGAGAAGGAAACACGTGATCTAACTGTTTCCGGGAAAGTCATAACATTTGGCAAATTCCTGTTTTTTCATTCTCAGTGAGAAAACCATAAAAAAGACATGAATTGCTGTTGACATACATAAATGTGACAATGTCCCTGTTTTTCAAATTCTCACTGACAAAAACCATAAAACATCCATTAAAAACATCAAATAAATCGAACAACACACATATCCATCCATGAAAACAACCATAAATTCGACAAAATTCATGGTTTTTCAAGTGAGAAATTTCCTGTTTTTTCATTCTCAGTGACAAAAACCATAAAACAGACATGAATTGCTGTTGACATCCATAAATGTGAAAATATCCCTTTTTTTCAAATTCTCACTGACAAAAACCATTAAACATCCATGAAAAACATCAAATAAATCGACCAACACACATAACCATCCATGAAAACATACATAAAATTGACAAAATTCCTGTTTTTTCAAATTCTCACTGACAAAAACCATAAACCACGTGGTTCTCGTGCTAATATATGGTGTTAAAAAAGTTGTAGGTGGCAGCAGGGGTGAGGGGTGGGAGTTATAGGGTCACCTCTACTGGCCTCCCCTAGGCCATTCAGCGTGTCCCCAGGTGGCGATAGGGGAACGCTCTACAGATATGTAGGGTACCTCCATAGGAGGCACGGACCAAGGGGGGACCTTGTCCCTGGGGGTCCATAATAGAAACTGGGGCACCCTCGCCCGGGGTCATAAATACAGGCTTAGGAGGAAGAAGGCCCCTCAAATGTACACTCAAAAGGGCCCACTGGTTTATCCACAAGTCCCATGAGTTGCAAACCTTCTCCCAGTAATGAGTTAAATTGCATGGTATTGCAGAACACCATCACGGGAGGATCCTCTATAGGAGGACAACGGCGGAAGGATGTAAGGTCGAGATCTATGGACAACAGCCTCTGCAAAGGGCTGCCTTGACCCTGTTAGGGTAACTGCAAGACAGGGGACCTTACGGTCAACTCTATTCCCACTTTAGGAGTAGCGCTTCTCGAGGACATTATAGCCTAGTAAACGACACAGCAGTCGCACGGGATTCTGACTAATGGACAATTTTTCTGGGCTTAGTATGTTTTGATGGGCGTCTTTGGGCTGAAAAACCTCTTCCTAGCCAATCTATCTATTATGGGTTGCCTCCCCGTAGTAGCATAATATTTGTAGGCACGAATATATAATGAGTCGGAGGTAATAGGCTTGAGACTGTCTGTGCAGGATTTCGACTCTTGTTGATAGAAGAGCATCGTCAAGTTCTGAAAACCATGTTGTGACCAAGATGGGCCCAGGATTGCACAAAGCCTCCATTCATGGAGGTCCCAGGGACTTCTTTCTGCCCGGTTCTAAGCCGGCTTAAGCACTTCGGTGTAGACTTGAGAAGATATGTGATCCCCGTCCTGCACTGGTATCCGGGATCATTACTTTTCCTGAGGTGAAAATAATTTCAATGATTTAAAGAACATGAAAATTGGAACTTGGAATGTTACGACATTAAAAAATGACTATCGTATCGACATTTTGACTGCCGAATTCAGACGATTCGAACTGGATTTATTAGGAATTTCAGAAACTCATATTCCAGGGGTAGGAAGCATGAAATTAAGTGATACAGAATTTGTTTACTCAGGCAGGAAGGATGGGGTACATAGACAGAGAGTAGGGCTCATGATGAATAAGTAAGCTGCTAAGTCTTGTTTAGGCTGGGAAGGTATTAATAATAGAAAACTAATTGCTCATTTCATGACTAAAAAGTTCAGGGTATCAGCTATAGTAGTATACGCCCCCGTAGAACCGACTGACAGACATACTAGTGACTCAGATGAATTTTACTTAAAGTTATAGGAGCAAATAGACAGGGTCCCAGGTGGAAATATGTTGGTTTTACTGGGATATATTAACACCCAGGTTGGTAGAAATAGGGATAGATGGTATAGGGATAGATGATATATAACCAATACGGTGTTTGGTCATAAAATGGCTCATAAGTTAACATGGTATTCACGTGATGGTAAGACAGCAAACCTTATTGATTATGTTCTAGTAAACCGAAGACTGGCAGGATCAATACAAGATACTAGGGTATATAGGGATGCTGTTATTGATGTTAAAAGGAAAGATCACCATCTAGTATTGTCAAGGATTAATTTAAAGCTGAAATATCGGAAGTGTAACTACCTCCCGGGAAGTTATGATGTTGGTAGACTCCAGGATAAGAATTTGAGAGAAACTTTCCAGGAACAGTTGGATATTAAATTAGAGAATCTAAAGTTTGATATTGTGGAATATGGTTGGGATAAGTTTAGCAAAAAAATTTGTGAAATTTCTGAATGTGTATTAAGGTCGAAAGGTAGAGATGGAGGTAAGAATATTGGCTGAAAAGCTTTATGTTGATTAGAAAGAAGAAACGAATTGTAAAAGCAACGTGCGGGTGATAGAGCACATGAAAACAAAAGGAATGTAAAGAAAGTGGAGGCAGCACTGAGATACACACTGAGGTGATACAGAGTTGATATTATAGACCAAATTGACAAGGATCTGAAAAATGTAGCTAGACGATATAACAGTAATATACTGCATTGGCATGTTAACAAATTGAGAAGGAATAGTGAATCCGGACTTGGTCCATTTAAAGATAGGAATGGGGTCACAAGTAGCGATAAGGAAAAAACTAAAGAGAGAAGAGCCGAACATTTGGAGAATTTGCTTAACCGAGATAGAGTTGCAGGAAAAAACATAGAGGAAAATGAAAAAGTTTGTGATACCTTGGATGTGAAGGAAGATTTTTTTTTATGAGGAAGAATTAGCAACAGTACTAAAAGTATTAAAGAATCATAAGGCTCCAGGTGCTGACAGGGTGGTAAATGAGTTTCTTAAATATGGTGGCGCTAAGGTTAAAAATAAGTTACTAAAGATTATGAATATGATTTTTGAAAAAGGGGAAGTACCTAACGATTTTAGGAAAATCTTAATTAAGCCACTTTATAAAAAAAGGTGATAAAAGTGAGTGTGTTAATTATCGAGGCATTAGTCTGGTCTCTGTAGGTAGTAAATTACTTAGTAATACGATACTTTTTAGACTAACAGATGCCGTAGACAAAGTTTTAAGAGAAGAGCAGTGCGGTTTTAGAAAAGGTAGAGGATGTGTCGACCAAATTTTCACTCTTAGGTTATTAATTGAGAAGTACCTGAGTTTTCAAACACCTTTGGTCCTCAGTTTTATAGATTATAAGCAAGCGTTCGATTCTGCTGATAGAAGAGCTTTAGTAAAGGTTTTATCCTTGTATGGTATACCAGACAAATACATTTAAGTGATTAGTGCTATGTACGAGAATAACACTGCTGCGGTTAGTAGTATCTATATACACAATTCTAAACTTACATGGAAACTTAAAGCTGAGGCAATACACAGTCCTAAACTTACATGGAAACCCACGCCTGAGACACTACAGTTACACGTGGACATTTTAAAAAGCGACTAGTTTTTCTGATTTTTTGGAAGATTGCCTTAACTCGAAAGTAGTTTGTTATTAAAAAATTAGATGCTACAATGAGAATTGTTTGATTGACATTTGCAAAAAGGGGTAAGGGATTTGCGGATTGGAGTGTAACTCGAGAGTAGTTTGTTATAAAAAAATTGGATGCTACAATCAGAATTGTTTGATTGACATTTGCAAAAAAGGGGTAAGGGATTTGCGAATTGGAGTGTAACTCGAGAGTAGTTTGTTATTAAAAAATTGGATGCTACAATCAGAATTCTTTGATTGAAATTTGCAAAAAAGAGATAAGGGATTTGCGAATTGGACTGTAACTCGAGAGTAGTTTGTTATTAAAAAATTGGATGCTACAATGAGAATTGTTTGATTGACATTTGCAAAAAGGGGTAAGGGATTTGCGGATTGGAGTTTAACTCGAGAGAAGTTTTTTATTAAAAAATTGGATGCTACAATCAGAATTGTTTGATTGATATTTGCAAAAAGGGGTAAGGGATTTGCGAATTGGATTGTATGAAGGTGGAAAAAAAAAGAAAAAAAAGGGTTAAACTGATTATCAGTTAAGGTAGCCCCTCGGAGTTGTGGGCTCAGACAATTTAAAATAATTTTGGGACAATCTAAATCTATGGACATGATTAACGCTAATAGAATAATATTGCGAGTCTATCTAGCTTTATCTCTCCAATGTATTCTCTACAATGCACTATTTGGGTTTGAACAATGTGGTCAGTTTAAATTAAGCTCCAACGTTAAAGTATACTAAAAAGTTGATATTAAGAGAGATGTAGATGGCAAAAAAATAATTTTAATAATGAAATTCAGAACAAACCTTAGAAATCCTTGCAAATCAAGTAGTAAGGTGTATGTGACTACGAACCATCAAGGATCATAAGCACCAATGACCCTAACCAGCAGAGACATCAACCCCCCAAAGGTCCTCTATCCCCCAACACGAAGGGTGTCCCCTCCCCTCCAAGTTTTTGGCCCCCGACCCCCCAATTTTTTTGTTTTGATTTTTTTGTTTTTTTTTGGCAATTGACATGTTTTCTGATAACAAGTATCATTCATTACGATCGTAGCTTTCAAATGTGAAACTTAAGTCCATTTTTTGATCGAAAAATAAACTATTTCTGTAAAATCTGAGTTAATAAGGGTTTTTGACCATAAACTCTAGTTTTTTGTCCGAAAATTATGGAAAATACAATTCTCTGGTTCAAATGTGAAACTTAAGTCCATTTATGGATCGAAAAATAAAACTATTTCCGTAAAATCTGAGCTAATTAGGGTTTTTGACCATAAACTATAGTTTTTTTGTAAGAAAATTATGTAAAATACAATTCTCTGAATCAAATGTGAATCTTAAGTCCATTTTTGGATTGAAAAAATAAACTGTTACTGGAAAATTTGAGCTAATAAGGGTTTTTGACTATAAACTCTAGTTTTTTGTAAGAAAATTATGGAAAATACAATTCTATGGTTGAAATGTGAAACTTAAGTCCTTTTTAGGATCGAAAAATAAAACTATTTCTGTAAAATCTGAGTTAATAAGGGTTTTTGACCGTAAACTCTATTTTTTTGTAAGAAAATTATGGAAAATACAATTCTCTGGTTCAAATGTGAAACTTAAGTCCATTTTTGGATCGAAAAATAAAACTATTTCCGTAAAATCTGAACTAATAAGGGTTTTTGACCGTAAACTCTAGTTTTTTGTAAGAAAATTATGGAAAATACAATTCTCTGGTTCAAATGTAAAACTTAAGTCCATTTATGGATCAAAAAATTAAACTATTTCCGTAAAATCTGAGCAAATTGGGATTTTTGACCGTAATCTATAGTTTTTTTGTAAGAAAATTATGGAAAATACAATTCTCTGGTTCAAATGTGAAACTTAAGTCCATTTTTGGATCGAAAAAATAAAATATTTCTGTAAAACCTGAGCTAATAAGGGTTTTTGACCGTAAACTCTAGTTTTTGTAAGAAAATTATGGAAAATACAATTCTCTGGTTGAAATGTGAAACTTAAGTCCTTTTTTGGATCGAAAAATAAAACTATTTCTGTAAAATCTGAGTTAGTAAGGGTTTTTGACCGTAAACTCTAGTTTTTTGTAAGAAAATTATGGAAAAATACAATTATCTGGTTCAAATGTGAAACTTAAGTCCATTTTTGGATCGAAAAATAAAACTATTTCCGTAAAATATGAGCTAATAAGGGTTTTTGACAGTAAACTCTAGTTTTTTGTAAGAAAATTATGGAAAATAGAATTTTCTGGTTCAAATGTGAAACTTAAGTCAATTTATGGATCTAAAAATAAAACTATTTCCGTAAATTCTGAGCTAATGAAGGTTTTTGACAGTAAACTCTAGTTTGTTGTAAGAAAATTATGGAAAATAAAATTCTCTTATTCAAATGTGAAACTTAAGTCCATTTATGGATCGAAAAATAAAACTTTTTCCATAAAATCTGAGCTAATTAGGATTTTTTGACCGTAAACTATAGTTTTTTGTAAGAAAATTATGGTAAATACAATTCTCTGGTTCAAATGTGAATCTTAAGTCCATTTTTGGATCGAAAAAATAAACTATTTCTGTAAAATCTGAGGTAATAAGGGTTTTGACCGTAAACTCTAGTTTTTTGTAAGAAAATTATGGAAAATACAATTCTCTGGTTGAAATATGAAACTTAAGTCCTTTTTTGGATCGAAAAATAAAACTATTTCCGTAAAATCTGAGCTAATAAGGGTTTTTGACTGTAAACTATAGTTTTTTGTAAGAAAATTATGGAAAATACAATTCGTTGGCTCAAATGTGAAACTTAAGTCCATTTATGGATCGAAAAATAAAACTATTTCCGTAAAATCTGAGCTAATTAGGGTTTTTGACCGTAAACTATAGTTTTTTGTAAGAAAATTATGGAAAATACAATTCTCTGGTTCAAATGTGAAACTTGTCCATTTTTGGATCGAAAAAATAAGCTATTTCTGTAGATTTTGTCAATTCTATCCGACATATCCGATAAAGGATGTTGTCAAAGTATTTCTTCATTCTGAAATTTAGATTTTGTCAATTTTATTTGATGTATCTGACAAAAGGATGTTGATAAAAAAAATTATTCACTCTGTTACCTATATTTTGTCAATTTTATCAGACATATCCCACACAGGATGTTGATAATGAATTTATTCATTCAGAAAATTAGATTTTGTCAATTTTTTTTGATGTATCTGAAAAAGCCTGTTGATAAAAAAAATTATGCACACTGACACTTAGATTCTTTCGATTTTATCCTATGTATCCGAGAAAAGGATGTTGATATAGAATTTAGTCACTCTGATACGTAGATCTTGTCATTTTATCCGACATATCCGATAAAAGATGCTTTTACAGCATTTATTCATTCTGAAATTTAGATTTTGTTAATTTTATTTGATGTATCTGACACAGGATGTTGATAAAAAAAATTTATTAAAACTGAAACTTATATTTTATCAATTTTATCCGACATATCCGACAAAGGATGTTGATAATGAATTTATGCATTCTGAAATTTAGATTTTGTCAATTTTATTTGATGTATCTGACAAAGGATGTTGATAAAAAAAAAATTATGTATTTGAGAAAAGGATGTTGATATAGAATTTAGTCACTCTGATACTTAGATTTTGTCAATTTTATCCGACATATCCGACAAAGGATGTTGATAATGAATTTATTCATTCTGAAATTTAGATTTTGTCAATTCTATTTGATGTATCTGACAAAAGATGTTGATAAAAAAATTTATTCACTCTGACACTTAGATTCTGTCAATTTTATCCTATGTATTCGATAAAAGAATGTTTATAAAAAATTTTAGTCACTCTGATACTTAGATTTTGTTTGTTTTATCCTACATATCCGATAAAGGTTGTTGTTGAAGCATTTATTCATTCTGAAATTTAGATTTTGTCAATTTTATTTGATATATCTGACAAAGGATGTTGATAAAAAAATTTATTCACTCTGATACTTATATTTTATCAATTTTCTTCAATGTATCTGCCAATGGATGTTGATAAAAAAAAATATTCACTCTGATACTTAAATTTGGTCAATTTTATCCGATATATCCGATAAAGGATGTTATTAATGCATTTTTTCTTTCTGAAATTTAGATTTTGTAGATTTTATTTGATGTATCTGACAAAGTATGTTTATAGAAAATTTATTCACTCTGACAGTTATATTTTATCAATTTTATTCGATGTATCCGGTAAAGGATGTTGTAAAAAAAAAATATTCACTATGATACTTAGATTTTGTCACTATTATCCGACATATCCGACAAAGGATGTTGATAATGAATTTATTCATTCTGAAATTTAGATTTTGTCAATTTTATTTGATGTATCTGACAAAAGATGTTGATAACGAATTTATTCACTTTGAGACTTAACGAAAAATGGATTAAAGTTTCACCTATGAGCCAACGAATTGTATTTTCCATAATTTTCGTACAAAAAACTAGAGTTTACAGTCAGAAACCCTTATTAACTAAGATTTTACGGAAATAGTTTTATTTTTTGATCCAAAAAAGGACTTAAGTTTCACATTTGAACCAAAGAATTGTATTTTCCATAATTTTCTTACAAAAAAATAGAGTTTACGGTCAAAAACCCTTATAAACTCAGATTTTACAGAAATAGTTTATCATTTCGATCCAAAAATGGACTTAAGTTTCACATTTGAACCAGAGAATTGAATTTTCCATTATTTCTTACAAAAAACTATAGTTTACGGTCAAAAACCCTAATTAGATCAGATTTTACGGAAAAAGTTTTATTTTTCGATCCACAAATGGACTTAAGTTTCACATTTGAGCCAACGAATTGTATTTTCCATAATTTTCTTACAAAAAACTAGAGTTTACAGTCAAAAACACTTATTAACTCAGATTTTACGGAAATAATTTTATTTTTCGATCCAAAAAAGGACTTAAGTTTCACATTTGAACCAGAGAATTGTATTTTCCATAATGTTCTTGCAAAAAACTAGAGTTTACGGTCAAAAACCCTTATTCGCTCAGATTTTACAGAAATAGTTTTTTTTTTCGATCCAAAAATGGAGTTAAGTTTCACATTTGAACCAGATAATTGTATTTTCCATAATTTTCATACAAAAAACTATAGTTTACAGTCAAAAACCCTAATTAGCTCAGATTTTACGGAAATAGTTTTATTTTTCTATCCATAAATGGAGTTAAGTTTCACATTTGAAGCAGTGAATTGTATTTTCCATAATTTTCTTACAAAAAACTAGAGTTTACGGTCAAAAACCCTTATTAGCTCAGGTTTTATAGAAATAGTTTTATTTTTCGATCAAAAAATGGACTTAAGTTTCACATTTGAACCAGAGAATTGTATTTTCCATAATTTTCTTACAAAAAACTGGAGTTTACGGTCAAAAACCCTTATTAGCTCAGATTTTACGGAAATAGTTTTATTTTTCGATCCAAAAATGGACTTAAGTTTCACATTTGAACCAGAGAATTGTATTCTCCATAATTTTCTTACAAAAAACTAGAGTTTACGGTCAAAACCCCTTATTAACTCAGATTTTACAGAAATAGTTTTATTTTTCGATCCAAAAAAGGACTTAAGTTTCACATTTGAAACAGAGATTTGTATTTTCCATAATTTTCTTAGAAAAAACTAGAGTTTACGGTCGAAAACCCTTATTAGCTCAGATTTTACAGAAATAGTTTATTTTTTCGATCCAAAAATGGACTTAAGTTTCACATTTGAACCAGAGAATTGTATTTTCCATATTTTTCTTACAAAAAACTAGAGTTTACGATCAAAAACGCTCATTAGCTCAGATTTTATGGAAATAGTTTTATTTTTCGATCCATAAATGGACTTAAGTTTCACATTTGAGGCAGAGAATTGTATTTTCCATAATTTTCTTACAAAAAAATAGAGTTTACGGTCAAAAACCCTTATTAGCTCAGATTTTACGGAAATAGTTTTATTTTTTGATCCATAAATGGACTTAAGTTTCACATTTGAACCGGAGAAATATGTTTTCCATATTTTTTATACAAAAAACTAGATTTTACGGTCAAAAACTCTCATTAACTAAGACTTTACAGAAATAGTTTATTTTTCGATCCAAAAATAAACTTAAGTTTCACATTTGAAAGCTACGATCGTAATGAATGATACTTGTTATCAGAAAAAATGTCAATTGCCAAAAAAAATAAAAAAAAAAAATGGGGGGAATGGGGGCAAAAAAGTTGGTGGGGAGGAGGCACCCTTCGAGTTTGGGGATAGGGGACCTTTGGGGGGTTGATGTCTCTGCTGGTTAGGGTCATTGGTGCTTATGATCCTTGATGGTTCGTACTCACATACACCTTACTACTTGATTTGCAAGGATTTCTAAGGTTTGTTCTGAATTTCGTTATTAAAATTATTTTCTTGCCATCTACATCTCTCTTAGTATCAACTTTTTAGTATACTATAAAGTTAGACCCTATTTTAAACTAACAACACTGTTCAAACACAACTTGTGTATTATACAGAACACATCGGAGAGGTAAAGCTAGGTTAACTCACAATGTCATTCTATCATCATTAACCATTTCATAGATTGATGTTGTCTCAAATTTATAACAAATTGCCTGAGTTAACAACCCCGAGGGGTTACCTTAACTGATAATCAGTTAAACCCTTTTTTTTCTTTTTTTTCCACCTTCATACAATCCAATTCGCAAATCCCTTACCCCTTTTTCAAATGTCAATCACACTATTCTCATTGTAGCATCCAATTTTTTAATAACAAACTACTCTCGAGTTACACTCCAATCAGCAAATCCTTTACCCCTTTTTTGCAAATGTCAATCATACAATTCTCTTTGTAGCATCCAATTTTTTTAATAACAAACTACACTCGAGTTACAGTCCAATTCGCAAATCCCTTATCCCTTTTTGCAAATGTCAATCAAAGAATTCTGATTGTAGCATCCAATTTTCTAATAGCAAACTACTCTCGAGTTACAATCCAATTCGCAAATCACTTACCCCTTTTTTGCAAATGTCAATCAAACAATTCTGATTGTAGCATCCAATTTTTTTATAACAAACTACTCTCGAGTTACACTCCAATCCGCAAATCCCTTACCCCTTTTTGCAAATGTCAATCAAACAATTCTCATTGTAGCATCCAATTTTTTAATAACAAACTACTCTCGAGTTAAGGCAATCTTCCAAAAAATCAGAAAAACCAGTCGCTTTTTAAAATGTCCACGTGTAACTGTAGTGTCTCAGGCGTGGGTTTCCATGTAAGTTTAGGACTGTGTATTGCCTCAGGTGTAAGTTTCCATGTAAGTTTAGAATTGCGTATATAGATACTACTGCGGTTAAGGTATGGAATGAGGTTAGCAGCTGGTTTTGTATTAAAGCAGGAGTTAAGCAGGGTTGTGTTGTATCCCCAATTGTATGGATTATTTTGATGGACTTTGTTTTAAGGAGCACAGGAGAGGCAATGGGAGACCACGGTATCAAATGGGGAGGAATAGGTCTCCTGGACTTGGATTATGCTGATGATTTAAGCATCCTAGACGAAAGTGTGGGCAAAATGAATAAAGTTTTAGAGGTTTTGCAAGTTCAGGGGGCTAGAATAGGCTTGAAAATTAATGTTAAGAAGACTAAATCACTAAGGCTAGGAATAAGTGAGGATGAAAAGGTGACGTTTGGTAATGAAAAGATGGATCAGGTGGGCAGCTTCACTTAACTTGGTAGTATTATTAGTAAAGATGGTGGGAGCAGTGAAGAAGTTAAATATAGAATAATCAAGGCTGAGGGTGTTTTTTTACAGTTAAAAAAGTTTGGAAGAATATGAAGATAAGTCTGCAAACCAAGATTAGAATATTAGAAGCTACAGTGATGACAGCGGTCAAATATGGCTCTGAAGTATAGGCGCTCCGAAAAGCGAATGAAGATTTGCTTAATGTTTTCCAAAGAAATTGCTTAAGGATTGTTCTGGGTACCCGGTTGACTGACCGTATTTGAAACAATAGGCTGTACGAAAAATGTGGTTCAATACCGCTCTCTAGGGCTATAATGAAAGAAAGGTTGAGGTGGCTAGGGCACGTTGTGCGGATGAAGGATGTCAGATTGCCGAAGATTGTTCTTTTCGGCCAACCATCTAGGGCTAAACGGAAAGCAGGTCGTCCCCGTCAGGAGTGGCAGGACGTCATAAAGAAAGATTTAAAGGGAATGGAAATTTCGTGGGCGGGTGTAAAAAGGGAGGCTTTGAATAGATTGGGGTGGAGGAGGAGCGTGCGTAGCTGTGTTGGCCTCAGGCGGCTTGGTGCTGCGGTGAGTTGTTAGTAGTAGTAGTAGTGTTTCGATTTTTTAAATAGAAATATTAAAAAATATATTTTTCCAAATCTAAGGTGCAATTGACCCTCCCTCCCCCATCTTTGGTGCCCCGCTTAAAATTCAATATTTTCCTCCGCAGAAGATACATTTCTTGCCACATCCTTTCTTGCCATGCAGGGCACATGATTTTTAAAGTGAGCAATTACATTCCGCCAACGGAAAGATATTTCCATTGTCATTGCCTTTGCCATTTGCCATTTTTATCATTCAGGTTCAGGTTCAGGTTCATACATTTTTATTAACAAAAAAATAACTCAATGTGACAACAAGTCGCACTAAAGCAATAAGATGTTTTAAAAAGCGACCGGTTGGATATCATGCATGCCAAATCATCAAACCAATTAAAATGAAAAAAGGGGAAAACAATAATAATAACAGAAAATAATGATAAATATATAATGGCACAAAATATAAAAAAATAAAATAAAATAAAATAAAATAAAATATCTACAAAAAAAAAAAAAGCCTTCTCTCGAACCATTAACACTACCAAATTCCTGAAAAGAAATAATTTTTAATACGTGTTTTAAGTTGCGGCACACTTTCAGCTTGACGAACTGAATTTGGGAACGAATTCCAAACTGACGGGCCCATGTGTCTGGTCACTTGACTCGCTCTCGTTGTGTTCCGTGGCTCAGATGCAAGACTATCCGCACTCCTAGTCGAATCATCGTGATAAAACGAATTAGGCTTAAAAATATTCATAAAAAAATCCGGTGCAAAACCATTCAGACACTGAAATACAAAAACTCCAATTTGATAATCCCTTATTTCACCAACCTTTAAAATTTTAAACTTTCTAAAAAGTGATTCAGTGCTATCAACACCACGATCATACCTTCCAATCAACCTTATAGCCTTATTCTGCAGAACTTGAACTCTTCTAAAATTGCAACTAAAATTACTCGCCCAAATCAAACAACCATAATTTATATAAGGCGCTATTATGGAAAAATACAATAAAAGCAGAATTTTCAAAGGTAAACAATTTTGAAAACGGTTCAGAACTCCAAGGCCTCGCGCCAGCTTGCATGCTATAATGTCGCAGTGTTTTCTCTAACTCAAGTTTCGATCCAGGATGAATCCCAGATATCGGATCTCTTCAACTTGTGATAGCGGTAGGCCATTGTAAATAATGACACCAGGGAGAGTGGGAGCAGAACCAGTCCTCGTAAACATCATAAAATTAGTTTTCGATGCATTGACGCTAAGTAGGCTAGCACAAAAAAATTCATGTAGGCCATCCAGCGCCTTATTAGCCTTGAACAAGAGCTCTTGCAGCGACTTTGCTGCAATCACTAAAGCCGTGTCGTCAGCAAAAGAAGTAACTGAAGCTCCGGGAATGTAGAATCTCATTGTGTCTACAAATATCAGGTACAGGAGAGGACCATGAACTGAGCCCTGTGGAACACCACACTTTATGGGAAACGGCTGAGAAGATTTGTTACTCAAAGTCACGCGTAGCTTCCGTTCACTTAAATACGATTCAAACCAATTTAAAACACTACCCTTTATGCCTAAATAGCACAGCCTTTCTAATAAAATCTAAAAATCAACAGTGTCGAAAGCTTTTCTAAAATCAATAAAAACGCCCATGCACTGCTCGCCATTCTCAAGTGCTGAGTTAATATTTTCCAGGAGATGCTGGACTGCCTGCGTCGTCGAATGTCCTTTCCGGAAGCCAAATTGACCATCTTGTAAAACACCAATTTTCATCAGATACTCGTAAAGCCGGTGATGAACATTCTTTTCATAAACTTTTGAATAAATCGGGAGAATTGATATTGGTCTCCAATTAGATATGTCAGTTTTGACTCCACCTTTGTGCAACAGTACAACTTTAGCTATTTTAAGCGCACTCGGAAACATCCCCTTTTCCATAGAAATATTGATAAGGTATACGAGGACAGGAAGCAAATAAACCAGAACCGACTTGAGCGTTCTGAGGTTCATTCCATCAACTCCTGCACTGTTTGACTTAATCGTGCTAACAATTCTGCGTACCTCCTCTTCAGTACAAGGCTGGAAATACATTTCGAAACCTCTTCCTCGCTCATCAACAAAACTGCTTGATTCGAAAACATGGGAGCTCCTTGCTTCTTCTTGAATCTTGCAGCCAATTTCAGAGAAATATTGTCCAAATGCGTTGCAGATTTCCTCAGTTTCTTCCAAGGTCCAATTATTTAGTACAATTTTTGGCTCCGATGGCTTCATAGGGCCTTTTAGAAGATCATTCACAACTTGCCATGTTGCTTTGGGGTTACCTTTACTTTCTTCAAATACATTTGTAAAATATGCCTTCTTTTTTTTTCTTCTTAGGGCATTTGCCCTATTCCTTAGCTCTTTATACATCACATGGAGCTCATTATTCTGCGGATGATTCAGATGCTCCTCACACGCCTGATTTCTCATATTAAACAGATTCAGCAGCTCATCATCACACCATGGTTTTCTTGGTTTATTCTTTCAAATTATGGTTCAAGATTAGAACTTAAAATTCATACTTAATTAGTATTTTAATGAACATTTCATTTTTATTTACTGTTTTAACTATGTCTAATTAATAAATTTTTAAGCAAGTCCTGTAGACTAGAAATAAACGAGGATTAACAGGTAATATTTGGTAACGAGAATAAAGGAGTCCCGGAAATATAGCTTTCATATAGCTTACAACCAAGGCCGTATCCAGGGGGGGGGAGTTTACCCGGTTTGAACCCCCCCCCCCTAAATTTTTGACCGACTCAAAAATAAGTCGAAATTTAGTAAAACCTAGGTAAAAATCAGTAAAATTAGTCGAAAACTGAGTCAAAAATTAGTAAACCCCCCCCCCCCCCAAAAAAAGTCAAAAATTAGTAAAACCTCCCCCTGAATAAAAATCCTGGATACGGCCCTGCTTACAGCTATGACTATAATTTAGCTTATAACTGCATAGCCTATAACTATAGTTATATAGCTATAAATATATAGCTTATGACTTATAATTTTACAGATTAACTGGATAAGGATAGGCCTACTGATTTCATTGATTCAGATACTGGTTTGATTGACCGTATATGAAACAATAAGCTCTGCAAAAAAGGATACAGGTAAAAATAACTAAAGATAATGTTAAATATTTTTTCGATTTATTTCATAGATTTTCCATTGCGAATGAGTAGACTCAGTTAAATGTAAAGTGCTGAGCGCTTCAGCCAGGCATGTGGCAGGTGCAGCCTGGTGTTCAGATTTCTAAAGTGGGCAGTCCCTCGGTTTGATGGAATTCTGATGATTAATTCACGAATTTCGTGAACGAATTAATACTTTCCGTTTTATTTTGTTCTTTATACGTTTCGTTTAAATTAATTCTTTACTAGCAAATGCACCTGACAACATAGGAATGAAGCTGCATGACTCCATTTTAATAAAGCCATATGTCAGTATTATCAAAGTATTATTTTTCCCCCGTTATTTCGAATTTTTCTCTAAATATTTATCGTAACACTAAGATGATTTCTAGTAATTTTCCAATAAAGAATCTAATAGTTTTTAATAATTTTAATAGTTTTTTATTAACCTAAACAAAGCAACTCAATTAATACTTTTCGTTTGGGCTACATTCTTTATACGTTCATAAAACTGTAATAGTCATTGTCCTCATAGCTACCTAAACTATACTATAACTATACAACTATAACTATACTATACTACAACAAAACTATATATAATTGTCCTAAATGCTATTGTGTCAACCATGTTCAAAAGATTCTGAAAGTCATTCTCCTCAAAACAGTAGATTTACTTCAATTTATATATAACATATGCGAGGGTTACTGTCTCAAGAATCATGTACACCGGAACTGTGCGTACCAAGCGTGACAAATCTGTTCCAAGCGTTCTGACGGGAGAGCTAAGCGTTTTGGGAATAGTGCATAGCGTGGAAAAACTGTGCAACCAAAGTGGGGTTTCGAGATGCCCACCAGGTTGCGAGAAATCACCGCCCCCTCAAGCATATGTATACCGTTTGCTGTTGTTGCATCAGTTACCTTTGTTACCTTTGTATGAATATGAAAGTCATTAACCTCTTGGACAAAGTTTTGTTTCTACCTATATGACTGAGCCCCATAAAAGTGATTTTTTCAGGCTTTCGTAATTTTGTAACACTTACATAATTTCGTAAATTTCATAATTTTTCATAATTTTACACGAGGGTTACGAAATGTTTTTAAGCTTTTTGTGTGGAAAATTTTTCTTCGCTGACTTAACAAAAATCTGATATAACAATTATGTAGATTCTAAAAAATAATGCTTCAACTTCGTTAGCACCCCCTCGACACGAAATTTATTAAGCTAAAGGTTGACTTTTTTTCTCAATATTTCAAGAATAATGCATTGTGATAATCACTACAACATTTCTTTTCTTGTTAAACTGCTTTGGGAACTAAAGAAGTTAGATATCCGTATTTGGTTTAAAACAACAAAAAAGATTCAGTCTGATCATTTTAAAAGGCAAATAAATTATAAACAATAATAAAATAAGTACTAAAAATAATACTTATAAAATAAAAACGTCGTTTAATAACACATTTATTGAAAGGCGATTGCTGCATAAAACACTAAAATTTAAATATTAGTAACAAAATAAACTTGTTGTCCTCAAAAATGTATTCATAAACGCATTAATCAATGTTCAACGTGACCAGAGTGTGGAAGGAGTGGCATTTTCCCTCATGAGCTTAATAATTTTGATCATTTTCAATTTAACTTAATTTTTAAATTAGGTATCTTTTCCAAGACCCCACTGCCTTTCTATGACGAACAAACAAACGTTCAAATGGGGATAAGACCATTTATTAGACAGTGAAAACAGATACGAAAGTCTGGATATTTTGATTACATGTACAGCGATCGTCATCAGCAGAAATACTGAAGTATTAAAATTAAAACTACATATTTATATAGAACAAAATAATTATTTCCTGTTCACAAATAGCTTATGGTTCTACAAATTTAGTGAATGAACCAATAAACTATTTGTAAATCAGAAGTGATTATTGTGTTCTTTATAAATATGTTAGTTTTAATTTTAATGCTTTAGTATTTCTTCTGAAGACGATAGCTGTAAATGGGATCAAAAAATTCAGACTTCTGTATCTGTTTTCAGTGTCTAAAAGATGGACTTTTTCCCATAGATTCCATTCATATACATAATCTCCATACAATACATGATATCATCTATATACAATCTTTAATCTATAAAATCAATACGTAATCTCAATACTCCATTCGCGTAATGTTTCAATATAGGATTATATTATCTATATACAAAACAATCTCCACATAATCAATAATCTATGTAATCATTACATGATCTCCATATTCCATTCGTGGTTTATCAACAATCCGACCTTGAATGTATCACGTTGAACATCCAAAATATTTCATCTATGTTGTAAAATATCCAATTTATAAAAGCAGAATGTATCACATCGCTCATTTACGTATAATTTTTTTGCATTACATTACCCATTCACTCGCTCGTTTACGGAGTGAACAAACATAAAGACTCATAGCATTCAGAAGCTTATGCAGATATATGTTGTTTCTGCATAGCTAAATCCTTCTACTCAAGGGCGTAAAAAGGACTTTTGTTTAAGAGGAGGTTTAAGGAATCAAGAGGAAGTTACATGTATGCAGATATCTGTTGTTTCTGCCTAGCTAAATCCCTCCACTCAAGGGCTTATCAAGGATTTTTGTTTAAGAGAAGGTTTAAGGTATCAAGATATCAAAAGGAGGTTACATATATGCAGATATATGTTGTTTCTGTCTAGCTAAATCCTTCCACTCAAGGGTGTATCAAGGATTTTTGTTTAAGATGAGGTTTAAGAGGGCGTATCAAGGATTTTTGTTTAAGAGGAGGTTTAAGGTATCAAGAGGAGGTTACATATATGCAGATATATGTTGTTTCTGTCTAGTTAAATCCTTCCACTCAAGGGCGTATCAAGGATTTTTGTTTAAGAGGAGGTTTAAGGTATCAAGATATCAAAAGGAGGTTACATATATGCAGATATATGTTGTTTCTGTCTAGCTAAATCCATCCACTCAAGGGTGTATCAAGGATTTTTGTTTAAGATGAGGTTTAAGAGGGCGTATCAAGGATTTTTGTTTAAGAGGAGGTTTAAGGTATCAAGAGGAGGTTACATATATGCAGATATATGTTGTTTCTGTCTAGTTAAATCCTTCCACTCAAGGGCGTATCAAGGATTTTTGTTTAAGAGGAGGTTTAAGGTATCAAGATATCAAAAGGAGGTTACATATATGCAGATATATGTTGTTTCTGTCTAGCTAAATCCCTCCACTCAAGGGCGTATCAATGATTTTTGTTTAAGAGGAGATTTAAGGTATCAAATTATCAAGAGGAGGTTACATATATGCAGATATATGTTGTTTCTGTCTAGCTAAATCCTTCCACTCAAGGGTATATCAAGGATTTTTGTTTAAGATGAGGTTTAAGAGGGCGTATCAAGGATTTTTGTTTCGAGAGGGGAGTGGATAAAAAAAAAAACTCTACAAAACACGTCAAAAATTTTGTTTATATGCATTTTGTTAATTTTTTTACGATTCAGATAAGGATTTCAGGAAGGGTGAAGCTCGGTAGCACCCTCCCCCCCCCCCCCGGTTGTATTTCTTTGTTTTTGTTTGGTTTGCAAAAAAAAAATGTATTAATATATTTATGAGCTATGTGCGATGTATATACGAGCTATTTATAAGTGTTTACAAGCTATGTATAAAATAACAAATAAAATAACCCGTACAAAATAACAAATAACGCTTGAAACTAAATAAAATTACTAAACAAGATATGATAAAAATTAAGCAGCAAATTACATAAAATATATAATAAGATATAAAATATGAACCAAAAATAAAATATATAAAATACCCAGCAAATGTGTCTTTTTAATTATACTAAAAAAACACTTATCTCCATGTTTATACATGTACTGGAAACAATTTCAGACCCTTTTAGTAATTTTTCTCTTCCCAAAATCCCCAGAATATCTAGGACACAAGACATGCCTGACATAAAGGCTAGTAAAAAATTAAATTTTGACAAATTTTCACAGAAGTTGTTTTTTTCACTTTGTTACTGAGTCTTAGGTGTAGTAGATTTACATTAAGATTTTTTTTGGTAGATTTAAGTAGAAAAGAAAAAATGATTAAAAAAAAGAGTGCCTCAAAAATTCAGACAGTTCTACATCTTACATTGATTTCAAAAAATATAGGAGAAAGCTTACTTACATAAATGTCGTTCTGTGAAAGGATTCACAGCGCCACCTAAAAATCTGTTTGCAGATGTGAGCCTTATAAAATCTACTTGGCATTTTTGATCATAAACTAGGTCATTCGATGTATCTGTAAATAAAACCTGTGAGCTCCAGTTGATATCTGAAAAAGAGGGATTGTTGGATATTTACATGAGGAAAAGTTAACAATAGAAAGAAATTTAGAAGTAAAGATTCTTCAAGAAACTCAGAAGGAAAAAAGGTATTTTCCTTCTAGATATGAAAAGGTATATTTTCATATCTAAGTCAAAGATGTTGTTAAAAGGATAGAAACAAACAAAAACAAAAAATTCTTTTCTAATCAAGTTAAAAAATACACTGTAGCAGATGATTTTTAGTATAAATCAACTATATCCAAGATTGAGTATAAAGTAAAAACAAAACTTTTGTGAGAGGTTGCCAAGGGGAAAAAAGTACAATAGTAATTTGAGGAAACTATCAGCAGAAAAAAGTTGGTTCAATACGCATATATCAAATATACATATGTAACCACTATTTATTTTTTTTCATTAGCGATAATTGGGAACCAATTTAATTTTCTTTAACATCAAAGGATTAGAGGTGATCAATGCCACTGAAAGTAAAAAGGACCAAAAGATACCCAGTAGCAGGCATTTTAAATTTTTGTTTTGTCTGTCTCGATCTACCCATAATAATAATTATTTATTTTATAGTCATCAAGCAGATATCATACAAAAATTAAGTTCAAGACTGTTTGCATAATTTGGAAGGTCTTGTTCTGTTGGCTTTGCTATCCTGCTGCCAACAAATGTATGCTTTTGTATCTTTTAGCCATTCTCATCCAAATTGCTCCCCTCGAATCTTTATTCGATGCCATAGCAGACCAGCACTCGGTGCACCGGGGCGCAAAGAGTGGATTGGTTCCACCGAATCAGTTTTATCACTTAAAAAGGGGACTAGATTCTATTATACGCAGAAGAAGAAAACATCTGCAAACATTTTATTATCATCCAGTGTAGGATATATGATGAGACCATGAAGCGATTAAAAATTCATGGGAAGCACACCACTCTTTAC
This sequence comes from Artemia sp. Qi Xiang Cuo, assembly GCF_049724085.1. Lineage (NCBI taxonomy): Eukaryota > Metazoa > Arthropoda > Branchiopoda > Anostraca > Artemiidae > Artemia > Artemia sp. Qi Xiang Cuo. Next base: position 14,145,981 of record NC_142797.1, on the reverse strand, counting down.
TAAGTCACCAATGCACTTATAATTCACAAAATACATTTAAACGCCTCCAATCAGAGGTAACGCTACAGCTTTGCCTATAGTAAATGCTTCAATGTTTTATTATTATTTTTTCCAGAGGCACTGCATACGGAAGGGGTTGTTATTGGTAAGAAAAAGCTTCTGTTGTTTTCACTTTATGGCTTCAAGGTAAGGCAATATATTTATTTTGATGGAATATACAAGTTTTCCAGGACAACACGTAAAAAAACATCCTATACGCCCCACGAGGCTCTATGGCGGTGAATGCAAGTGGTAAGAAAAAAAGACATTAGAGAGGAAAATAAAAATGACTGGTATCTGGGGTTGAGTTGAGATTAGTTGAGTTAAGGTTGTATGGGTCTTCTATTGAGGTTATTCCCAAGCCAATAATTTTTACCTAAGCCTGAGAGAGGGGGTCGGTCGGCATAATACAAAAACACATAGATATAAAAATTACTTAACAGATATGGACCTAGTCGGCACACTAAGATGTTTCACAGTCCATTTGCCTTTTGGTGATTTTTTGGTGATTTATTCGAAGAAAAAATGGTGATTTTTTTATTGCGCTCAGTGGCAACCTGCCCAGCTGTTTTGAAACCAGAACAATTTTTAAAGGGTTGAACCACTGTATATAAACATAATACAATATGATCATTCCCTATCTCAGCCATCATACAAAGCCGGACCGAGATGCAATGGCTCCGGAGAACATTTAGACAAGTATAAACATAAGCGACATTCAATTTTTTCACGGGTAGACAAGTCAGATTTCTCTTGAACGCGAAACTTGGCTTCGCCTTTGTAACACTAAATTTTAAAGAATCTAATTTTAAATTAATTTATTCATATACATATATAAAAATCGCTAATTAGTAGTGCAATGTTATTAATAGATGTTTTTAAAAATTACAAGTAGGGTTCGAAGTCTCGAGTTGGTTTCAAAAGCATTTTGAGAAAGTTTCTGCGAAAATACGTGTTCCAGGGTAATATACACTGTACCGCTGATGACAAATTAAATGGGAGGAGCTGTTTGTACTCGCCGGGAATGTAGTAGCCAAAAATAACTGAGCCGTGATCTTACTATATGTTATTTATATACAGTGGGTTGAACCTACAACAACAATTGGTTAACCCTAAGATTCGCCGACAATCCTCTCAAGTTGTGCTGAGCAATACCTTAGTACTGGCCTAATTAGTACTTATTGATCCATAGAAATATGTAGTTTGAAGAAATGGTCTTGGTACAGAATGAAAATAATTTTTGAAGGGTTGCCACCGAAGGAAAAAAATCACCAGAAGACGAATTAGCTGCAAAAACTTTTGTATATTAAACATTTAAGGACAAACAAAGCTGCAGGCCCAGATGGAATCCAACCGGAGTTACTAAAAGTAAATTGCGATCCCCTTGTTGACCTTTACCTAAAATTGCTACTGCTGCTTCGGAAGAAGGTCGCTCCCCCTCCTCATGGTTTGAAGCCGCGATAGTTCCACTCCATAAGAAAGACTCGAAAGCAGTCTGAGATAACTACCGGCCTATAAGCCTTAGGAGCCACGCAGCTAAAATGCTCACTAGAGCAATGCTGAAGCGTATAAGAGCTATAGCTTCAAATTTTATTCCAGAATATCAGGCCAGTTTCCGCCCAAACAAGTCAACGATTGATCAAATATTTACCGTCCGTCAGATTATGGAAAAATATCTTGAACTTGGACATAGTTATTTTCCACATTTTCAATGACTTTAAGCAGGCTTTCGACCTCATCTGGAGAGAAGGTCTGCGCACATTCTTCTCCACTTTGGTATACCACGAAACTTAGTATAATTGATCAGAGATATATACTCAAATTTCAGAAGCCACGTCATGACGGGAGAGGGCCTTTCCGATAGCTTAGAAACATCGACTGGTGTGCTGCAGGGTTGCTTGCTTTCACCGGAAATTTTTAACCTGTTCCTTACCCTTGTCCTATCACCCCTTGACAACTCCTGAGGTGTCCTCATCGGCGGAATATTGATTGATAAATCAACTTATGCAGACGAGATAGACCAAATAAATGAGAGCCTTGAGAATCTTCAGTCCCAGGCCGACAACATCCAACCAACCATCAGCCGATTTGGAATGACCATCAATTCCTCAAAGACGAAAGCTATGCTCTGTTCACGAAAGCCAGAAAACAAAGAAAGCTTAAGCCTCCAGCTCGGTGGTGACAACATAGAATGGGTGGAAGATTTTACTTACCTTGGTAGCTTTATAACGTCCGATAACAACCACTAGAAAGACATTAAGAGGCGCCTGGCGCTTGCCAACTCTGGCTTTAAAGCCTTGATGCCGATCTGGAGGAACAAGAACTTGTCAACACTGCTAAGAACAAGACTCTTTAACACACTGATTATCTTCATTGCCATTTACACTTGTGAATCATGAACCCTCAAAAAAGATGACCAGCGTCGCCTTGCCGCATTCGAAACAAAGTCACTTTGCCGTATTATGGGCATTACGTACCTGGACAGGATCTTTAATATTAGGCTGTTTGAAAGCCTCAAGGTCAAACACACCACACTTGACAAATAAAACTGCAACAACTTAGGTGGCTAAGCTACAATAAGCCTATGGGAAATTCCTGTTTTTCGAAAATGGTCTTCCATGGTCCCGTGCATGGTTCTCGCCCCAGAGGTCGGCCCCCGAAGAGATAAAAAGACAATTTCTCTACACTCAACCTACTACAACTTCTACGCCTGTCTGAAGATAGATGCTCATACAGACGTTACATCAATAACATAGTGAATGAAGAGGCCCCAAACCAACCTTCGAGGATGGATGGGACTTAAGTCAAGTAAGTCACGAAGAAACTTGCACAACTGTTTAATAGCATACGGATTCCTCTAAGACATCCCCTCAATTAACCAATATTCACTCTCAGATAGTGTTGGGTGATAATTTGATTAACCGATCAGTCGATATTTTTACTTACGATCGTGGCCGTATCCAAGAGAGGTTAGGAAGTTTGACCCCCCCCCCCACCCCACCCCGAACTGTTGGTCCGACTCATAAAACCGTAACAAAAAGAATATAAACAAATTTTCCATGCTGTTTTTAAAGTTTTTTTGCACCCCCCCCCCCTCTCCCGAAAAAATAATATTGTAGCTGAAGCCCCCCCCCCGATCCAAAAATAAAACAAAAATAAAATCCTGGATACGACCCTGCTTTCGATATATCAAAATCCATATTTTGGATCAGGTTTTTATTCATATTAACTCTTATTTTTGCCAAAGTTCAATGACAAAAATTGTAATTAAAGAGTATTTTGCATAGTATTTTTTCAAACTTCGAACATTATAAAATGAGACAATAAACAAAAACTTTGATTACATAAACGAATATCAAGAAAACCCAGATTTGAAGTCACTCGGGCTCAGGACGAGTCAGAAAAGAGAAAAATAAACTACTCGCTATTTTTGGCAATTAAAAAAAGTAACATGTCAATATTTCCCCTGAGGGTCGGTATCATTTATCAATGATTAACTGACCAATCCTGGAAGACACTCTCAGAATGGATACAGGTGGCGAGCACGGACTCTAATTTCGTGGCAACTTCATATATGTATTTCCGATATCCCATATTATGAGATTTGAGTGGATCTGTAGTATCGTGATAGATTCAGCTACTGGAGTCAAGGGATTTAATACATTATCTTCTTCTTCTCGGCCATTTTCGAAATAGTTTTGTATACTATTACTACTACTGCTACTACTGCAGCACCATGACGCCTGAGGCCAACACTTCTAGGCACACTGCTCCTCCATCCCAATATATTCAAACCCTCCCGCTGTACACCTTCCTAAGTATTCCCAATTTTCTTTAAATCTTTCCTTGTGGTATCAAATTCAGGAGCGACCTACTTTCCGACATTGGGACAAAGACGATAAGGACAAGGACAATCTTTCCGTCGATAATCTCTTTGACAATCTCTAATGCTTCATCCACAGGATCTGTCCTAGCCATCTCAACCTTTCTCTTATTATAGCTCTAGAAAGTAGAATTGAACCACATTTTTCGTACATATTACTCTTTGAAATACGGTCTGATAATCGGGTGCCCAAAACAATCCTTTAACAATTTCTCTGGAAACTTAAATTGAATATGCATATCAAGCTTAAAACGAAGAAAAATCACTACAAAACAAAAGCTTGGCTACTGTCACCTTCCCTAACTGTAAAAGTCGAAAACCTAATGCGTCATTGGCGGTTGACTGAAAACGAATTAATTTAATAAAAATAAAAATTATAATAAAATAAAATTTTGAAACTGATGAGCTATCTGCAATATATCAAACATTCAGTTTAATTTTATTAGTTCTTTCCAAGACTGTTCAAGTCTTGCTGGCTGCTCAATCTACATTAGTATATGCAAGTACCGTGACAGTCCCTGTGATTCAGCCACTACAGAATTAAGCCAGTTTGTGGGGTTCACACGACGAAATTTCATTCAATGCCAAGCCTGCTTCTCCAGTAACTGAGTCTATCACGGTTGTACGATCGACTCAAGTCTCATAATATGGGAAATCAGAAATAAATATAATAAGTTGCCACGAAATTAGTGTGCCTGCCACCTGTTACCTTTCTGAGACTGTTTTCCAAGATTGGTACAGTTAATCACTGAAAAAAAGGTGTAGACCCCTAGGGAAACATTGACCTGTTACTTTTTTTAATAGCCAAAAATAGCCAGTAGTTTATTTTTCTTTGTCCTGAGCCCGAGTAATTTCAAATCAGGATTTTCTCGATATACAGTTATCTAATGATCTGCCCTCTGCTGTTGCTAAGGCTCAGCTCCTGCTCAACCATGTGCGTGATTGGTGTGAGCAGAACGGGATGCTGTTGAATAGCTCTAAGAGTAGCATTATTCATTTTCGAACCCCATACCACATGTCTGAACCTTCCCCAACAATCTTTGTTTTTATAGTATTGATATAGTTCCCCAGTGCTCTTGTGTTAATCTTCTTGGCGTGCACGTTGATTATATTCTTTCTGTCGAAACTCATACTTCTTGTGCGTAGTCCACAACTTTTCGTCAAGTGTATATGCTTCATTGTACCAACCAGTTTCTTCCTCCTGAAGTACAGCTTGCTCTTTACTATGCATTTGTCCTTCCTTACCTTTCTTATTGCTGCACTGTACGGGGCAATACTAACTATTCTTCCCTTCGGCAACTCAGAACAGCACAGAATAGAGCGGTGAAGGCAACTTTTCGCCTTCGACTCTATCCTACAACTGATCTTTACAGTGATACAGGTCTAGATGCCTTAGATGTGGTTATCAAGAAGCAGAACCTAAAACTAGCTCATCGAGCCTTCAATTTCTCGCTTCCTCCAAACATCTTATCCTACTTTGATCTAGCATCAACACGTAAGTGCTAGTCTTTGCTTCGGTGCTCTGTTCGCCAATTTCGGCTGCCTAAAAGGGTATCCTCAGGAGCTCAGAGGTCACCAATTTATAGAGCAATTGCTCTTTGGAACTCTATTCCCAGTGAACTTTCTTTTATCAAAAACTCTTCTTCCCTTTGCAGAAAAATACTCTCTAAGGCTTGAAGTAATTTCGTTTTTTCTTTATTTATTTATTTATTTTGCTTTATCTATTTTTTCCGCTTTACTTTATATAGTTTTTTTTTCTTTTCTACTCTCTTATTATGTTGAATTAGATTCGAACCCTGTTGTTTAATAATATTATTAATTGTTTGGAATTTTAATAAATTACAGGACATTTTCAGTTTGGATAAAATTAAGTCAAAGGTTATTGTGTAGCGGTTTTTTTTTTTTTTTTTTTTTTTTTTCGCATTGTGTTTATATTTTTGAGATATTGTTGTATTTTTTTTTTCTTACCTGATTTGTTTTGTGTGGATTTTGTGATTGATACGAGGTCCTTTACAAGCTATGCTTCTTGGAACATCTAGCGCTTAAGTGTATTTATGTATTTATTGAAGTATTTAATAAATTATATTTAATAATTTAATTTGTATTTAAAAGCATGTTTTTTTTATTATTTCATTTTATATTATTCGAAGTTTGAAAAAAAAATTATGCAAAATACTCTTTAATTACAATTTTTGTTATTGAACTTTGGCAAAAGCGAGAGCTGATCTGAGCAAAAGCCTAGTCCAAAATATCGATGTCGATATATCGAGTATAGAAAGTAAAAATATCTATATATCGGTTAATCAAATTATCGCCCAACACTATCAATTAGTAAATGATGGTTAATTGAGCCGATGTCTGAGAGGAACACGTATACTATTAAATAGCTGTGTGAGTTTCTTCGTATAGGGATTAAACATAGGGAATCAGGTTTGAGGGGATAGTTTATTAGGATTGTTAAGTTTATTAAGGAGTTGAATTTTGTAATGGTTGTTGTTTGTCTCTTAAAAATGTTGACCTTCTAGCGTGTTTATTTTCTTGATTTGTATTATTTAAAGTTGTATTTTGTTCTTCTAGCTTTCTTCGTAATTGTATCTTCGGTACTTATTTGTAGTAAAGTGCAACTTATGTTCTGGCCTTGAGAAGCCACAGGGCCGGAGCCCTGTGAGCCCTAACCATGTTAATTTCTGCTCGTTTTGAGTTTGACTCTATTGTTTCTTGTTATTTATGTTCGTTTTGGGTTTTATTTATTTATTGATGCTGATTTGTGATTGTTTCACACTTGGTAGATTATTTGATTATACTTTTGGCCATTTTTAGTATAATGGATTTCTTTATTTTCCTTGAAAAACTTATTTTGTGGAAAAAGTTTTTCAATTAATTTCTGTTGGTTTTATATTGATATAGTTTTCTTAGGGAAAAAGAATTGGAAGTTTGATTGCCCTCCAATCACTTTTGATTCTTAAAAAGGGCACTAGAACTTTTAATTTCGAATCAAATTTGCTCCTTTAAAATATCAATGATATTACTAGTTATGATAGAGCAGCTCTGCCTATGATATTGTTTATGTGCCCTTTCAATACCTGCATGCATAGGCTATAGTTTTTTCCTTTAACTGAAAGTTCCCTTAAACATTCCCTAAAAGTATCAACTTATTGCCCTTAGTGTCATTAGTTACAGTAATCGTAAAAGTAGTATTAAAATTATAAACATAGTGGCTTCTGGCTAGTTCAAAATCCGCCACAACTTACCCTGAAAGGTCTAATTTGATAATGTAAGCTGTTATTATGATATTAGTTTGTGACCCTTTTGACAATCTCCATGATCATAGTTCGTTTTGATTTTGTTTAAGATCTGCCTAGTTATTCCTTGAAAGCTTCACCTTAATACCCTTAGCTTGTGTAGTAGCAATAGTTTCAGTAGCAGTGGTGGCATTAGTAGCAATATGAACATATCACCTTAGGTTTTTTTTAATATCCCCTTCAACACGAGAAGTTCCAACATAATACACAAATCAATTCTTAAAATATGCTCTTTTGACAATCTAAATGCAAATATAGTATTTCTTAGTTTGAATTTGCCATCAATATTCTCTCAAATTTTACCTTCAAAGACTTAGCCACAATAGGACTAGTATAACAGTAGTTGCGGTGGTAGTAGGAGAAGTAGTTGGAGTGTTATTGATGTCCCTCATTCACTCCACTCCAAAATGCCACTATTGTAATTGCTTTACTTGATAGCTATAGACATGTTTTGTATACAAAAGTTTTCACCTCTAATTTGTCTTTTGGTGGCTTTTTGCCTTCTGTGCCAACCCTTCAAAAATTATTTTCAACCTATACCTAGATCCTTTATTCATACTCCAATATATTCAAGGATCAATACGTAATATTTTAAGCCAATACTTGATAGTTCCCCAACACTACTTGAGAGAATAATCGGCTAACCTTAGTTTAACCAACAAGGTTCAACCCTTCAAAAATTGTTTCGTACCAAAATGTTGAGCCAATTCTTTGAAGTACGGTATTTACGTGAATTAATAGATGGAATTTTAAGGAAACCAAATAGTCAAATTGAAATTTTCTTTGTGAAAAAAATGTAATAGGTATTTTAAGCTATAATTCACAGTTTGTCAGTTTATATTGCAAAATATTTGCTATGAAAAAATATCTTGAAAATAGTAAAATGTTATTCAAAACTGGGCTTCAAAAACCAAAAGCATTTCAAATTTTGCCATTGACCGCCTTTCTATTTTCCTATGTTGAACTATTCAAGATCGAAGCCTTGTAAAATCATCTTTCTCTTTTTGTGGGAACTATTTATTTAACTAAGAAATTGGCACTGTTGTTGAGTAGGAAGGGTTTCTCCTACCGAGGGCCAAAAAATAAATAAAACATTTATTGATTAATACCATTAAACACAAAAAGTTTTACAAAAAAAGTTAATTTTTTGTAAGAGTTTAATATCAAATTAATCAGGAGCGCCCGTTGGGGGAGGGGAGGCAGGGTGGATACTTTATGTATCCACCCTGATGTGAAGGAAGATGCATTTTGTGAGGAAGAGTTATTGACAGAACTAAAAGAATTAAAAAATAAGAAGACCACATGTGCTGATAGTGTGGCAAATGAGGTTTTTTTTAAGTATGGTGGTTATGAAGTTAGAGACAGATTACTAAAGATTTTGACCATGGTTTTTGAAAGGAAGGAAGTACCTAGCCATTTTAGGAAAATTTTAATTAAACCCCTGTATAATATTTTAGTTTTTTTTCTAGAGGCAACTTCATATAAAAGGTAGTCGTACAAAACTCCGGATGGGGCTCATTCAATTGGAAATCGTAAGTTATAACATCCTTTTTAAGAGTCAAAAGTGATCGGAGGGCAACTAGCCCTCCCCCACACCCTCTTTTCCCCAAATGCATCTAATCCAAATTTTGACACAGCTAGTTTATTCAAGATAGTGCAAAAATCAGATATCAAAAACTCAGGGATTGACACAGCCCCCAAGAGCCTGGGGACAAGGGTTGTGAGTTATGTCCCGGGGGCATGCAAGGTTTTTATGGAAGAGTTTGTCGTATACACGTCAGAGGAGGCTCATTTGATTGGAAATTGAAAGTTCCAGTACCCTTTTCAAGAGTCAAAAGTGATCGGAGAGCAACGAGACCCCTCCCCCATACCCTCTTTTCCCAAAGTGCATCCGATCGAATTTTTTAGATAGCCATTTGTTAAAAATTGTCCAAGAATCAGATAACAAAAATTTTGGGATCGACACAGCCCCCCAGAGCCCGGGGGAAAGTGTTGTAAGTTATGCTCCGGGGCATATATGGTTTTTATGGAAAAGGTAGTCGTATTAGCTTTGGAAGAGGTTCATCTGATTGGAAATTAAAAATTCAAGTGTCATTTTGAGAGTCAAAAGCGATCAGAAGGCAACTACCCCCCCCCCTCCCTTGACGCCCCCTTTTCCCAAAATGCATCCGGTCATGTTTTTGAGATAGCTATTTTGTTCAAAATAGTCCAAAAATCATATAACAAAAGCTCCAGGATAGACACAACCCCCAGAGCCCGGGAGCAAATGTTGTAAGTTACGCTCCGGGGGCATATAAGGTTTCTATGGAAGTGATGGTCATATAAACTTAGCGAGAGGCTTATTTGATTGGAAATTGAATATTCTAGTTTCATTTTTTAAAGTCAAAAGTGACCGGAGGGTAGCTAGCTCCCCCGCACCCCTTTTTCCCCAAATACATCCGATCGAACTTTCGAGATAGCCTTTTTGTTCGAAATAGTCCAAAAACGATAGAATAATGCCATTGGGGTTGACACAACCCCCCGGAGCCCGGGGGCAAGGGTCGCAAGTTATGTCTTCGGCCTTATAAGGTTTCTTTGGAAGGGGTGGTCATATAGACTTTGGAGGAGGCTCATTTGATTCGAAAGTAAAGGCTCTAGTTCCTACTTCAAGAGTCAAAAGTGATCGGAGGGCAACTAGCTCCCCCCCCCCCGCCCACGGCCTCTTTTCCCCACATGCATCCGATCAAACTTTTGAGATAGCCATTTGGTTCAAAATAGTCCAAAGATCATGTAATAATGCCTTAGGGGTTGACACAAGCCCTCAGAGCCCGGGGGCAAGGGTTGTAATTTATGCCTCAGGGGCACGTTAGTTTTTATGGAAAAGGTGGTCGTATAAACATTGGAGGAGGCTTATTTGATTGGAAATTGAAACTTCTAGTTCACTTTCTAAGAGTCAAAAGTAATCGGCAGGCAACTAGCCCCCCCCCCCCCCCCCACGCCCTCTTTTCCGCAAAGGCATCCGATTAAAATTTTGAGATAGTCATTTTGTTCAAAATAGTCCATGTATCATATAACAATGCCTCTGAGGTTGAGAGAGCCCCCAGAGCCCGGGGGCAATCAATCAATCAATCAACCTTTTATTTTTAAATAAATGAACAAACAAAACAATTAACATGAACATTTCGACTCAAAGCAATGCTTGTACGAGTCACACCCGATATTGGTAAACAAATTTATATCACACTATGAAATGAAAAGAGAAGAGCTGATAACATAAGAGAGGGATAAAGAATTAGAAAGGAAAGAATTAAGACGAGGTGGAGTCAAAGAAGGAGAGTAAGAGGATAAGATAAAAAACCAAAAATTGAGACATTAACTCATAAAAAATCCAATACTGTGTAAGAGAGGTATCGTTTTTGGAGTGTGCCAAATGATTTTATGGATTTAATAGATTCATTAATCGAGTTCCATACAGAAATACTTCTATAAACTGGAGAGTGTTGAGACCTTGTAAGCCTTCTTCTCGGTAGCATAAAATTGTACTTGTTGCAGCGGAGAGCTCTTCCTCGATGAATTGTGCTACAAAGTTCGAAGTACCTGGAAAGACCTTGAGTAATTCTATTCGATATTACCGGGTGTGCTAAACGCAGATTACTAACGTTGATTATCTCTGTTATACCTATTGTTCCAGTGTCTCTGTATAGGTCTGTTGAGGGTATAGACTGGGGAGGCAATATGTGGCCTTGACTGCACGGTTTTGTGATCTCTTTAACGATTTTAGATGAGATGTGAATGTATTGCCCCAGACAGAACAGCAGTAGTTCAAGTAGGGGAAGACAAAAGCATTATAAGGTATTTTCATCATGTCGGCACTTAGAAGCAGGCTAGCTCTATGTAACATTGATATTTGCCATGAGACTGTTGAAGACAGCTGGGATATGTGATGTTTGAACGAAAGAGAGGAATCTACAAATACGCCAAGGAACTTTGTGACTATGGTCTGAGGAACGGGATTTCCATTGATTGACAGTGCGACATTGTGAGACAATGAGGAGTCTGAAGGAGCAGAAGTGAAGACTATGATGCAGCTTTTTGTAGCATTTACCCTCATTTTGTTATGAAAACACCAGTCAGATATTTCGTCAACAGTTTTTTGGGCCTTTTTTGCAGCAGACTCGGATGATTCAGCAGCAATGAAGAAATTTGAGTCATCAGCAAATAGTACTGGGTGTGCATTTTTAGTAAGATATATTGTAAGGTCATTGATATACAAAATAAACAAGAGAGGTCCAAGTACCGACCCCCGAGGTACGCCAGATTTTACTGGTAATTCTGGCGACATACTACCCTTCACAATTGAAAACTGCTTACGATCAGTCAGGTATGACGAAAATCATTCGTGAGCAACACTATATATTCCAAATGAATGTAATTTTTAGAGGAGGACTGAATGGTATGCCGTGTCGAAAGCTTTAGTGAAATCCAGGAAAATCCCTAGTACCTTTTCTCCAGCATCCTGGCTATTTAACATGTATTCAACTGAATCAACTAAGGCATGCAAAGTTGAGTGATAGCGCCAAAACCCAGACTGACGGGGAGAGAGTAGCTGCTTGCCATCGAGGAATCTATAAACTCTGTTATAGACCACTCGCTCAAGGACTTTTGTTATAACCAGTAGAATTGATATGGGTCGATAATTAGAGATAAGACTCTTGTCTCCTTTTTTGTAGAGGGGAAAGACTTGGGCAGTTTTAAACACATTAGGATAAACTCCGGTTGCTAGTAAAAGGTTAACCAAGTGTGTAAGTGGAGCTAGAAGACCTGCGGAGGCCTTCTTCCAGATATAGTTGCACAGCCCAAAGGAGTCTTGGGTTTTGCCATTAGGCAGCTTACTGATCATCACTAGTAAATCCTCTTTCGTACATGGTGCTAGAAAAAGACCTGATATTGTTCTACTGTGGGTTTGTTCAGGAGATGGCCCAGAAGCATGTAGAGATGTCTGATTAACGAAAAATTGATTAAAAGCATCACCACGAGATTCACTTGCTACTGTCTCACCACGCATATTTATTATTTCTTTAGGTATAGCCACTTTCTTCCTTTGTTGACAAATTATTTCATTAACAATCTCCCATACTTTTCTCATGTTACTCTTACATTCATTTATTCTCTCTGCATAATACCGCCTCTTTGCATTACGTACTAATCCGTTTAATGTATTTCTGTACTTTTTGTATCTCTCTCGCTTCAGAAGTTGTAGATTTACAAGCTTTCAGGTACAGTCTAATTCTGTGTTTGGTAAACTGAACGAGATCCTTCGTCATCCAAGGAGTTTTGGGAACACTTTTGATCCGACTTTTTTGTAGAGGAAAACACTGTTCTGTTAACTGTTTAAGCTGGCTCGTGAGCACATTTGCTGCCATATCTGCCGAAGACGCATGAGTTACAACAGACCAATCATTCGATTTCAGGGTTTTAGTGAAGTAATCATTGTTTTTTTGGGAGAAACTTCGATACGTGAAAACACGATTAGACGCTGACTTAGTGGACCGGCCTGCCCTTGTTGGCACCATTTTGATGACAGGGTGGTGATCGGAAACATCAGATGTTATAATATGCGAGGTAAAAGATGTGTGAGGGTTAAAGGAAAGGAATATATTATCAATCAGTGTTGCAGTATTTCTAGCTGAACAATACCGTGTGGGAAAGAATACAGTGGGGAGAAGACCAGATGATACAGTTGTATAAAGGAACGAAAGTGAGTTGGCCTCACCTTCAATCTTCATCAAGTTGATGTTAATGTCACCCATAAGACACCTATTTTTGCCTCGACCCCATTCATTAATCTCCGACATAAGTTGCTCAACTTGCGAACAGTAAATGTCACTTGGAAATGGCAATGGCTTATAAAAAAGGCACACGAAATCTACTGGAGATGACTTTCCAAGAATTTCAATGACTATTGACTAGACAGACCGACTACATTCGATAACACCATTAAAAATTGATCCCAAGTCACCGCGGCGCTTGTAAGAGATAGAATCATTTACGAATAATGCGGAACACTTTGTTACGCGACGTGGAAGATGTATGGCTTCAAAACCGGGCAAACAGTATGGCGACATGTCATCTTGAGAAGACAGCCAAGTTTCAGTTAAACCAACTAAACTAAAAGGATTTTTCTTTTCAGCTGTGAATGTAAGAATATCACCCCATTTGTGTTTAATTCCTTGAACATTATGGCAGAAAAGATTAAATTTATCATTAGTAGAAACTGCAGGAAGTATTTCATTAAGATATTCTTGGGTTTTTGCATATGAGCAGGACGAGGCATTCACCCTCTCTATCACGGGATCAGTAGCTGACTCTTTATCGCATTCTGGCAGATTGAGAAATGCGGTTTCTAGCAGGGACTGTTCAGTTAAGAATGAAAAATCATTCATCGTCGAGATGACCGGTGTTTTTTATTTTCATCAATTAGACTAAATAATGATAGTGGAGGAAAATAGTAATAACAGGAGTGTTCCGGTGTTTGTAGTATTTCATGATGATGTGTGCTGATGATGACTTGGCCAAAACAGGCAACCCTCGCGTGAAAAAAAATCTCTGTTCCTTCTCCCCTCCCCCTTTTTTTGAATCTGAGAAATCCGACCGTCTATCACAACAAGAAGAGAGGCATAAGCAGGAAAATCATAAGCAGGATAAGAAGTAGAAAGAGAAAAAGAAATGAGAAAGAGAAGTAGAAAGAGAAAAAGCAATGACAGCACTAAGGTAGCAAAGCAACAACGTTACAAATTAATTACATCCATGAATATTATTATCAATACACTTTCTTAACTTTAAATGCCCCCGATCGAAGTATCAAGATATCTTTTCAAAATGATAATCTCATCCTTATTTGACACTTTACGGGCACTTGTGGGTCCGGTTTTAACCATAACATTTCCATCAGTGGTCCAGACATTTTTCAGTCCAAATTCAGTTTTTGTGTATAACTCACGTTTAGTTTTTGTTAGGCATTCAGTGACAAACATTCTAGACCCCTTGAGTTGCTTCCTAGTTTTTAAAATCTGCGACCGAACTCTAAGGTTTGAAAGTGACACTACAGTCGGTCTTGACAGATTTGACACTTTGCCTCCTATTCTTCGGGCAAAGGCAACATCAGAGGCATCTAAAAGAATGCCCGGAAATTTCTGCGCACATAGTTCCTTAAGTTTGTTTTCTACGTTCTCCTTGATAACAGTGTTCGTTGTGACATCTTCTTCGAGGCCGAAAAATATCAGTTGGCTACCTAGCCGATGCTTGTGCAAGGGTCTCATTGTGATTGTCTATTGTCCCTTTAATTTCACTGACTGACGCTTTCATAGCATTAGCTAGATCGATATCGGAAACGGAATTCTCAAGGGATTTTAAACGCCGGTCAAATTCACAGAACTTGTCTTTCACCATTTTCTCAAGATCGAGCGACAGACTATTGTAAATCTCCGTTTTGATGTTTTCGATGGTAGACTCACTCGGTTCTGTTCTCTGATTTGCAGCACCCAGTTTGCTGACAGCGGTGTTAACTTCTTGGCTGATTTTTAAGTCCAAGTCTTTTTCGATTTTGTCAGTCCACTGTTTTGTTTTAACCTTCAGTTGGTTTATTTAGTTTGTCAGTATGATTAACTGTTCTTCCGTACTTTCGTTGCCTGAGAACTTCACTTCTGAATCAGAGCGCATTGTTCTACCATCTGCTGTTAGAATCTGTAACTTTCTTTTATCCGAACCAGACACTTTACTTGCCATTGTCTTTCCTTCAGCCGCCTAACCAATTCTTCTTCCTTCAAATCTCTCTCGGCAACTTATTGATTATGTTGTAAATAATTTCCCCAATAGGCACAAAATAATAAAATAATCTTTAATTGCCCCTTTCAAAATTATTGGGCTAGACGGTCTCGAAATTACAGGGCTAGACGGCCATCATTCAGCCATCCTTTATATTTTCCTTCAACGCCTTCAGAAAAGGTGTTGTAAGTTATGCCCTAGGAGCATATAAGCTTTTTTATGGAAGGTGTGATCGTATAAACTTTGGAGGGGGCTTTTTTGATTGGAAATTGAGTGTTCTAGTTTACTTGAGTCAAAAGTGACCGGGGGGTACTAGCTCGCTTTATGCCTTCTTTTCCCCAAATGCATCCGATCGAATTTTTCGAGATAACCTTTTGTTCAAAATAGTCCAAAGGTCATATAACAATCCCTTTGGGGTTGATACAGCCCCTCAGAGCCCGGGGACAAGGGTTGTAAGCTATGTCTCGGGGGCATATATGGTTTTTATGGAAAGGTGGCCGTATATATTTTGGAGGAGGTTCATTCTATTCGAAATTAAAACCGGCTGTAGTTCCCTTTCTAAGAATCAAAAGAGATCGGAGGGCAACTAGCTTCCCCACACGGCCTCTTTTCCCAAATACATCCGATTGAACTTTTGAGATGGCCATTTCGTTCAAAATAATCCAAAGATCATACAATAATTCCTTCTTGGTTGACACAATCCTTCAGAGCCCGGGGGCAAGGGTTGTAATTTATCTCAGGGACATATCAGGTTTCTATGGAACGGGTGGTCGTATAACTTTGGAGGAGGCTTATTTGATTGGAAGTTGAAAGTTCCATTTCCTTTTTAAAAGTCAAAAGTGATCGGAGGGCAACTAACCCCCAAGCCCTCTTTTCTCCAAATGCATCCAATCTAAATTTTGACATAGCTATCTTGTTCAAAATTGTTCAAAGATCATATAGCAATAATCACAAGGTTGACACAACCCCCCAGAACCCGGGAGCAAGGATTTTAATTTATGCCTCGGGGGCATGTAAGGTTTCTATGGAAGGGGTTGCCGTATAAACTTTGGGGGAGGCTCATTTGATTGGAAATTGAAAGTTCGAGTTCAATTTTTTAGAGTCAAAATTGGGCGGAGGGCAACTTCCCTCGCCACGCCCTTTTTCCCAAATGCATCCAATCGATAAATTGAGATAGCCATTTTGTTCGAAATAGTCTAAAGGCCATATAACAATGCCTCCAGGGTTGATATTATCCCCAAAGCCTGGGGACAGGGATTGTAAGCTATGCCCCGGGTCATATATGGTTGTATGGAAGGGATGGCCGTATAAACTAGTGATGCTCATTTAATTGGAAATTGAAAGTACCATTTTAAGACTTAAAAGTGGTCCGGGGCAACAAGACCCCCCCCCCTACTATTATAGAAGGGGGATTATTTATCCATTTGTATTAGTATCTGTTGCATGTTTATTTGCTGTAATTGTTTATTTAATTTCTGTTCGTTTTGAGTTTCATTTATTTTTTTAATGTCATTTCTGGTCGTTTTGAGTTTGAATCATTAAAGGTTTTTATTTTTGCTGATCTTAAGTTTAAGATAATCGTTAAATTACCTTTGTTCCGAAAACATTATCCGTTATTTACAGAAAGTGAGATAACGAATAAAATGCAACAACAGGTGAAAATACAGGGTTATTTGGCTTTCCTTTCTGATTTGCGCTTTGGAATAATGTGATTGGCTCACGAAATCCCTCGAAAAAAGTAAATCAATGAAAATAAAGCACACTACTTTCGACAACGTAGCTTTTTTTACTTTTTAAATATAGTACAGTCGTCTCTCTTTTCTCTTTGGCCAAACCTTTTCCCCTAGTTACATCTAAGTAAAAACGACAGAAACTGTCATCAAATGAGGGCTATCACCCCCTCGAATCCTTACTCTAGTCGTCAAAGTTTAATTAGCACTTTGTTGAAAGATTAGTGGAATGCAGTTAATACTGCCTGTTCGTAATTACTTTTGTGTTGTATTTTAGAAATCAGAATTAAAATTTGTCTGCTTTTAGTTTTGCTGAAAATACTGTATCTTAAAATAAACACGCTTAAATGATTAAATTCATCCTTGGAGCTTAAGAAATCTGGTATAACTGTTCGATTATATTTCACCTATTTGTTATACCATAGAGAAGAAATGGTTTACTCGTAAAGAATTTTGTGACTAATAAACATGTCCTTCTTTTTACTGGCTTAAAATTTTCCACGAAGGAACTAATCAGGTTTTAAGAAGGAGGAGTTATTTAAGTAGGCAGAGCCATTTTATAAAATTTGGGGAGTTAATTTTATTATTATTTTTATTGTTTTTTTTGGGGGGGGGGGTAAAAAAACAATACTGAATGGCATATCACAACTTCATTTTATGTAAAGCATTCTTAAAGGCTAAGTTACCCTTTCATCGTTACTTCGAGAGGGTCTTTATTTTAGCTTCAGGGTTTATTTTGAGGTTTGGTTTTTATATTTTCCTTTGGACTTTTATCTGCATTTTTTTATTATTATTCTGCACTGAGGACGGTTGAGCGTCTCAACCGAAATATTTGCATAATTTTTTCTTCGTTTTTTCACTGGCTATTATTGTCCTCGTTTCTCTCTCCTTTGCGGTTTTGTTTGTTTTGTTGCAGAGTTATTTTTCCTTTCTCAAGTTCTGGATTAAGGCTTGTCAGTCTTGCCTTGTCTTGCCTGCATTAGTTAAGCCAAAGCATTAGCAAATCTGGTTTTTACAATAGGGGACTATTTTTCTCCCCAGAAATAAGAAATAATATATTTGGCTTACAAAATTACTGTACGAAAATAAAGTAGTAGAATTGAAGCCCACTTTCCTATACAGAAGCGTACGAGAGTAATCTCCCTTTTTCTCTTTGACCAAACCTTCTCCCCTAGTTGCATCTAACCAAGAATTTCAATAAAATTTTCAATAAAATATCTAGGAGAAAACTGATCTGTGACAAAATTGTGACGAAAATTGTCACAAAAATACACTAAAGTAATTAAAGCACACTTTCTTAACAAGAAAATATAGAATAGTCATCTCTCATTTTTCTTTGACCAAATCTTCCCCCTTATTTAACTTTTCTAGTGCATTTTTTCTGCTTAGTACGACTTGTAGTCCTACTGAGTTGAGTGTATACGACAAAAAAAGAAAAAAAAACGAAAAAGAAAAAATGATAGACTAATTGAGAAACAAAATGAGGGGGTTTTGGCTTCTTAACTATTTTTTTCTTCGTATTCTTTGTTTTTTTCTTTGTTGAACGTCATGCACAACCAATGTGACCTTGAAACATATTTAGAATTTATCAACCGAGATTATATACTTTATCAAGATTTGTTTTCCAGCTTTAATTTTGTTCCCATGCTTTATTTATAATTTTTTCCAGATTTTGTTTATGTTATTAAAATTATTTTGTTTATATTGATAACAAAATAATTTTATCTGTTTGGATTTAGCTGAAAAAAGTAACATCTTAGTAAGGATAGATTTGTTTTTTTATTTTCCAGAAATAACTAGAAAAAACTAATATTCAACAAAACATGAGGAATACGAATAAATAAAATAATGTAGACTTTTTCTCGCTGACTGTAAAATACCATTATTTGGTTTCCTATTATTTTTTTCAACATATTCTTCGTTTGTTTGTCGAATATCATGCATTGCCAGTGTGGTCTTCATATTTATTTAGGATTTACCAACCCGGGATTATATCTATTGTTTATCCAGATTTGTTTTCCAGCTTTAATTTTGTTCCCATGTTCTATTTTCAAATTTTTACAGATTTCGTTTATGTTACAAGAAAAATTACATCTAGACAAGAACAAACTTTTTTCTCTAGAAGAAAACTGATCCACGACGAAATTTTGACGAAAATTGTCACAATTTCGTAATAATAAGGTATTAAATAAAATAAGGTAATTAAAGCTCACTTTTTCAACAAGGAAATATAGGACAGAAATTTCTCTTTTTCTCTTTGACAAACCTTTCTCCCCTAGTTGCATCTAAGCAAGAATAGCCTTGTTTTTTTCATTTCATGGAAATATCTAGGAGAAAACTAATGTATGACGAAAATTATCGCAAAAAATAAACGAAGTTAATTAAAGTACACTTTTTTAACAAAAGAGCATAGGACAATCATCTCTCTTTTTCGCTTTAACCAAGTCTTCTCCCCTAGTTATATCTAAGCAAGAATATTCTTTTTTTTATTTTATGGAAATCTCTAGAAGAAAACTGATCTGTGGAGAAAATTGTCACACAAATAAACAAGGTTTGTTAAAGTACGCTTTTCCAACAGGACAATCATATCTCTTGTTTACCAAGCCTTCTCCCCTAGTTGCATCTAAGCATGAACAGTCTTGTTTTTTTTTCTTCCAGAAATATCTGGAAGAAAACTGATTTTCGACAAAATCTAAAAATACGAACAAAAAATAAAAAAATAGTCTAAGAAAATAAATCTAGGAATACGAAGAAAAAATAAAAAATAATCTAAGAAAATAAATCTAAGAATACGAAGAAAAAATAAAAAAAAATCTAAGAAAATAAATCTAAGAATACGAAGAAAAAATAAAAAAATAAGTTAAGAAAATAAATCTAAGAATACGAAGAAAAAATATAAAAATAATCAAAGAAAATAAATCTAAGAATGCGAAGAAAAAATAAAAATAATCTAAGAATATAAATCTAAGAATACGAAGAAAAAATAAAAAAAAATAATCAAGAAACCAAACGAGAATAATTTTTTTCCACTGGCCGATCATGCTTGTTAGCTTTCTTGATTTATTTTTTTTTAACATATTCTTCGTATCTTATCGAGCATTATGTACATCCAGTGGGGTCTTGACTCCACTGGTCAATCAACAAAATAATAAAATAATTAGAAATAATAAAAGTAATTTAGAAACCAAATGCGGCTTATTTTTTTTTTTTTTTTTTTTTTTTTTTTCACGGGCTGACAATTACCCTCGTTCAGTTTCTTAATTGTGTTTAAGAAAACCGATCCCTGATCTTTGAATGAAGCAGCCTTATTGGCTGACATTATTGTCAAACTATCTAAGTTGATTCATGACCCCCCAAATTGAAAAAAGTGCTAAGTTCTTTTTGAATAAATAACAAGTACAGAATAAAATTCATAAGTTACCACTAGCAGATTGTCGAGCCCCATCTTTTAAATAGGCCTGAGGATGCAAAAACCGAGCAGAAACACTTCCAGATTCATGAAAAAAGAAAAATCCATTCCTCTGTCTCAAAGATACAACCTAAAAAAATAATGACATAAAAACTGAAATGAAATAATGAAAATGAAATGAATAACTAATAAAAAAAATTCTTAATGTAACGTGAGCATAACGTTATAAATAACTAATAACTCTATAAGCGACCAATAAGAAAAAATTTATACAGCGTCAGCAAATATGATTTTTATTTCACCAAATAAAACTAAAACTATTCCACAAGGTGGACTTAGTACAAAAGACAAAAGTATAATTATAAAAGAGAGAAACTCAAACAATTTTGTTAAAACTAACAAAACTTTATTCATATTTGATATATAACTACCCTTAATTGATACTAAAACTGTCCCTCTGGATGAGAAAATGAAAGAACTCATGCAATTGCATGGTTATCCAAAATCAAAGCACATCATATAGTTGTATTTTCACTATAAAATGTGTGAGCCCTCCCCCTCTCCCCATAAAAGCAAAAATTACAAAGAAACACACAGTGTTTGATTACTTCATGACCAAAACAACTCCATAGTAGGGCCCCTCCCCTAAAGCATTCTTCTTCTTCTTCAAGTCCAGGCTTTCTTCTGACCGATGTATTACTTTTCTAGTAAGAAGATAGGTCGATTCGTTTCTAGGCTATGCTTCAAGGCCTAAACGCAAGTTCCATGATAAATGGATGTTATAAATTCAGCAATAAATTAAATAGTAATAAATAATAGAGTTAATAGTAAGTAAAAACAAATAATAGTAGTGATAATAAATCTAAATTTGATAAAACTGATGATGTATAAAAAATATAAATATACAAACATATGAGTAAAATAGTAAAAACAATTGTAATAATAAATTGATAATAAATCTTCTGTGTTTAATAAATTGCTTTTTTTATAACGTTCCATGCTCACATAATTGATAAGAAATTGCGATATGAGCGATATTCACAATTTTATTTGATTTGTTGTATAGGAAAATTCTACTCAGAAATAAGGTCGATTATTTTCTTGACAGTTCAAAAATGGAAGAACTACAATAACCCGAAAAACTTGAATCCAATTTTCAATATCTTTCGATACGGAATACAATTTTGTACAAAAAAATTTCTAGCACTTATTTTTCAAAGCTATAATTTTGCACTTTTGATTTTCGAAAGCAAAATTACTAAGTATCTTTTTTTTCTTTTCTTTTTAAAGCAAACGATGATGCCTTATAAATGCCGAAGAGTCAAATTTTCAAATTTTTCGGCGGAAAAATTCTGCGGAAAGAGTCAAATTTTTCGGCTGAAAAAAAGCACGACGCCTAATATAACGTATGTGAAGCGGGTGAACTGAAGTTGAAGCAGTTGAAATTTGAAATACACTTTAGGGTTTAAAATGAAGTATTAGGAATGAGATTGACAGTATTTCTTGATTAAAAAAACCATTTATAGCTATTTACTTAATTAACTAGAAATAGATATAACTAAATTTTGATAACATTAGTAACAATTTAAACAGTACATTTTTAAGCTACTTGACAAAAAAATCTATTAATGCTTAAAAAAGGAAGAAAAACAACAAAGTTGTCCCTTTTTCCTTTTTAGAAAAAAAAACACTCTGCACTCCGTCCCCCTCCCCCTATATTTTCTTGAATTGACACCACTGTTTTGTAATACTACTGCTACTATTAAAAACTCACTGCAGCAAGCCACCTGAAGCAAAAACAGCAACTCACACTCCTACTCAATCCAAATCAATTCACAGCCTCCTTCTTTATAATTAAAAAAAAATATTCAAATCTATTTAAAGCCTCCTTATTTTAGCCTTCTTCTTTACACACTCCCGAGAAGTTGCAATTTCCGTTAAATCCTTCCTTACGACCTCCCCCCACCTAATTCGTCGACGACCTGCTTTTTGTATGGTCCTAGATGGTTGACTAAAAGGGATGATCTTTGGCAATATGTCATCTTTCATCCACGGAACATGTCTCAATCATCTCAATCTTTCTCTCAATATAGCCCTTGAAAGGAGGACAAAATCACATTCTTCGAAGAGCTTGCTGTTTGAAATACATTCAGTCAGACGGGTACCCACAACAATCCGTAGAAAATTCCTCTGGAAAACATCTAACAAATCCTTCTCTCTCTTTGGGAGCGCCCACGTTTCAGAACCATACTTGACCACTGTCATTCCCGTAGCTTCCAATTTTATAATCTTGGTTCGCAAACTTACATTCCTATTCTTCCAAACTTTTTTCAACTATGAAGAAACACTCTGGGCCTTGGCCATTCCACTTTTAACGTCATCACTGCATTCACTATCTTTACTAATAAAACTACTTCTCATAGTGAAGCTATCCTCTTGATCGATCTTCTCCATACCCAACATCACCTCTTCCCCTTCACTTATTGCCAGTCTAAGCGACATAGTCTTCTTAACAATAATTTTCAAGCCAACTCTTGCGCACTGAGTTCTCAAAACCTTCAAATTCATTTTGCTAAAAATTTTACCTAAGACGCTCAAATAATTAGCATAATCTAGGTCTAGGAGAGTTTTACTTTCCCACTTTATGTCATGATCTCTCATAGCCTTTGCCGTGTTCTTTAGGACACAGCCCATAAATGATCCATATAAATGAGGATAATAAATATCAAAATAATAACATAGCTTCAGTCAAACATGGCTTTACAAATCATACGCAGCGCGATAGCGCTGCCTAAGCAAAGAACGGTGTGGGCAGAATATATATATATATATATATATATATATATATTTTTTTTTTTTTTTTTTTTTTTTTTTTAATCCATACCCGGGCACTTCGTATCGAAGGAGTTGTCGTAAAAACTTCGAAAAGGGCTCATTCAATTGTAAATTGGAGTGGCTTGTGCTCTTTTTAATAGTCGCAAGTGATTGAAAGGCTCATTCGATTGGAAATTCAAAGGGTTAGTGCCCTTTTTAGTAGACGGAAGTAATTGGAGGCCAATTAGCCTCCCCCCCCCCCCAAGCCCATCATTCCCCCAAACACATCCAATCAAAATTTTGAGATAGCCATTTTGTTCAGCGTAGTTGATTTCCACATAGAAAATATGTTTTTGAGGAGGATACTCCCCCACAACCCTCGGGGCAAGGGTTTTAAGTTATGCCCTGGGGGCATATAAGAACGATGTTGGCACAATGTATTATTTAGTATTTTTTTTTTCCTTTATAGCAGGGCACTTCGTATCAAAGAAATTGTCCTAGAAACTTTGAAAAGGGCTCATTAAATTAGAAATTGGAGTGGCTTGTGCCCTTTTTAATAGTCGAAAGTGATTGGAAGGCAACTAACACCCCTTCCAAGCCCACCATTTCCCGAAACACATCCAATCAAAACTTTAACATTATAGAAACTTCCAAAAAGGCTTATTCGATTGGAAATTCCAAGGGCTAGTGAACTTTTTAATATTCGAAAGTGATTGAAGGGCAACTACCCCCCCCCCCCCACGCCCATCATTCCCCCAAACACATCAAATCAAAATTTTGAGATAGCCATTTTGTTCAGCGTAGTTGATTTCCAGATAGAAAATATGTTTTTGAGGAGGACATTCTCCCACAGCCCTCGGGGCAAGGGTTTTAAGTTATGCCCTGAGGGCATATAAGAATGATGTTGGCACAATTTATTATTTATTTTTTCTTGGTCTTAGGCCAGGGCACTTCATATCGAAGGATTTGTCGTAGAAACTAAGAAAAGGGCTCATTCAATTGGAAATTGGAGTGGATTGTGCCCTTTTTAATAGTCAAAATTGATTGGAGGGCAACTAGCCCCCCCCCCCCCACGCCCATCATTCCCCCAAACACATCCAATCAAAATTTTGAGATAGCCATTTTGTTCAGCGTAGTTGATTTCCAGACAGAAAATATCTTTTTGAGGAGGCTACTCCCCCACAACCCACAGGGCAAGGGCACAATGCCCTGTAGCACAATGTATTATTAATTTTTTTTTTCCTTTAGACCAGGGCACTTCGTATCGAAGAAGTTGTCGTAAAAAACTTCAAAAAGGGCTAATTCAATTGGAAATTGGAGTGGATTGAAAGGCAACTAACACCCCTTCCACGCCCACCATTTCTCGAAACACATCCAATCAAAATTTTGAGATAGCCATTTTGTTCAGCGTAGTTGATTTCCAAATAGAAAATATTTTTTTGAGGAGGTCACTCCCCCACAACCCTCTGGGCAAGGAATTTAAGTTAGGCCCTGGGGGGCATATAAGAACGATGTTGGCACAATGTATTATTTTTTTTTTTTCTTTAGACCGGGGCCCTTCGTATCGAAGAAGTTGTCGTAGAAACTTCGAAAAGGGCTCATTCATTTGGAAATCCAAGTGGCTTGTGCCCTTTTTAATAGTCGAAAGTGATTGGAAGGCAACTAACGCCCCTTCCACGCCCACCCTTTCGGGCAACACATCCAATCAAAATTTTGAGATAGCCACTTTGTTCAGCGTAGTTGATTTCCAGATAAAAATTATGTTTTTGGGGAGGACACTCCCCAAAGACCTCAGGGCAAGGATTGTAAGTTATGCCCTGGGGGCATATAAGGTTTTTATAGAAGGTGTTGTAGAAACTTCAAAAAAGACTCATTCGATTTGAAATTCAAAGGGCTAGTGACCTTTTTAATAGTCGAAAGTGATTGGAGGGCAACTAAACCCCTCTCACGCCCACCTTTTCCCCAAACACATCCAATCAAAATTTTAAGATAGCCATTTTTTGTTCAACGTAGTTGAAAGTTCTGGAAATAAGGTCTTTGAGGATAACAAACCCTCCACAGCCCTCAGGGCAAGGGTTTTAAGTTATGCCCTGGGGGCATATAAGGTTGTTATAGAACGTGTTGTCGTAGAAACTTCAAAAAGGGCTCATTCAATTGGAAATTGAAATGGCTAGTGCCCTTTTTAATAGTCGAAAGTGATTGGAGGGCCGCCAACACTCCTTCCAAGCCCACCATTTCCCCAAACACATCCAGTCAAAATTTTGAGATAGTCTTTTTGTTTCACGCAGTTCAAAGTTCAGGAAATTGTACCTTTGAGCAGGACACTCCCCTTACAGTCTTCAGGTCAAGGGTTATAAGTTATGCCCTGGGGGCATATAAGTTGTTAATGAAATTTATGTTCTAGAAACTTGAAAAAGGGCTCATTCGATTGGAAATTCAAATGTCTAGTGCCCTTTTTAATAATCGAAAGTGATTTGAGGGAAACTAACCCCCCTCTCACGCCCCCCCTCTTTTCCCCAAACACATCCAATCAAAATTTCTATATAGCCATTTTGTTCAGCGTCGTTGATTTCCAGATAGAAATTATGTTTTTGAGGAGGACACTCCCCCAAAGCCTTCAGGGCAAGGGTTGTAAGTTATACCCTGGAGGGCATACAAGGTTTTTATAGAAAGCGTTGTCGTAGAAACTCCAAAAGGCTCATTCGACTGGAAATTCAAAGGGCTAGTGCTCTTTTTAATAGTCGAAAGCAATTGGAGGACAACTAGCCCCCCTCTCATGCCCACCTTTTCCCCAAACACATCCAATCAAAATTTTAAGATAGCCATTTTCTTCAAACATAGTTGAAAGTTCTGGAAATTAGGTCTTTGAGGATGACAATCCTCAAACAGTCCACAAAGCAAGGGTTGCAAGTTATGCCATTGGGGCATATAAGATTTCTATACAACGCGTTGTCGTAGAAACTTCAATAAAGGCTCATTAAATTGGAAATTGAAATGGCTGTTGCCCTTTTTAATAGTCGAAAGTGATTGGAAAGCAACTAACACCCCTTCTACGACCACCATTTCCCCAAAAACATCCAGTCGAAATTTTGAGATAGCCATTTTTTTCAAGCAGTTTAAAGTTCAGGAAACTATACCTTAGATTAGCACACTCCCCTCACAGTCTTCAGGGCTTGGGTTATAAGTTATGCCCTGGGGGCATATAAGTTTTTATTGAAATCTTTGTCGTAGAAACTTGAAGAAGGGCTCATTCGATAGGAAATTCAAAGGGCTAGTGCCGTTTTAAATAGTCACGAAAGTGATTTGAGGGCAACTAACCCTCCTCTCATGCCCACCTTTTCCCCAAACATATCCAATAAAAAATTTAAGATAGCGATTTTGTTCAACGTACTTGAAAGTTCTGGAAATTAGGTCTTTGAGGGTGACAATCCCCCAGAGTCCTCAAAGAAAGGGTTGTAAGTTATGCCCTTGGGGCATATAAGGTTTCTGTAGCACGCGTTGTCGTAGAAACTTCAAAAAGGACTCATTCCATTGGAAATTGAAATGGCTATTGCCCTTTCTAATAGTCGAAATTAGGTCTTTGAGGATGACAATCCTCAAACAGTCCACAAAGCAAGGGTTGCAAGTTATGCCATTGGGGCATATAAGATTTCTATACAACGCGTTGTCGTAGAAACTTCAATAAAGGCTCATTAAATTGGAAATTGAAATGGCTGTTGCCCTTTTTAATAGTCGAAAGTGATTGGAAAGCAACTAACACCCCTTCTACGACCACCATTTCCCCAAAAACATCCAGTCGAAATTTTGAGATAGACATTTTTTTCAAGCAGTTTAAAGTTCAGGAAACTATACCTTAGATTAGCACACTCCCCTCACAGTATTCAGGGCTTGTGTTATAAGTTATGCCCTGGGGGCATATAAGTTTTTATTGAAATCTTTGTCGTAGAAACTTGAAGAAGGGCTCATTCGATAGGAAATTCAAAGGGCTAGTGCCGTTTTAAATAGTCACGAAAGTGATTTGAGGTTAACTAACCCTCCTCTCATGCCCACCTTTTCCCCAAACATATCCAATAAAAAATTTAAGATAGCGATTTTGTTCAACGTACTTGAAAGTTCTGGAAATTAGGTCTTTGAGGGTGACAATCCCCCAGAGTCCTCAAAGAAAGGGTTGTAAGTTATACCCTTGGGGCATATAAGGTTTCTGTAGCACGCGTTGTCGTAGAAACTTCAAAAAGGACTCATTCCATTGGAAGGCAACTAACACCCCTTCCACACCCACCATTTCCCCGAAAACATCCAATCGAAATTTTGAGATAGCCATTTTTTCACGCAGTTTAAAGTTCATGAAATTATACCTTTGATTAGAACACCCCCCCCCCCCAAAGTCTTCAGGCCAAGGGTTATCAGTTATGCCCTGGGGGCATATAATTTTTTATTGAAATCTTTGTCGTAGAAACTTGAAGAAGGGCTCATTCGATTGGAAATCCAAAGGGCTAGTGCCCTTTTTAATAGTCTCGAAAGTGATTTGAGGGCAACTAACCCTCCTCTCTCGCCCACCTTTTCCCCAAACACATCCAATCAAAATTTTTAGGAAGCCATTTTATTTAACGTAGTTGAAATTTTTGGAAATTAGGTCTTTAAGGATGACAACGCCTCCACACCCACAGCCCTCAGGACAAGGGTCGTAAGTTCTGCCCGGGAGGTATGTAAGGTTTTTACAGAAAGCGATGTTGCAGAAACTTCAAGATGGGCTCATTCAATTGGGAATTGAAAGAGCTAGTGCCCTTTTAATAGACGAAAGTGATTGAAGGGCAACTAACCCCCGTCTCACGTCCACCATTTCCCCACTCACATCCAATCAAACTTTCGAAAAATGCCTTTTTTTAAACGTATTCGAAAGTTCTGGAAATTCGTCGTTTTAGGATGATAACCCACTCAGAGCCCTTAGTGCAACGGTTATAATTTTTGACCTGAGGGTATATTAGGTTTATATATTGAGCTGTTGTAGAAATTTCAAAAAGGGCTCATTTGATTGGAAATTGAAATTACTCTTTTTAATAGTCGAAAGTGAGTTGAGTGATTAACCCCCCTCTCACGCCCACCATTTCCCCAAACACATTCGATCAAAGTTTAGAGATAGTCATTTTGTTCAACGTAATTGAAAGTTGGAAATTATGTATTTAAGGATGGCAAACCCCCCAGAGCCCCCAGGGCAAAGGTTGTAAGTTATGCCCTGGGGGCATATAAGGTTTTTATAGATAGAGTTTTCGTAAAAACTTCAAAAGGGGCTCATTCAATTGGAAATTGAGAGGGCTGGTGCCTCTTTAATAGTTGAAAGAGATTGGAGGGTAACTAACCCCCCTCTCACGCCCACCATTCCCCCAAACACATCCAATCAAAATTTTCAGATAGATATTTTGTTCAACGTTGCAGAAAATTCTGGAAATTAGGTCTTTGAGGATGACATCCCCCCCCCCACCAGGCCTCAGGGCAAGGGTTGTAAGTTATGCCCTGGGGCATATAAGTTTTTTATGGAAAGCGTTGTCGTAGAAACTTCAAAAGGGCTCATATGATTGGAAATTGAAAGGGTTAGTGCCTTTTTAATAGTTGAAAGTGATTGGAGAGTAACTAACGCCCATCTCACGCCCATCATTTTCCCAGGAACATCCGATCAAAATTCTGAGATAGCCATTTTGTTTAACGTAGTTGAAGCTCTGGAAATTAGGTCTTAGAGGATGACAACCACCCTCACAGCCCTTAGAATAAGGGTTGTAATTTATGCCCTGGGGGCATATAAGGTATATGTAATCGAAAGGCCTTGTGCCCTTTTTAATGGTCGAAAGTTATTGGATGGCTTCACATTTTTATAGTAAACATCGATGTGTTTATAATGTATTATTTTTGTGTTGTTGTTTAGACCAGGGCACTTCGTATCGAAGGAGTTGTCGTAGGAGCTTCGAAAAGGGCTCATTCGATTGAAAATAGAAAGGGCTGATGCCCTTTTTAATAGTCGAAAATGATTGGAGGAAAATTAATCCCCCTCCCACGCCCACACTCCCATGTGCCTTTATGTTTAAAAACTAAATAATGCCTTAAGATTAAATCAAAACGCACTGTATCAATGCTAATACTCAATAAGGCATCTCAGCAGTATCCCAAGAACGACTGAGGGTATTATGTTCAAACTTTCGGGGCTACTTCTGCTCTTAAAATTTAACCAAATAAAAATGGCGTAAAGTAAACAGATTTTTATGCGAATGGTATCCAGTTTTCCATTTCAAGGTCAACTAGAGGAGGTATGAAACTAAATTAAACACTACTATTTGTGTCCAGATTTTTAAAAGGGTGTATGTTGTTAAAAATTGCTGAAAATTTTTCTCCAGCAGGCAAACTATAAATTCTTAAAAAACGAAAAGATTTAAAGTAATATTTTCTTTTCCCCTGACAAGACTATGTCAATATAAAACGAACAGAAATTAATTAAAAAAAACTTTTTTCACAAAATAAGTTTTTCAAAGAAAAGTAAAGAACTCCATTAAACAAAAATGAGCAAAATAAAATGAAATAATCTACCAAACATGAAACTAACACAAATCAGCATCGATAAATAAATGAAACCCAAAACGAGCAGAAATTAACATAAGTAGGGCTCAAAACCCCTACGCCTTCCCAATGCCATAACATAATTTGCACTTTACTGAAAAAAATACAAATGAATGTGCATTGTCAGTTTAATATACATATACTAATGTTTAGTAATCAAAATGTTAATATTATTTGATTTATTAAAGTAATAAAAGTAAAAACATTTATATTTGTTTTCAGTAAAGTGCAAATTATGTTATGGCCTTGGGAAGGCATAGGGGTTTTGAGCGACCATGTTCAACAATTTGGACATTCCGTCTATTCTTAAATATCAAATCACAAGGCATTTCAGGGCAATCCCCCTGTACTCAGCTGTGTTCAAGCTTGTGTTGTGAACACTCAGTTGTGTTCTCTCAAATTCAGTTAACTCATTGACTGATCCTGATTTTACAGTTACTATCTTCGAATACTTTCAACTGCACTTACTTGGCTAAATTGGCTACTATTCCTGTCAGCAGATATTACAGCAACCGTTTGTCCAAGAAATAGGTCCATCAGTAGACATTCTCTCGGGTATAGGAGTATCAACATGTCTCTGACGCCTTGATGAAAGCAGGTCTGTAAACATTCAACAGTTTCTTCTTGACGACTGAAAAAAAATCCGATATTACAAAGCGAAAATCAAAAATGTATTTTAAAAATACTTTCCTTTTATCATTTTCGTCTCCATATTAATTACAATTAAAATTGCATAAGAAAAAACATTGCAAAATTGCAACACTTTTTTCTCCAAATGCATTAAAATTTTAAAAAACATCTCCTACCCAGAAAATTACAAATTTTTAAAACTACAAATAAAATCACGGCGAGGTCACGTCATATTTTACAAATAACTATTCGAGGGCAAGTTTTAATATTGTAACCAATCCAAGCTTTTATTTATCCTCACTTACTTAACTCTCGTCCAGCCGATCTATAGACTCGGGCTTCTCCTCAGATATCCTCATAACACTATATTCGGTGTGCCTCCCTGTTTCCTACGTCCTCAGCAGTAATGGGAAGGGGTGGTCGGAAAAAGTTTCCCGTCTATACTTGGAAGGTCTTCCTTTTGGGCAACTCTTTGAAGGCTATTTTAGGCAGTGAGCAAGGAAAATACACTGGATGTATCCTTGTTGGGACCTTTGGCCCCTTTAGTTTCAGAAAAATGCCTTTTTATAAATTTAACTTCATTTATGTTGAATATCTAAACCCCCAGGAAAGCTTTTATTACGATGTCTGAAGAATCCACTAATTAGCGAGTGGTTGAAAAAGCCAGTTGAGCGATGACTCATACAGCTTAAATTTAGAGTTTGAAAAGCTTCAAAGGATGCTGGGAGTCTGATTTAATTCGGCCATTCATCACCTTGGGTCAGTGATGTGCGCGCAAGCACTCGTCTTAAAGTGTATTCGTGAAGTGTAAAATTTTTGTCTTCAGTTCCGTTTTGAGTTCTTTTGTAGCGTGTCTTGAATATAGTAAGATTTTTTATACTATATACTCTCTTAAAATTTCAGCCTAAGTCGAGTCTAAATAGATAGTTAGAAATATTACCGGTAACCCATGGCCTTAAAAGTGGCCCTGGGACTATTCGATCATGCTACTAGACACGGAATCGTTGGAGTAACCGCCGAAATCCCACTATTTTGGGCCGACGAGGGATTCTCCCCCTCCAGTAAGTGGCATAGCAACCTCTTTGCGCCATTTTTGCCTCAAAAAGTGGTAACCCCGTACGTTAAACCTCCAATACCAGTTACCTTTTAGCATTCAGACAGTGAAGGTCTCCGGGTGTGAAATGAATTTGGATTAGCTACGTCACTTGCCCAAAGGACGCTGCTTGGATAATAAGTTTTGACTGATTGCGATTGCTAAAAGTGGGCCCTAAGTAATATCTGGATATTAAAAATTACGGGCCCTTGCGAGTAAGTTTCCTTTCATGACTTTTTAAGGATTTTTTAAATTGTGCGGCATAATTGTTAAAAAATAAGAGATGGCTACATCACTAACAAAAGAGCATTTTGACCGGCGAATGGATGAGTTAACTGCTACGATTTCGATGCTACAACAAGAAAATAAGGTGTTGAAGACTAAAAATAAGCTGTTAAAATTGGAACTGATTAAAGTGAAATCGTCTGCACTTCGAGTGGATTTACATACACGGAGAAACAATATTCTGCTTCACGGGATCGATACGCCAAATGAATCTGAAAATTTTCCTTAGACAGTAAAAAATTTCTTCGGAAAAAAACTCGGGATTGCAGATCCTGATCAAATAGGCATCAGTGTTGCGTATAGGGTCAAAAAATCCACCGTGTCTGATGATGGTGTTGGTCCTAGTCTGCGGAGTGGTAGGAAAAAAACAGTTGAGCCTATTTTCGTGCAGCTCAAGAATTATGATCGCTCATTGATTCTTAAAGAATGTGGTAAACTAAAGAAAACGGGCTACAGCGTGTCAACTGACTTACCTGCTGAATTAGGAAAGCGAAGAAAGGAATTATTGGCTCTCGGTTACAAGCTAAAAAATGCAAAGGGAGCAGAGAAGGTCAGTGAGACTCGTGTGGTCCAGCGTAACGTGAAACTCTGGCTGGAGACAAAAAAGTCAAAAAGCTCACAGCAGTGGGTTAAATACGATGATGACTGTTTCGATCCGCTAAAACTGTTTGCCAAAAATGACCCAGAGGAGGTTGTTTCCGACCAGTAGTTTTGTCTTTTTTTTTCTCCGATATTTAATTTTTATGTACGTGATATCGTGAGAAGTTTTTTGAATTATTGTTGAAGCCGCACAGTAATTCTGTTTTAATTTGTATGGCAGTGAAGGATGTAAAGCGAAAATTTTGTTTTCTTTTTTTTTTGTTTCATATTTGTTCAATTTTCTATTCTCTTTTTTCATGTTCCCAAAATTCAAGGTATCTAGTTTGTTTTTGTTTTCTTTCAGTGTTCCATAAAGAAGTTCAATTGGGTATGTTCATTGTTTTTTACTCCTTGCTCTTCTGGAATTTTCACGACGGACCGCCGATTGCAGTTGGTAAGTGATGACTTTTTCTTCAGCTTCATCCCCGAGAGGTATCAGAGATTTTGATATTGATAGATTAAAAAATTTAGATGAGTCTTATTTAAATCTCAAGCTTATTTTTGATCAAGAAATTGGTCAAGAAAATGATTTCCATTTGTTTGATGATAAAAATTTTCCTAAAAGTAAATATGTCATTTCTAATTTAATTACTGGGAGGTCTTCCGATTCTCAACTTTCGGTATTTCATTTGAATTGCCAAGGACTGTATTCCTCATTTTCTGATCTAGAGTCGACATGTCGGGAGCTTAGACCAGATTGTGTAGGTCTATGTGAAACATTTATTACACAACAAACCGAAAGCCTTTTGGATATTCCAGGTTACACTAGCCATTTTCTCCACAGAAAACAGATGAAAAGGGGTGGTATAGCAATTTATATCCGCGACACACACACGGTTCAAACTAGGCAAGACCTTACACGAAATACTGAAGGAATTTTCGAGTCGTTGTTCTTAGAAGTATGGCTATCCCCAAAGAAAAAATTTATTGTGGATGAAATTTATCGTTCTCCGTCAGGGTCAACGTCTCAGTTTATGGAACATATGGCTCTAGTTCTGGAGCTAGCGCAGTGTAAAAAAATGAGCTTATTCTCATGGGAGATTTAAACATTAACCGCAGTATTCCGCTAACGGCTGAAGCAGCAGATTTGCTAAATAATACGGCAGGTTCAGGCCTATATCCTGCTGTTACGATTCCGACACGGGTTACTGAGAGTACGCATTCACTTATCGACAAAATATTCAGCACCTTGCTCCCAGAGTCGGTGGCAGTCCTCGTCAGCGACACATCAGACAACTTCCCCATTCATGCAACACTCGGCCTTTCAGAACCAGCTAAGATAAGGTCCCGAATCAACCCTTCGTTACCGATTATATGTTTAACAGAAGAAAATTTGAAGAATTTAAAACAGGAACTAGAGCAGTTAAACTGGGATAACGTAATGGAGATTCAAGATGTAAACGAAGCAATTGGGTCATTTCACTCGACGTTCATGGATGTATACAGTAGATGTTGCGTGAGAAACCCGAGAACTAATAAACGAAAAAAAGACCAGCCAATTAGCCCCTGGATGACGGATGGTCTTCTGGCCTGTGTGAATAAGAGAAACCACCTTTGGGGAGAGTATAGACGCTCTCCAAGCTTAGCGCGGCTAGAGGAGTATGAGCAATGCAGGAAAGTCCTTCGGACTGTGTTACGAAGAGCAAAGCGTGGCTACCTGCAGCAAAAGCTGTCGGAAAGCGGGAAGGATGGTCGAAAAGTTTGGCAAATTATCAACTCGGTACTACGGCCAACCACTAAGTCTTCCCCATTACCAGTGAAATTGGTCATGAATGATGAAGAAATTACCGAACCTACACAGGTTGCCGCATCCCTTAGTACATTTTTCACAAATATTGGCGATACCACAGCAAATTCCGTCGGGATAGCATCTAAGTCATACAAAGAATACCTTGGCCCGAAGTGTATGAAATCAATGGCAGCGAGTCCTGTAACACCAGGTGAGCTCGAATTACTCGTAAAAAATTTGAAGGGCTCTTCTGCTTCAGGTTTCGACCTGGTCCACACAAAGGCACTGAAAGCAGTAGTGACGACCATTGCTGAGCCGCTAACTTACCTTGTAAATCTTTCAATAGATAAAGGGGTTTTTCCTGAAATGTTAAAAAAGGCAAAGATAATACCTCTTCACAAAGGTGGAAGTCATACAGACACAAAAAATTATAGACCAATCTCAATCTTACCAGTTTTCTTAAAAGTCTTCAAAACACCACTGGAAAACCAGCTTTACCAATATTGAGATGGCAAAGATTTCTTTAACAACTACCAATTTGGATTTAGGTCTGGGCCTTCAACCGAAGACACACTAAATTAACTAGGTTTGTTAGTAAATGGAATTCTAAGTTTGGATGCTTTACCTACAGTAGTGCTTCTAGATATTAAGAAAGCGTTTGATAGCATGCACCACAAAATATTACTAGGAAAGCTGGATCATATTGGAGTTCGTGGCCAAGTCCTAGATTGGTTTAAGTCTTACCTGGAAAATCATCGAATTTACACAGGAAATGACCATACAAATGATGTCGTAGTTAACTGCGGGGTGCCACAGGGCTCTAAATTGGGACCGGTATTGTTTCTTGTTCACGTAAATGATCTTCATTAAGTACTGACTCCTGCAAGTCGTAGCCCTTATTGCTGCAAACTATGTCACCCACAAACGACGCCGGGGTCTATAGTAGAAGCCGAGGACGAACGAACGGCATTTTCGGATGATTCACTTATGGCAAGCTCAGAATGGAACATCAAGTCTCTCAAAACGAAGCTACAAGACATTCTTGAAGAAACGTACCTGTGGATGGACACAAATCGTCCAGTCATCAACATTGACAAATCGAGTGTTTTATTTTTTCACGTATAGATTCGCTGGCTCCTGATGTGATTGGGATTGAAACCTCTCGTGGACTTATCAAGAGACCAGAAAAAGGACACGTTCGTTACCTAGGGGTTTTGATCGACGAAAACCTCTTGTTCAGACACCACATAGCAAGTGTCGAGCCGAAGCTTTCAAGGAACCTTGGAATCTTGAGAAAACTTAGTCACCATTTCCCTAAAAAAATACTGATCCTGATTTACAATGCAGTTATCAAGCCTCACATTCAATATTGTTCAACGGTTGGGCAATCTAATTTCAAGACACATTTACAGAGACTAAACTCAGTTCACAATAAAGCACTTCAAATTTTAGGCCCAGCACCGAACAGACTATCAATGGCATCACTTTACAGACTATCTTGCACCGTTTTTTGTTTTAAATATTTTTCAGGAACATTCCCATCACCATTTAGAGGCTTATTCACACTAGCATCACAAATCCATAGTTTAAATACACGATCTTCATCAGACATTTACATACCCCCGACACCGACAGCTAGGTCAGAATTTTCTCCTAGAATTGCGTGTGCTAGAGAGTGGAATGCACTTCCGCAACAGTTGAGGTCATATAGGTCTCTCGGCTCCTTTAAAAAGAATGTGAAAAAATATCTAAAAGATTAAATATTTTTTTACTAGATTAATTTTATTATTATTATGTTTAGAATTTTTGATATTATTATTAATTATCATATTTTAGTTTGATACTTCAAGGGGTGTGAGCGGAGGAGAAGTTGTGTTAAATTTATTGTTATTTGATGGCGGTTTGGGGAGGAAATTGGAGAGGACAGGAGGCCACGCTGTATTTAGAGTGTGCAATTATTACGGGCCCAAACGTGCATCAATGCACAAGGAACTAAGTTAAGTGTATTTTTATATATATTTTTTTGAATTAAAACCCATATTGAACTGAACTGAACTGAAATAAGTGGTGCCAGAGGTGTAAATGCTCCAATACGTGGCGACACCCGTACTCCCCCCCCCATCCAATAAGTGGTGGCAGCTAGAAAAGGAGCTATCAACAGCACTGATAGCAAAAGAATTTTGCATTTTCGAAGAGACGGGTTAATTTGGCGTAGAAAGTAGCCTATTGTGGTAACATATAAAAAGACAAAATCAATTAATGGAATTATGAAGGTCTATAATGGGCTGTGTGCCTTGTTAGACAAATATAGAGAAGAATAACGTGAAATTAATGAGTTGAGTTTATAGTGGGGGAATCTCCGTATTTAAAAGTATTGCAGGGTTTAAGGACAGATAAGAGAACGTTGAGAGTTGGGTTATTATTTGAATGAATTGGCGGACTTATATATAATCTTCAGTGACGAAGGTTATAAGAGTATTGAGGACGGCAAATTAGGAGAATTTGTCAGTTGTGCACACATTGGACAAGGAAGGTGGGAGGCACCTGTCCTATTGAGTAATCTGGCCAGGAGATTATATTTGGAATACGAGTATCCAGGGAGGATACCTGATTTGTTTTTCAGGGTAGTTCCCCTGTTTGAGGTTTGTCCAGCTAATTCACTAGTGGAATATTCGTGCGGGTTTTCAGTTTATTTTCTCGCCCTACCCCTGTTAATTCGTTTTACGGAGATATATTTCACTCACTTGGAACTGCTAGTTGTGAAAGAAGTCGTTATTCCCTAAAGAAGTATACGCGGTAAAATGAGGGGGTACGAAAAAAACTTAGGAAGGATATGTGAAAAAACAAAACGAACTAACCCCTCAGAGGCTGTGCCAAATGAAGGGGAGTTACGAGTAAAAGAAAATACGGATAGAGAACAAACAGAGTCAGAAAACGAATTAAGAGAATATAAAGACAGTGAGAATCATAGCAGGCCAAGTAGCACCAGTAGTAGAAGTTCAATTTCCAGGAGGGGCTCAGTGAAAGAGTACCCGAATAGATACGACGCAACAACTATTAAATTTCATGGAGAAAGAAAGAGAGAAAGATCGGATAGCCAGAGAAAAAAGGAGGAGGCAGACAGAGAGGAAAGAAAATACATACTGGAAATGATTGCAGGGAGAAATTCCCAAGAACCTCGGAAAGCGTCTACAATAGAGGCAATGCTGGCAATAAACCGTCAACCAATGAAAGAAAATGAAGATGTACATTTAGACATATAAAATTTTGAAAAAACGGCGGAATTAAGCGGATTACCGAGAGAAAATTGGGTGACAAGAATACAGCCCCTCCTTAATTACAATGCACAAATTGCATATAAAGCATTACCAATGGAGTACTCAAAAGATTTTGAAAGACTAAAACAAGCCATTTTTGAAAAGTTTCAACTCTCCCCCGAGCACTTTCAAAGAAGGTTTAGAAGCGAAATAAAACGAGACAACGAAACATATAAAGAATTCGGGTACAAATTGAAAGATATATTTTTAAAATGGCTAGAGTTAGAAAGTTATAGAATGTATGAAGACCCGGAGTAGATAAAAGAAAAATTGACAGAAGTGGTAAATAAAACAGCAAAGTAAGAATTTTTAGAAAACACCCACAGAGAATTGAAAATTTATTTGAAGGAGAAGAACCCAAAAATAAGCGAAGAAAGGGCAGAAATGGTGAATTGGTGGACCGAAACAAGAGAAGAAATTGAGGAAACAGATAAATTTCAAAACAAAGTCTATAACAAAGATAGGCATTATAACACAGAACAAGGAGGATTAACTGCTATAACTGTGGTACCACGGGGCATTTTGCAAGAAACTGCCCCAATACATATGACCAAACACCACATAAAACGACAGCCTGGGCCATGACCCATAATAGGGAAAAAAACGCATTTGCAGAGTCGCATAAGATATACTGAAAATTGAACGAGGAATTAGTTGAAATGGCAATTGATTCTTGCAGTGATCAAACTTATGTGCGAACTGACCTAATTAATAGAACAGAAATAGACCATAAAAATAAGATTAAAACATTATGTTATTATGGAGACAAGCACCCATGCCCGTCTGCTTGGGTAAGAATAGATAGTGCAAGGAACAACGGTAAAATCCAAAGAAAAACGATAAAAGTAGGCTTAGTACCTACGCTAGCAGTGGATGTTTTAGTAGGAGGAGACATTGGAGATATCGAAAATCTCCTATCATTAAAAGCGACTTCTTTAACAGTGGGAAAATTACAAAATGATACTAGGACGGAAAAATATGCTACTTCGTTGACAAGGAGGGGAGGTGGACCGGCCCATAAAACAAATTGGGAGGCAGTGCCACCCTGTCGGAAAAACGAAATACTTAATACGCGTGTTCAAAATGTTGATAATCCACAAAAATGGGATGCGGAAGAAAAAAGACCAAAAAGTATTGAAAATAAGTCGTGCGAGAATGATTTTTCGGGAAAATTTCCAGAAAATGGAAAATATGAAAAAACTTTTGATGAATATGAGATGCTAACAAGTACAGGCCAAAATGAAACGCTGAGTGTACCAGAGAATAAGGAGACGAAATTTATTGTACGCGCTTTTCCTCGGAAAGTTCGAGAAATTTTAATAGAATATGAAAAACCAAATGTCGGAATTCACTTCCCATTTGATGACGAAATGTTTGGTGCTGCGGTAAGAATAAAAAAGACTAAAAGAGAGAAGGTGGACACTGGAGTCCAATTCAGATTTTATAACGATTTATTTAATGTTACTACAAAAGAAAAGAAAACTAAGAGAGAGAAAAGAGATATTAAACGGAGCTACAATGAAGTGATGCAGTCAAAGATGGTGGACACTGGAGTCCAAATCAGATTTAACGATGATCTATTATTTTGTGCGAATGACAAAATTAAGAAAAATGGAGATCAAAAGAGGAGTGTAAAAAAGAGACAAAATTTGGAGATTCAGCCTGCAGTGGCAAAAAATAATATGTTGGATGGGCTGTGCCTTGATAACATAAATAATAGGGTTGGAAAAAGAGGTCAAAGGCCCATAGGAAATAAAACATGATGGTTATAAAATAGAGAGGAAGGACTTACAACGGGCGGGGGCAAAGTTGGGAGATACTGAATGTCGAGTCGGATTGGAAAAACTTGAAATGGAATCTGAGATTAGTATTATCAATTCAAAAGATATGTGGATCCTTTATGAGTGGGACGAATCCCTTGGGGAAGATCCCCTGCGGGAAGTCACAAGAGATAGCCCTTTTCCTATATGCACAACTGGCGGACAAGTTGCGATCCCTTCACCGAGGTTTTACCTCTCTGATCTGGAGTCCTTGGGGGATACTCTCTCCCAGTCAGTTCATACTTCACCCAAACCCTTGTCCAGTAATCCTATTCATAGCTGTTATTCTTCATGGGAACCGACAATTATTTCCGGCAAATTTTAGTCAGTGGGAGACGTATCCAAACTTAATTTTCAATTAGCATCAACGCATATTCTGCATTTGATTATCCCAGGGGAGGGAACCCAGAAAAAAGGCGATTCATGGTTCACTCAAAATTTTACTTCATTCCCAGTACCCTTATCGTTTTCACAGGCCTTTGCATTTTCGGCCTTAGATTATTTGAAATTATGCCAAGGGGCAATTTACTTTTTGATTGAGACGTGGGGATGTTTCCACAGATGGAAATTAAAAGGCCAGTGCAGCCAATTGTTCATGATGGCTGGCATCATCGAAAGTGCCAGGAACTGATTCTCTGCTCCTCTCAAATGTAAATTCATGAGAGCAAGAAAATTTTCGTTTTTGATTGTGCTGTGCACAATGAATTTCTACGAATCTTGGGGACTTCAACTTTGAAAACCAAATGTGGATGTTAGACGATCTAGACCAAAGTGGTTCTACGGTAGAGACGTGGGGATCAAGACGAATCCTGAAGTGATGGAAGTACAGACACTGGGAGAAGAGAGAAGAAGCAAGTTTGGTGATTTTGAAGTTGGTGTTATTTATTTTATGTTTTTTTTGTGCTCTGACCCATGGCGTGATGGCGGTCATTTTTCTTAGGAGGGAGGTGTTGTGACCTTTGGCCCCTTCTGTTTCAGAAAACTGCCTTTTTATAAATTTAACTTCATTTATGTTGAATATCTAAACCCCCAGGAAAGCTTTTATTACGATGTCTGAAGAATCCACTAATTAGCGAGTGGTTGAAAAAGCCAGTTGAGCGATGACTCATACAGCTTAAATTTAGAGTTTGGAAAGCTTCAAAGGATGCAAGGAGTCTGATTTGATTCGGCCATTCACCGCCTTTGGTCAGAGGTTCGCGCGCAAGCGCGCGTCTTAAAGTGTATTCGTTAAGTGTAAGATTTTTGTCTTTAGTTCCGTTTTGAGTTCTTTTGTATTGTGTTTTGATTAAACTAAGATTTTTTATAATAAATACTCTTTTAGCATTTCAACCAAGGTCGATTCTAAAGAGATAGTTAGGAATATGACTAGTAATCCTTAACTTTAAAAGTGGCCCTGGGACCATTCGATTATGCTAGTAGACACGGAACCGTTGGAGTACCCGCTGAATTCCCATTATTTTGGGCCGACAAGGGATTCTCCCCCTCCAGTAAGTGGCATAGCAACCTCTTTGCGCCATTTTTGCCTCAAAAAGTGGTGACCCCCGCCCTCCCCCCTCCAATAATCCTTATTATCAAAGCTGATGAATTTGGATGATCCGTATGGACCATACAAATCGAGGTTCAAGGTTCGAGGGTAATTTAGGCAGGACAGTAGCCGTTCGCTTGATACACGATCGAAGTAAGTAATACCGGCAAGCTGTCGGAGGAATTTCGTTTTACAAGCCGCTAGTCAATGCCTGTTATCAATTTTTAGGGTCCATGCCTACGCTGCCTTTGTTACAACGCACGGTAAAGTCGTAACTTCATGTTTTTTTATGGGTGTTCATCTTTCCAAATAGAATGTAGAGACTTGAAATTTACAGCAGCGAGAGCCACGCATAGTTTGATCTCTTTTGAGAATTCTCAAAAGAGATCTCTTTAGTTTGATCTCTTTAGTTCCCTTCCCAGGTAAACATACTGATGGACCCATTGGCTTTCCTCTTCCATAATAGGGGGTGATGAAAGTGAGAAGGCTGGGTGTCAAGCTACTCTCATTGCCACTGGTGTTCATCTCAAAGATACTAGCCGTGTTTTCAATACTACTTCGGTATCTTTGAAGACAAGAGCCAGCTTGTGCTAGACAGGTACTAAAGAAGGGCGATCTCTTTCAGAGTGGCTCCCCTCCTTTTCCGTCTGTATTTATCCCCTAGATAAGGTTGCTCCAGTTATTGAAGACCCTTTGAGATCCCTCTATTCCTCAGGATCCCTTTATCACAAAAGTCTTCCTCTCTTTCATCTCATCCAACAG
This sequence comes from Artemia sp. Qi Xiang Cuo, assembly GCF_049724085.1. Lineage (NCBI taxonomy): Eukaryota > Metazoa > Arthropoda > Branchiopoda > Anostraca > Artemiidae > Artemia > Artemia sp. Qi Xiang Cuo. The sequence continues at coordinate 14,104,598 of NC_142797.1, read as the reverse complement.
CAATATCATAAACAGGAACTAACACAGTAAGATTTGATTTTTGGACTTTACTCTTCGATGTGAACAGATAAAATTAAGTAAAAAAATAAATTTTAAGACTAGTATATCGTCTAACATCTCAAAGACGGTGAATCGATGTGAAAAACATATGACAGCTTGTTAGGGTAATACCTAACAAGAATCATCGTCAGGATTGCCACCCAACGAAAAATGAAATCCATAGATTTTAGTGATTTTTTGTTGATTTAGTTATTTTCTTCAATAATCTAATGATTTATGTGCTGATTTACTGATTTTTTTTGTTTAGGCAATATATAGAATCACTTGAAATAGTGATAAATCACTAGGGGTGGCAACCCTGATCATCGTGGACAGTAGAGGATAAATTGAAGCTTTTAAAGACTATATGGCAAGAACCTAGTTAGGGTAATACCTCAACAAACATTCAGAAAATATAATGAGTCTAATAAACCTTGTACTTTTCCTCAAAAAGAAAAGAAGCAGGTACCTATTAAAGATTTTTGGATTTATACCTTCTTCGACATTATAACAACTTTATAACCTTATTGTCCTTATATAATTAATATTGTTCTTAGATCTAGATATAAGGATATAAGTATTTTATATGTTGTAAATATGTATGTTATAGATATACGTATACTAAAATTATATCTTATGTATATATCACATACATGCGGTATAACATGTTTTATGTATGTTGTTGAAAGTGTGTATGTGTATGTAAGTGTTGTAAGTTAATGTATGCATGTTAAACATAAGTATATACTTATATACTGGATTCAAATATGTTATATATAATGAATATTATCCTTATACAATATAACCTTATAATCTTATTCGACAAAATAGACAGGTCGAACAGCAGCCTAGTTGTAGTGAAAAATCTATGCATTTACTTTATTCGTTATTAATGTAATAAGTAAATTAAGTAAGTAAAATAATAAGTAAGCTAATGTAAATTAATTAATTAAAGTACAGTAATTAATAAAATAATTAGAAATAAGTAAAATAATGGAAGAATAAAATAGTATCGACTATTTAAACTTTTTAAATCGAGTTATCGACTTTACTTCTATAGCTCTATTGGCAGAACAGTACAACTGCAAGAGTTAAATGTGACAGATGCACAATAGCTGTTTCAGGCCTTTTAATCGGGGGGGGGGGGGGCAAGGTATAGAGTAAAAGTGTACAAATATAAAAGAAATTAAGTGTCAGATGTAAGAAAACGGGGGGGGGGGCAGCTCCAGGTGCCCACGCCTAGAGCCACCACTACAGATACAGCAACCGACCATGTGAGAAATAATCATTTCGTCATTCCCAAAGCTATAGGCAGGGGCGTAATTTCGTCAAACTTCTAAGTGAGGAGGAGGGGGTAAAAGTTGCAGCCAATTTTCCCAAATCAAGTCAAAATGACAGTAAAAAATGAAAAACGAGCCATATAAAGGCATACTATAAATGGAAAGGTATACTAAAGAAAATTGATCGGTATTTGGGATGCTTGAATTATTTGCGCCTCTCTAGTATATCAAATTACGCCCCTGCCAAAAGTTTTTATCGGATATTTTCACACTTCTAAGACAATTACAAAAACCCTTTGATAAGTGTTCTCATAGGAGCAGCAGAGGAATGTGTGTTCAATCCCTCTTTGATCTTCCTGGTCAATATTACCTTGGTGAGCCCGAAAATCTCGGCATGTTATTTTGCTACAGTTCTTTGTCCCAACACGACAATTTTATTATGATTTGATAGCTAAGGTTCATCTATATTCAACTGCCGAACTTCATTTGGAATTTTCCTTTGCATTTTCGGATTGAAAAATACCCTGAACAGCGGGAAAAACATGTGAAAATGAATAACCCTGTTTTTTAAACAAGTTCAAATAGTTATCTAAGAAAATGTACAAGTAATATCAGAATTCTGGCTGGATGAAAGGATAGATCAAAACTAAAGAATCCAATGATATAGGTTTCTTGTTCCTTTGGTGCAACTTGCAGCAGTAGACTTGTAAAAAAATCAGACGCAAAAAAAACAGGACAGAGGAATCATCATGTGAGTAATTTGCTTGCTTTGGGAGTTCCCTGTGGTACCAACCGCTTTGAATGACAGAGTCGTCAAAACAACGTAAAATTTCTTTTCCATCTTTTCAGCAGAATTTCACTGGCAAACCGCACATTCTCGACAGCTTTCGATGATAACTAGTCCCCTGGACAGGGTTGCCACCACGGTCAGTTCCTAAAATGCTACAATTGCCCAAATTTACGTGCTTCACAACGGTTTTCAGTGCTACAATAAAAAATAAATTTGCACGTGTCACTGCTTGCGCCGTCACACGCGCATGGTCCATTTAAGTGTACTTGGATTAGTTTTAGATAAATTTTTAAACCTTTTTATGTCTAGTTATTTCAAACTTAGCGCCAATTTTTCGAAATAAACACGGGAAAAATATGGTCTGCGCTTTTTGTTAATTCCTCTACCTTTTTTAAAAATCCTTACTATTTCGTCCAAAAAGAAATATTGTAGCACGAAAGTGCTACAAATTGTAGCACGAAAGTGTTACTATTTGGTCATTCGATTTAGCTACGTGCTACATGATGAAATAGTGCTCAAACAGTACTTCCGTGTTACAGGTGGAAACCCTGCCTCTGGGAGGATTCTCTAATGGACCCTTTATCTTTGAGGCAGTCAGCAGACGCTGAGGCTCCCAAAATGATGTTTACGGTATCGCATGACCTTTAGACGAATATTAAAATTGCGTTTACAGAAAAAGAGGAAGTTTAACCTTAAGACGTAATCCTACCCTAATGGGTTGAAATTTAAAAGCAAATTTGCTTAAAGTCACTATAAATAATTTGACTTTGTCTTTTACAGACATGAAAACATTACATCAAAACTTGAGAATTGTCAAAAATAGTGGAATACGACAATAGTGGCATTCCTCTAGTTTTTATCTAGTTGAGTTTCACTCAGTGTTTCCACAATTCCGGGTTTTCCAAGTTTTGCCATATTTTCTAAAAACAAATTGATTTACCGGACATCTCCCAAAAATTAACATTCGTAATTGCTCGAACATTGATGCAAAACACAAATCGTTACTTTTCGTAGAAGTCAGTTTTAAGGGAGATTTCAGAGAGCAAAATTTTCTGTCTGTCAAAACTGTGGAAACACCCCTCCCCCTCGAAATCCATGGATAGTAAAAACACTAGTTTCATCTCACCTTGGAGCGGCTTCTCCGACGACAAACTCCTTAACGAGCTTCCGTAATTTCTCTCTGGTCTTAAGGCTCTCGTTAGATGGTGATGCGTTCACCTTTGGGAGGGATACATAAAACTTTCTACAGACATTCGGCACTTTGGATACAGAAATATCTTCAATAAGGAGGATTCCGCCACTGCAATGAACTGAAATATTACACAAAACTATAAAGAGGATCCTCCATTGCAATGAACTGAAATATTATAAAAAAAAAACTTGATAAAGCAATAAAATATGAAATAAGAAAACTAATATAAAAGCTACCGTTTCTGGTCTCTAGACTTGGCCTAGAAATTACCTTTACCTAAGAATTAAGGGAGATAGGGTAGTATAGTAAAGTATATGTGACAAACACAGAAACCGCAGGGCCGTGGCCGCAAAAAAAGAGAACACCATAGAATACAATTAAAAGATTCAATTCAAACTTTTAAATAAAACGATTAAAACAAAAAGACACCATTCAAAATCTCTAGTACAAACAAACAAAGTCATCATATAGCACCCTCACGGTGGGTCATGCCCAGACGAATAAACCACGCCAGATTCCTAATACTAATCAAACACCCATTTCCCAATCAAAATTCTACCCAAGGCTATCCCCACTCATCCACTCCAAAAATCTCCTTCCTCAAAACCCTTCACACTCCCCCAGGATCTGCAACAAATTTTCCTCCCACTTTCCAAACATCGGGCAAATGTAAGGACCGCTTTAAATTCTCAGCCTTCTCAAATATCAATATTTAGAAAATTTGACAATTTTTTTAGAATCAGGATTTAGAAATCGTATTAGTTATCTATTAGAGGTAAAAAAACAGTTTTTTACAGTAATTCAAAATACTAAGAAATTTATTTTTCCAAAGTGAGATATATGATCTATTCCATCAAGCGGAACTAATTAGTCCGCTCCATATTCTTGTGTCTATTTTGGTAGGCGATACCTGTAATGGTTTTATTTTCCTTAAAATATTTTATGTCAAGTTTTACTACTACCCTAAGTCCGAGGAAAATAAGCCTAAAATTGCTTAGACCTTTTTCGATGGGCCAGCATAGCATTATCAGTAGTTAAAAATCCAAAAGTTCTCGAGTTTTTTAAGATAATTTATACCATTTACTATAAAATATTTGGATTTTTCTCAAACCCATTAGTCAAAAGTCAAAGCAAGGCTCAATTTTTTTTTTTTTTTTTTTTTTTTTTACATACGAGTTTGTGCACTAGACAACAACAACGTCGATTTTATGATAATAGATTCTTAATTTTTTATTAGCATTATCAGCAAAAATTGATTTGCTGATAATATATTCTTAATGTTTTATCAGCATTATCAGCAAAAATTGATTTGCAGATAATAGATTCTTAATGTTTTATCAGCATTATCAGCGAAAATTGATTTGCTGATAATAGATTCTTAATGTTTTATCAGCATTATCAGCAAAAATTGATTTGCTGATAATAGATTCTTAATGTTTTATCAGCATTATCAGCAAAAATTGATTTGCTGATAATAGATTCTTAATGTTATCAGCATTATCAGAAAAAATTGATTTGCTGATAATAGATTCTTAATGTTTTATCAGCATTATCAGCAAAAATTGATTTTCTGACAATAGATTCTTAATGTTTTATCAGCACTATCAGCAAAAATTGATTTGCTGATAATAGATTCTTAATGTTTTATCAGCATTATCAGAAAAAATTGATTTTCTGATAATAGATTCTTAATGTTTTATCAGCATTATCGGCAAAAATTGATTTGCTGATCATAGATTCTTAATGTTTTTATATATCTGCTGTCAGATACATAAAAAAACCTACTGTATATAATTGAGAGCGTTGGTGAGATGCAGCCAGACTCTGACAGGTTTGACGTGATGCTATAGATGATCGGAGAGCGAAGATTAGATCAGTCAGTTGGTTTTAGGATGCTCGAAAGAGAGTATATGCTTCCTTTTTTTATTAATAAAATATTTTTTGTGTGAAATCAATAGATTATAGTTTAAATTAATAATATTGTTGATTTAATTTAAGAAGTCTATAAACTGATTTATTGAAATAAATCAGTCATTTATTTAAGGGAAGGAGGGGAAAATTATCTTGCCTCGAGATATCGCGAGGAGCAAAGTGCGAAAACTGTTGAACATACTGATGGACTTGGCCACCCCCGTAAACATGAGACATTTAGGATTATATCTCATTGAAGAGGTTGCATAGAGTCAATAGGTTTAATTAAAAGGTAAGTTTTATGCATAGGTTGGTAAATATGCCCTGTTTTGCCTTCCGACCCGGAGAAATGAACACGTTTAGAAAAGTTTGTCTTTTATTTTAGAGAGGGGGATCAAGGGACTTCTGGGGGGAGTTAGAGGAAACTGTTTTACCTCCGGTTTCACAAAACAGAAAACGCTACGCATCTTTCCGTCTTTCATGCCTGCTGTCCGATACGGTGTTCGAATAGTCCTATACATGATTATATGAACTATAACACTATATAATCTATATCACTATATATCGCTACATTAATTCATATATTATCACTTACATTACAAACAGTTAAGCAGAAAAACTTTGTACCACTGCTTTGTGCCGTTGAGATCCAAATGAAAAAAGGTAAGAGCTTCGGAAAAGCAGCAAAAGGGACATGAAGTTTATTCTTTTTTGTGGGGGGGGGGGGGGAGGGGGACTGAATTTAAGGGGACGGAAAACGGAGAGCTAAAGAAGAACTGGCCATTATTCTACATATGAAAATATGAAATTCTAATTTTCATTATAATACTTAAGGCAAATACGAAACTGACAAAAAGAAAGGCCTCGTGTGATATTGGAGTAGCTTATTTACCCAATATGTTTTATACATGTCATTTATTGTAACTAATATGCTATTTTATGTTTTTGCATGCATACCTCAAAATGTTTCATCTCAATATGTTTCCCTTCTAGTTTATCTCAATATGTTCTTGCATTCATGTTTTTATATTCATGCCTCGGAGTTTTTTATCTTAAATCTGTCTCAGCGCGCCTTTGCAGCCATCTTTTTGCATTCACGTCTCAATATGTTTTTACATTCATGCCTTTTTCTGTTTATAAGCTCAGTAGCCTGAGAGCACATGCAGTGGCAATCTCATTGCACTTTTTCTTCCATTCCATCGTCAAAGTTTCCTAAAGTAAATATGCTTTACCCCTATTTTATCTCAATAGTTTTTGCATTCACGTTTCCCCATTCCTAACTTAATAATATCTGTGATTCACCATAGTATGTTTTTGCATTAGTCCTTAAATATGTTTCATCTTTAACTAATCTCAATACACTTTTCTATTCACGCTTTCATATTCATACCTTAGCCTGTTTTTGCACTCGCATATCAATATGTTTTATCTTAATATACTTCATCTTTAATTTATCTCAATATATTTTTTATTCATGTTTTCATGTTCATATCTTAATATGTTTTTGCACTCGTTCTTCAATATGTTTTAACTCAATATGTTTTATGTGTAATATATCTAAATATGTTTTTGTATTAATGTTTTTCAAATCCATACCTTAGTATGTTCTTTATCTTATTCATCATAGCGTGTTTTGCACTCTATGCTTCAATAGGTTTATCTTCAATATCTTTTTGTTTTCATGTTTTCGCATTCATAGCTTAGCATGTGCTTTCACCGTTGCTTCAATGTGTTTTATGTCTATATGTTTTATCTTTAATTCATCTAAATATGTTTTTGTATTCATGTTTTCACATTCATTTCTTAATAAGTTTTTACACTCGTTCTTCAATATGTTTTATCTTTAATATATCTAAATATATTTTTGTATTAATGTTTTTCACATGCATACCTTAATATGTTCCATATCTAATTTATCGTAGCATATTTTACACTCGTACTTTGGTATGCTTAACCTCAATACGTTTTATCTTTTCTTTATATCAACATTTTTTCGCATTCACGCCTTAGTATGTTTCTGTACTTGTGCTTCAACGTGTATTATCTCAACATGTTTTTACACGCGTGCTTTTCAAATACATACCTTAATAAGTTCTAACTATAATTCATCATAACTTGTTTTTTCACCCCTGCTTTGGTATGTTTTATATCAATAGGCTTTATCCTTAATTTATCACAATAGTCTTTTGTATTCATGTTTTCACATTCACACCTTAGTAAATTCTTGTACCCGTGATTCAATATGTTTGATCTCAATTATGTCTTATCGTTATATTACCTGAATATGTTTTTTAATTCATGTTTTCCCATTCATACTTTAGTATCTTTTTGCACTCGGGTTTCAATATGATTTATCTCAATATTTTTATCTTTAATAACTCATACCTTAACAACTCATACCATAATAACTTTTCACACTCATAACTTAGTATGTTTTTGCAAATACTTCAATGTTTTATATCTCAATATTCTTTATCTTTAAATTATCTCAATATATTTTCTGCTTTCATGTTTTCACATTCACACCTTAGTATATCATATCTCTAAATTATCACAGTATATTTTTACGGCCACAATATGTTTTATCTTTAGTTTATCTCAGTATGTTTCTGCATTCATATTTATACGTACATACATTACTATGTTTTATTGATTACCAATCATAGTATGTTTTCATAATCGTGCTTCAACATCTTTTGTATCAATATATTTTATATTCAGTTTATCTCCGTAGGTTTTTGCTTCCATGTTTCCATATTCATACCTTGATATGTTTGATCTCATTTGCTACATTTATATTTATATCAGTACATAAATTCTGTTACCAGAGAGCATATGCAGGGGCAGTCTCCTCGCCCTTTTCCTCCCATACCACCAGCAAACTTTCATACAGGTTTATTTCTAAGATTTTGGAACAGCAGGCGGGCACAGTTTTAGTAATGCGAAGAAGTAGTAAGAATAAAATGGAATAGCAAACTTGTTCATGGGTTATGAAGCGCATTTGGCAAAAAGGATTCAAAATTTTCAACTTGTGTATGTAAAAATGAGCCCTTAAACAGCTTTCTATGATGTTCCAGAGCCTGCTATCTGCGGAGAAGAAAAAACGAAAAAAAGATGCTACCTATGCAGAGTTTTGTGGCTATGGCCACTTTCCTTGTTTTTCCTTGTTTTTATAGCCAATGAATTTTCCTTGTTCTTCAAGCCAAGGGACCGTAAGTTACTTGTATAGGATTTTCAGACAAGGCAATTCTAATGGTGTACTTTTTGCTTCAATCCGACTCCCTTTTTAGGGGTTTCAGGCTGTTTTTTTGTTACTATGGGAGGTGTTCGTCTCTTACTAGGTTGCAGCTACTGCTGCAACCACAATTTCTATAATTTCCCTCTAGAGTTGCTTGACGAAACACACTTTTTTGGTGGTACACAAAAAAAAGCCTATGGTTTTTTCTTAGCTCGAATAGTGAAAGAAAAACCAAAGGGAATCAGGCAGCTACCGTTGCAACCACGATATAGGTTTCCTTTTTTCCGTCATTTATGACGTAAAAAAGCTATAACCTAGAGAGCTATAGCCTTCGGTCGTGACTTCATACATCATCTTATTGCCAGCCTTCTCCTAGATATCGAGAAAACGATTTTCTTTTTTCAACGAAAATACCCAAAAACGATTTTTTCCCAAAATTTCGGGGAGAAGCTAAAATATCTAGGGGGCATATGTCCTCTCCATGAACCCCTTGAGCGCTTTAATTACCCTCTATTATTGGTCAAAAGATCTAACCTGCAACTCAATTTGGATCAAAGGGATCCAAATCGCCTCCATAAATGACCCCTGTTTGGACAGTGGCGTCATTTCATTCTAAACTAAGGGAGGGGGGCTAAGCAACCTCTACGGGCCCCCTAAATTAGTCGGCTCAAAGTTGTTGAAGAGCAATATTTCTTCACAGAGGTTAGCACAGGTCTCGAACAAAACCGACTAATAATAGTAAGAAGCAATTTAAAAGTGTTTAATGAATACAGAGAAAACTTAAGTTGGAAATTAATTTAAACTTTTATTGTAACACTGAGAACCAACAAGGTCTATTTTCTAACTATGTATTTTATATAGTTTGATTTTATATAATAATTTTATATATTTAAATATATTTTCTAACCATAGTATTGAAATCAAAAAATTTCCTAAGAGCTTTTCATTATATATCAACATCAGATCTCTCATAAATCTCATTACCAATCTATTCCAACATGCCCATCTTGTAGTAGATGATTAACTCCAGCTGAAGAACAGTTATGCCAATGGCTTTCTGAACATTAACAAACAGTTAGTAGCGTGTACTGCTATTCGCGATAAAACAGTATAGCTTTGGAAGATAGGCGAAAAAAGATGCCATTCATCTCAATTTCTGAATGGAATCATCCTAAACAAGGCTGAGTCTATGAGGATGACAGTTAATGTAAATTGCATGAGTTGCAATTGATATAATACGGGCTTACCCACCTGAAAATTGGCTGCTCATGACACTGCCCTGGTATTTTCAAAGAAAAATGTAAAAAAGCAACAAATTTCTACCTCTCTCTGGATGTTCAACAGTAAATTCCTCTTTCCAATCGTAAATTTTCTTGAACTGACACCAATTGATAGGTTTGAGTTTTTCTTTTAATGCTCAGGTTGTTCTTGTATAGCTCTTATTTGTTAAGTTTTTATTGTTTTCTTACATTTTTAATAATTTGGTTCAAACTAAGCCCCCCCCCCCCCCCCGTTGATAAAGCCTTTCGTTTGTGAAGTCAAAATATTTGGTCTTTGATTGTTGGTACAATTTCTTTTTAACTCCCTTATTAACAAATTTTTTCCTTTTGCATATTCTCGTTTTGTTATGATCAATTATAGTAACATTTTGAACTGACATTAAACTGAATATTAACTAGAAAAAACTAACATTTTGAACTGAATATTAAAATCAAGCTCAAAACGAAAAAAAATATTTTGCTATTAAAGTATAAAGAAAACTTAAAACGAACAGAAATTAAATAAACAATCAATGCTAACAAACATACAATAGACATTAATGTCAATGAATAAATAAATCTTAAAACGAGTGAAACAAAAATCACTACAAACAAGAGTTTGGGTGTTGCCTCCTTCTCTCACTGTAAAAGTCTAAAACCTACTGCGTCATTGGGGCTATACTGAAAACCAATTTTATTAAAAATATTTTCTTTTGGACTTAATATTGAAAATAAACATTAAAATTATAGTAAAATTTTGAACTGATGAGCTTTCAGCAATTAATATCATTATACATCAAATGTTCAGTTTATTTTATTAGCTCTTTCTAGAGTTGTTCAAGACCAATTTAGTTTCACTACAAACAAGAGTTTGGATACTGCCCCCTTCCTAAAGTGTAAATAAAAACCAAAAGCCTATTACATCATTGTTATATTTTGCATATTTTGTTATGCGTGTGAGATTAAGTATCATTCTTCAAGATCTTTATCGATTCTTTGAGTTGTCCTTTTATATAATATATTTTTCTTGTCTTTCTTATCTTTCCTGAAATCTATAAAAATTCCCACTTCGATATTTTCAAAATCCAAAAAGCTAAATTTCAAGACAATTCGAGAAACAAAATTCATCAAATAATCATTTTGAATGCCAAATTTAACATGTTGACTGGAGGCAAAGAAGAAAAAGCGTAAGAAATTTTCAAAATCCCATTTGTAGCGATGAAAATTTTTATGTGACTATAAAGAAAGGACTGGGCTTTATTGCGGTGATAGATTTTAACCGCGTCGAGTGTATAATATTATGCTCAATAGCCGTGAACTTACATCTTATAAGTACTTCAGTAGTGCCGCGTATGTCACTAAAGATTTTGCCAATAAGCCCTGCGCCACCCTCAATTATTAGAAGAAAATGAAATGTGTAGCCACATAAATGTGACCTCTTTTCCTCGAGTTATCTGGAGATCAGATTCCCTGGGAACGTCCATGGAGATATGCGAACTAATTACCTGTCGTTAGGCTAGATACAGGCATATAAAATGAAATAAACACAGGTAAAAAGCAATAGATTTATTGAGACTTACATATTTACGTGAACAGCAGTGGATCACTTCAAATGAAAACAACGGTGACTGAGATACAACAATAATGATAGAATCGCAGAGCTCTAACGCCGAAATAATTCTATCTAAATGGTCCTGAATCTGATTTACGAATAATTCGAAAAAGCACTTTTACCCAACTATCAAACGTAGTTTTTTATTGTCCTGCGCTCTAAGAACTGGCTCACAATTGGTTCAAGTGGCCCAAGGATGCGAACCCTTCGTCCAATAAATTGTTTTAAATATTTCTGATGATTCAAACGTTCACACGGCTCTTAAAGTTTAAACTTCCTTAGAAATATTGTGCGTAGCATCTTTTTTATTGCCCACTTGTCTTAGCGAAATCCAAAGCTTGGATAGCGCCCTTCTTTGTCTGAGACTAACTGCAATTTTTCTCTTTGCTGATTTAGGACTTTTCTTTCTTTTTGACACTAGATTTAAACTTAATTAGAGGAATTCGGAATTATCTTTAGAAAGAAGGAACTTTATTTTTGTATTTTAAATATATCGCATTTTACTCACGGTACATAATACCCTTCCCATTAATTAATGACGTCTCGTCATTAGCACTTGCTTGCCTTTGGGCCTTTGAAATGTTCGCAATTTATTAACTATTTATTCCACATATTTTGATTGACATTGTATTATTTCATATTTATATTTTGGTTTACTCAGGAGTGCTACAAATTTTCTCTATTACTTTTCTTATTTTATTCTACGTCCTTGTCTAAAATTCATGTACCGGACTAGGATTATTCATGGTTCTAGGCTAGCTACTATACTAAAGATTTTTTTTTTCTACATCTAACACTGATTATTTTTACATTTCCAACAAGGTTGGGGCTATTCTACCTTCACATAAGATTTTTTTGAATTCACTTTTCCCAAGACTTTTTTTTTATTTTGCTGTATATATGGTATACTACTTTCTATCTACGCTACATTAAATGAATAGCTCGACAACGCTACACATAACTCTATCTGGACATCTAACACTACATACAAGAACTATTTAAAACACACAATATTGGGTTTACCATGTTCACTGGTAACATTAAAACACTTTCACTGGGGATGTTTGCTACGCAACGTTAATGATCGGATATTGGGATTTTCTAGTTATCAAAGTTATTAAGAACTAACATATGTAAATTCACATCTATTTCATCACCATTCAAGTCTTTAGTGTACTCAATCCTTCTGTTATAAATTATTGTCCTTCACTCTTTTCGTCTTGGCAAATACTTTTTAAAGCACTTACGTAATGATTTCTAGATGGGACAGTTCAAGCACGATTGTGTTCACACGACAAGCTTTCTCTAATTGTCAACTGGGAAATGATGCTTCCAACTACAGGTATGGGAATAAGCTATCAGAGTTCATTTTCACCTGCTTTTTGATAGTTCATAGGGTGCCTTATCATTAAGGGGTCGAACACTGGGAGGGCGTTTATTTTCTTCTCAGCATATAATTTATGGGATATTTTAAGGTACAAAGAGAATTTATTCTCGTCTAAAATTGTTTATTTGTGTCTCTTATAAATTTTCTAGTTCAAGGCTTGTGTCTATTAACCATTTGCGGTGATTCCTAGTTAAATCACGGGGAATTGAAGTTTGGATTTGGAACTGGTTGACATTAAACTCTAGTGACTCCTTCAACATATTGTCTTTAACTTGTGGGATGGGCATATTGTCACTGAGGGGTTAGTCACTGGGGTTAATTTTAGTTTCCAGGTCCATTTTTCAGAATTTATCTCGTAACATTTATGGGATAACGGAGATATGAACTTTCCACACAGAGGGGATGGGATGGGTTCCGAGAGATGGTCGAAAGGGATTCGACGCGTAAGTCTGGAACACATAAATAGTTTTTGGGGTCATCAAATATCATAACTATACGGTCATATGGTATATGGGTCCATAATGATTGTCAAAGGCGATATTTATGTACTTATATCTTGTACTGATCGATGGGGTTCTCAGAATTTATGTAATTATATAGTTCAATAATGCACTGGATACTGAGATTCAAATCTAATGTTACCTGATACGTAATATGGTTCATGGTCGAGGAAACAATGATCAAAGGTGACTGTTGTTTTCGTAGACGAAGCTGGGATGAGAATTGCCTGGAGCGTATGGTGAGTACTCTTCGTTGGTTGAGGTATGATGAAAATAGATGCTACTAGGTTGTATCTGCACTGGACAATTCATTGTAATGCTCGATATCCGATATGTCAATCTCCTTCCTGTAATAAAAATAAGGAGGTAGAATCACACGTTCTTTAAAGTTAATACTCATAGTACAAATAAGTCACGTATTGATTGGGTCTATGAATTTTACGCTATGAGACAGAGTTAAATAAATACACTAATATTAGTACACAAAACAAAATTTTTATCATGTTGGTTATAATAAAACGACATAATTCCCATTGGGAAATCTAAAACAGACATGTCTTCAAATTTTTTTTGAGAAAGGAAACAACGATAAAGGGCTTGCTTAAGTCTTCAATACTTATTAAATAAACATAATTTACTCTACATTATTAATTTTGAGGTCTAATTTTACAAAATGTTTCATGCCTGCATTGTTCACGCCCGTCCGTGCTATTTAAGAAACGTATGTTGCAGCGTCATAGCCACACGGTTTTACGTAGACAACCTTACAATGAGGGAACAAGACATAGCAAGGACGAGTGGAGACCTCTATGCCCACTCGTTTTCTAATGTCTTCCCTTTTTCTTGGCTTAGACTTTTTCACGGGGTTCCAGGTTAAACCTCTGCATTTCAGCCTGCGTTTTCCCGTGGTTTTCCCTTGTTTCTCGCCTTCGTGGGTCCTGCATTTTTTCGTAATTAATGTTCAATAAGGACCTTATGGTCAGGAATGTCGTAAATACGAAAAATACGGCCAATAACATGTTCCACCACAAACTGGTTGAGAACAATCCGTATCTATTATCCACATACGTTAATCTCTGGTCTTCATTTGTAAATAGAGGAATATGAGCATATGATACTTCGCTTGTTTATGTATGCCTTATTGTTTCTTTATTCTTTTCTATTTTGGGTAATATCGAGTTTTTCATTTCTTCGTTTCATAAATGAAGAATATAATATGCCAAGTTATATACTTTGAAATTTATCATTTTTAGACTTTTATCTTTGTGCTCGTGGTAATTAACGGCGTTCGGACAGTTGACTCTTTGGTTACGAGTCGACACCCTTGTTTTATGGTTATCGTACCCACATTTTGTAACAGTAATTCTGTTTTGTAATTCGGGTCTACTCTTTCTGTATTATTATAACAAGACAAGGTTCCAACAGTTTCTCTTGGAACAGAAATCATGATAGTGTTCATAAATATGAACAGGATCCCAGGGAACGGAATTCATGATCCTTACGATCCAGTTCATATATACGAACATGATCAGCTCATATTTAGACGCTTCTGTACTGGTAGTTTTTTTTTTTTTTTTTTTTTTTTTTTTTTTTTTTTTTGATGACATCAATCTTTGTTAGGACCTGGGTCGATTTTTCATAGAAAGTCCGAGGGGACCGCCAAAACCCAGAAAATTAAACTCTGCGTGGGCTTTGAGTTCCTCCCCAGGCTTCCCACAAGACGTGGTCCAACGCCAGTTGTCGTCCTCAGTAGACCACGAGCTTCCTACCTTTGGTTATTTTCTGTTCCAACCTTTCTCTCTGATCACCAATGTTTTGACATCACTCGTATTATTTTTTTTTCATTAATTTTGACTTGGTTAACTTTACTTGCACACTGTTAAATTTATTATGGTTGGTCACAAGTTGATTTTCATAAGGGATTTGAAATTTGTCTTTGAAATTAGAGATATTTCCATCTGTCAGGTTTTTTAACCGTTCTACCTGACTCTGTCGTTATTTTCTACTCTGTTTCTTGGGGTTTTTTCTTTATCGGCTCTGCCTGCGAAATAAGATCAAAATTTTTGTATTGTTTTTTTTCAGAAATTATTTCCCTTTTTATTTTGTTTACTTCACGTGTGTGACTGCTAAAGTGGGTCTTGATTTTCCTATTTCTTTAACTACTATATGGTCTGATTCGCCGTCAGACTCTTCGGAACTGGTTTCCGACGAATCCGGATTAGAACTTTTAGAGGTGACACTTTTTGAGGTATCGCCTGCCCTTCCTTCGTAAATTTTTACTCCTCTGGAAGTAGAAGGTTTATTCTCTAAACCTCGCCTTGAGTTTTCAACTTGGGGGATTTGAAAGATTCTTGAGAGCTTTGGGAGGAATCAATAGTTTTTGCGGGGTTCCTCTACTGTTTGAATGCCATGTCTTCAGGGGGATGGGGCATTTTTGCACTAGGGTTTCCCTCCATGAAGTCTACTGTTTAGGCTTGACCTTGGACACAGTTATATCATGATATTGGCCTTGCTGGTCATCCTTGGGAGTTTTATTCTCGGGCAATGTACTTTGACTCGTTTTTATGGGGAAATTTATTAAATCCATAGCTTCTCGCAGGTTTGGTTTAGTTAAATCTTTGGAAGGAGTTTTCTTTACAGTAATACCGGGGGTTTCTACAGCTCTGTTTAATTCCTCCTGTAAAGACAGGGGCCTTTCTATTGGTGTTGCAGGGGAAACCAAATCGTCTGGAAATCTTTTGGGGGACATGGGGTTGAAATTCTATAGGGGAAAAATTGGGTTTTTGGAGATATTGTATAATCCATTTCTCCCGCGCTCTCTGATGATGAACTTTTTGAACCTTTCGGCGTTTTTATTATTACTGGTATTAGGGATTTTTTCTTTGGAATAACTAGATTTTCCATAGCTAAACATTCTTCGAAATTTTTCTCATCGCTCCCATTCTCGAAATAGTCTTGCTTGAAATTAAAGGGTTTTAGCTCTGCCAATCTTGATCTAGGGGGCTCATTTTCTGCATCTGACGAATCAGTAGAGGAGGGATGTGATACCCATCTCTCTGGAAAATTGGCTCTTTTTATTCGGCTAACATGTGCCTTGTAAGTTCTTCTGCTATCGAGGTTCTCCATTTTAAAAGTATAATCGTTATCGTACTTTTTGACTATTCTGTAAGGTCCAGAATATTTGTTGGAAAGTTTTTTTTCCTTCCGTTTTTGCCTCGTTCTTTAGGTAGACGCTGTCTCCTACTTTGAAATCTATACTCCCCTTGACTTTGGGTTTGTATCTTAGCTCTTGGTTTATTTTACATTTTACCAACTCTTGCCTAACTGTTTTATAAGTTTTCCTCGTCCTATTTATGAATTCTCGTTTGTAGTCCTCTGAGTTATTATAATACTGCCGAGATTCAACGATCTCATATGGGATTCTAAAATAACGACCAAAAAGTAAATAAATGCATTGTCTTTGGTTGTTTTTGAACAAGCAGTGTTGATTACGTTATTTAAATAAGATAAGAACTGATCCCAGTCGTTTTTACTGTCTTTTGTATAGATAATTAATACGTTCGAAAATATTTTATGCCTATTTTAAATTTTAACATTAGCTTGTGGGTGGTACGGAGCTGTCACCATTTTCTCTATATTAAGAAAACTCATTAAATCTTTCGATACATTTGAAACAAAATTGCTTCCGTTGTCACTCAAAACCTTATTTGGAACGCCAAATTGTAAAAATAATTTCGCTAACGCCTTACTGGTGACGTAAGCACTTTGATTTTTTAATGCTTTTGCAAAAGTAAACCCTGAAAAGTGATCTATAACCGAAAAAATACAAGTATGGCCTCTGCTGGAAACAGGCAAGCCTCCGCTTGTTTTGCATAAGTCAAATGAGATAATATCAAAGGGGTACTTAGCTACCGGGACCCTTCCCATTGGAGAATTAGCATAAGCTTGGGGAATGTTTCTTAAGTTACATGCTTCGCATATACTTACAAATTCTTTAAGTTTTGTCATTGCAGACGGCACGTAAAAATATTGTTTTAATTTATGGAAAGTTTTCGTTACTCCTAATTGTCCACCTGTATCTGAATGAAAATATTCAAATGTAGGTACTATTATGTTTTGTGGTAATACGGGTATTATTGAGGTTTGGTTTCTATTTGTCTCAGCAGTCACGATTCTACATAGTATTTCTTCATTAAGGTCATAGTAAAAATTATCTATCTCTTTTCTAAGAGTTTTGAATTTATCCGGTAACGCATCGTCATTCACAAAATAATTAATAAGCGCTGAACACATTTCGTCCTTTTTTGCTTTCTTTTTATATTTTCTAAAGACAGGGGACAATAGTTAATCTTATTTTCTTTTACCGTGTCCTTGACTTTGTTTTTCTTATGTCCATGTTTGCTCTTAGCATTGATAGCGTTAACTTCATTTTCTTCAGCTTCCAACGGAATATTTTCTGGGTATCTTCTCAAAAAGTCGCAAGCTGCGTTTTGTTTACCTTTTAAATGTTCAAATTCGTAATCTAGGTCTTGGATTTTCATAATCCATCTGGCTAGAATTCCCGTGGGGTTTTTAAATGTGCGCAGGTACTGCAAGCTTTTATGGTCTGATCGTAGTATAAATTATGAAATCGTATGAAAATTGATATAAATTTTCTACCAATTAAGTAGTGTCTAGTTTTTTCCAAGTGGTAAATAATAGATAACGATTCTAAGTTTGTGGCGGAATAACTACTTTCGCCTTTTGATAAAGTTCTCCTCTAGTAGCAAATAACCTTTTCAGCGTGGTTTCGTTTGGGCGTTCCCTGTGGAGGATTTGGGTTCTCTACCGTTATAATTTGCGAAAGAACAGCGCCACTGCCCTTTGAGCTATAGTCCGTCGTGACAACAAATTTTCCGGTTTCGAAGTCAGGAAGTGATAATATTTGTTCTGTAGTGAGTGCCCTTTTTAGACGGTTTAGGAAAGTTTGAGCTGCCTGGGACCAGGTAACATTTTGAGAGTTCCCCTTAGTTAAGTCTGTGAGGGGTTTCGCAATTTGAGCATAATTGCGTACGAAAATTTTCTAAAGTAGCCAGTAAGACCTAAAATTCCCCTTAATTCTTTCATAGTTCTGGGGGGTTTGAGGTTTTCAACACATTTTATTTTATCAGGGTCTGGGGATATCTCTCCTTGTGTTACTTCTACTCCTAAAAATTTAATTTTAGGTTGAAATATATTTACTTTCTCAGGCCGGTATTTTAAATTGCCCTGCCTGAACTTCTCGAACACCTTAGCTAATTTTGCTAAGTGTTGTTCAATGTTTTCTCCCACGCATATGACATCATCAACAAAATGAATGATATTCTTTAATCCTCTTAACAGGTGTAATAGGGGTCTACACAGCGCCCTTGAATTTGTTTTAAGTCCAAAAGGCACCCTTAAGTATTCATATAAAACACATTCAGATGCTGAAAATGGAGTTTTATGGACATCTTTGTCGGCTATTTTCACTTGGTGGTAGCCTTGGGTGAGGTCCAAAGAAGTAAAATTTTTGTTTTTGCTTGAAATTGAGTCAAGAATTTCATCTATTCTTGGTAGAGGAAATTTATCACTAACTACTTGCTTGTTAATGGCTCTATAGTCTACTACAAGTCTAAGATCACCATTCTTTTTTGTACCAAGATCACTGGTGCAGCATACGGACTTATACTTGGGCGTATGATTTCATTTTTTCTAATTCATGGATTTTATTTTTTAACTATTCTTTGTGCTTATATGTCACACGATATGGCTGTTTTGCTACGGGATTACCAGTCGTTAAAATTTAATGTTCATAAAACGGTATCAGTCCGATGTCGTCTTCAGATGCGGAAAATACATCTTTAAAATTCCATAATTTTTCTTAAGTTCCAAGTCCGTAATATGATCCATATTAAATTTGTTTAAAAATTGCGATTTAGTTAAAGGATATTTGTTATTTGAGGTTTTAATGCCGTTAACTAGGTTTCTTTTAGAATTTTCCCATGTATTTAAATCAATCTCTGATAAAACTTGGATTTCAACTAAACACGTCCCCTTTTTTATTGTAATTGTATTATGTGATATTTGAATTTTTTGCATCGTTTTGGGAGGGACTTTTGTTTTCCTTATCGCGAATCCATAATATCTCTCTTTTATTTTTATTGTTTATTAGATTCATACTGGCGCTATGCTGCGCCACTGCGGCATCTTGTGGCGTCACGTTGGGTTTTACTATGTTTTTCCATAATTCCGCTATTTTCTTGATTTCGTTTGACCTGTATTGTCGCATATCTCCTATTTTTGTTTTCGCATATTCAATACTTTTACTATTTAAATTTACTTCATCTCGGCAATGTCTCTCAGAGTAATTGAACAAATTTCTAACTATGCCATGTCCTTTTTGCGAGACATGAGGTTCAAAATATTGGGACATTACACCAACAGAAGTTTTGTTTACTGTTACGTTGTCTTCGTAACCTCTGTTACAATTTCTTTAGGTAGAAATTTCTTCCCCTACCTTAGCCGGGTAGACAAGCTTTTCATTAGCCACGTCTAATAGTACTTTATTAGACCTTAAAAATTTGCGCCTATAATTGCTTCGCACGGAAAGTTATTGCATATTATAAAATTTGTTTGTAAGGTCCTGTTGTCCCTTTGTACATTTAGGCAAATTGAAGCTCTTGCATCCAATTCATGCCCACTCACCCTAGTTAAGGTGGAATTATTACGGTTCCTCTGTTACCTTATTTGTAGAGGCAACATATTAAATATGCATGAGCTTATAATATTAACTGTGGCTCCGCTGTCAACTAAAGCCTTAAAGTAAACGTTTTCTACACAAAAATCATTAAATATAGGTATAACTTGTTAATACTATCACTACAAAACGGAACCACTATCAGTTTGGACCTATTAAACATTCTGAGCACTCTCCGGGTCTAATTTATATTTTCGAGGGGCCTGAAACGTTTCCCTGCTGATGTATTTCATGTGTCGGTGCCTGCAACGGATATTCAGATATATGAGGTTCCGTAGGCATATTTAATTGATTTACGTCTGTCTGCATTTGCCATATATTATTATGGTAACTTGGGTGTCCTGCGTCAGTACCGCTTGCTGGCGCTGAATGCCAATGCCGTTTGCTTGAAAAATTTTCATTTCCCGTCGGCAAATTTTCGTGATTTCTATATATCATTCTCGCATTATATTGGCTTTGGCGAGTATTTGGGTTTTCAAATCGGTAACTAATTTGTCTAGTGGGGGAAGGGCTATACAAAATTGGTTGGTACACGTCTTAAGGTACTAAATGGTGCAATATTCCCCGGCTATAGCCTTGCGCACCACCGGTGCTAAAATTTGTTCTTCCGAACAAATGGTTGCCGTAATTTTGCGTATTACCGACAGCAATTCTTGGTATGCGGTTGGGGACATAATGGCACTCTCTCGCGATGTGCCCAGGTCGATTGCAATTATAGCATCTTATTATTGTGTGGTTATTTTCATAACTAGGTTGTTTGACTGGCTGAAAACGTACTGTTTTCTGCCTAGCGGGTTCTTGCGTTTTATTTCTTTGTGGTACTGGGGAGTTATCCCTTGAAAAGAAATTGGGAGACGCCTGATCGCCCTTGAAGATTAGGTTCGCGTTTGAGTTAGCTAGGCTATTTATTTTTTTTTTATTGTGATTTCTGACAATTGTATCAGCCTCAATCGATTTATCCACCTCCTGGGCTATAAAATTAAACGCCTGAATATTTTTGAGTAATACCATTCTTTATACGCTTGGGAGTAGCCCTTGCAAAAAAATATTAAGTATGACTTTTTCATACAGTTGCCCTGAACCTCTTCCGTATTTTGCCACTACCGAAATGCATATATTATCAAGATATTCTCTTATATTTTGTGAATAGTCAAAGCACACCATTCCGTGTTTTAATTTATTTATGGAACTGGTTTCGATAAATCTATCTTTAAATGCTTTTAACAATTTGTCCACCGTATTTATTGGCAAGCTGGCGTCGTTGCCTATAGTATGTTCAATCTGCTTCAGAAAGGTCAAGGCCTGGCCTTTTAACCGTAATAGAAGCATGTCGACTAACGTTTCTAGCTCTGTTTTTGTTAGTTCTACAAACTGGGCCAATTGGATATTAAATTCGTCAATATCTGATTGACCATTGTACTGCGGGATAGACTTTGCTATTTCTATATTTTTCGCGACCAACTCTTGCGCCATTAATTGTTCTTCCTCTGGCATTTTTTTTTTGTGTTTGAATAATTCGAAATAAATTTATTTTTCCCCTAAACCTATTTTGGGGGAGGCTATTATCTTCTATGAGATATTTTAAAGGGTTTCCTGTTGTAGCTTAGCGGTTATAGGCCTAATCACTTTACTTACATATCTTTATATCTCTAATAATTAAATTTAAATTACAAAGTTTTATGGCCTAATTAGTTCGCAAATTTTCCTCCAATTTCCGACCGTGCCATTTGTAGCGATGAAAATTTTTATGTGACGATAAAGAAAGGGACTGAACTTAATTGTGGTCATAAATATTGGCCACATCGAATGTAATATTATGCTCAATAGCTGTGAACTTAAACCTTATAGGGTCTCCAGTAGTACCGCTTAGGGCACTAAAGATTTTGCCATTAAGCCCTGCCCCACACTCAATTAATGAGAGAAAATGAAATGTGTAGCCATATAAATGTGACCTCTTCTCCTCGAGCTATCTGGAGATCAGATTCCCTGGGAACGTCCTTGGAGATATGCGAACTAATTACCTGTCGTTAGGCTAGATACAGACACATAAAATGAAATAAACACAGGTAAAAATCAATATATTCATTGGGACTTACATATTTAGGTGAAAAGCAGTGGATCACTTCAAATGACAACAACGGTGACTGAGATACAAAAATAATGATAGAATTACAAAGCTCGAACGCCAAAATAATTCTATGTGAATGGTCCTGAATCTGATTTACGAATACTTCCAAAAAGCACTTTTACCCAACTATCAAACGTAGTTTTTTATTGTCCTGCACTCTAAGAACTGGCTCACAATTGGTTCAAGTGGCCCAAGGATGCGAACCCTTCGTCCAATAAATTGTTTTAAATATTTCTGATGATTCAAACGTTCACACGGCTCTTATAGTTTAAACTTCCTTAGAAATATTGTGCGTAGCATCTTTTTTATTGCCCACTTGTCTTAGCGAAATCCAAAGCTTGGATAGCGCCGTTCTTTGTCTGAGGCTAACTGCAATTTTTCTCTTTGCTGATTTAGGACTTATCTTTCTTTTTGACATTAGATTCAAACTTAATTAGAGGAAGTCGGAATTATCTTTAGAAAGAAGGAACTTTATTTTTGTATTTTAAATATATCGCATTTTACTCACGGTACACATACGGTCTGGCTTTTATTAACAGTTAAATAAAAAAAAAGCAAGTTCATTTTAACTGAAACTAGAGGGTGACATTAAAACTTTAAACGAACAGAAATTATTCCATATATAAAAGGGGCTGTCCCCTCCTCAACGCCCCACTCTTTACGCTAAAATTTCTATTGTTTTAAAAAGTAGAGTTGTGACAAAAAGTCAAACTTTAACGTAAAGAGCGGGGCGTTGAGGAGGGGCCAGCCCCTTTCATATACGGAATAATTTCTGTTTGTTTTAAGTTTTAATGTCATTCCTTACTTTCAGTTAAAAAAAAACTTGTTTTTTTAATTTAATTTCCGAACGTTTTTGAATTAATACAGGTTTTGAATTTGGCTCACCATACATGAATAATTAAAACGAAATTTACATATTACTTTTACTTTTTTTAACTAATAATAACCTTATAATCATTTCTGGTTCACAAGGGTGTTTTATTAGAATAATAAACTTTTTTTAAAGTTGGAAAAAACTTTAGCGTAAGAGCAAACTATTGAGAAGAGGCAAACTCCCACATATACGTGATATATTTTGTTCGTTTTAAGTTTTAATGTTGCTCCTTACTTTCAGTTGAAAAAACTTGTTTTTCTTATTTAATTTCTGATTGTTTTTTAAACAATTCTGGGAAATACAGCACCCCCTTCATGAAAATTCTCTTCCCCCATGAAAAATTCCTCTAGGGAAAGACCCTCCCACGTAACTGCCTCCCCCCGACTCCTTCACCAGAAAAATCACCCTTGAAAACATCTGTATATTCCCCAATAACCAATACTATATGTAAACAATGGGCAGAGCTCATAACTTGCAGCCCTTCACCCGGGGAATATGGGGGATTAAGTCATCCTGAAAGATATAGTTATCAGATTTTTCTACTATTCTGAAGAAAACGGTTATCTCAAAATTTTGATCCGGTGACTTTGAGGAAAAAATGAGCGTGGGAGGGGGCCTAGTTGCACTCCAAATTTTTTGGTCACTTGAACTTTTAATTTCCGTTCGAATGAGCCCTTTCGCGACATTCTAGGACCATGGGCCGATAGCATCACTCCCGGGGAAAAAAACAACAAAAAAACAAATAAACACGCATCCGTGATCTTTCTTCTGGCAAAAAATTTAAAATCCCACATTTTTGCAGATAGGAGCTTAAAAACTCTATAATAGGGTTATTTGATACTCTGAATGTGATGGTGTTATTTTCATTAAGATTCTATTACTTTCAGGGGTGTTTCCCCTTTTTCGAAAATAAGGCAAATTTACTCAGGCTCATTACATGTGATGTGTAATGTGAAAATTGATGAAACTCATATATTTAAAATAAGCATAAAAATACAATTTTTTTGATGTATCTCTCGGTATCAAAATCCTTTTTTTAGAATTTCAGTTATTACTAAGCATTGCTACTCCTTACTTACAGTTCGTTACCAAGAACTGTTTGATAATACGTCTATGACTACTAGGAACGCAAAAAGTCCGCCGTTGTACAAAAATGTTTTGTTTACCAAGTCCAGAAACAGAGCAGACCTGAGTCAAACACGACTTAGAAAAGAGTCGGAACAGATTTACAAACAGTCTCAAAGAAATATAGAGTACATAATACGCGTACATGGAAGGGATCACTACTCCAGAATTACGTAACCGACATGTATAATTTTATTAGGGATCCTGGACCCAATTAATTGATTGAAATGGAAGTTGGTCACTGTGACTGTAACAACAAGGCGATAAAAACATGTCGTGATATATGAAATAGGAATAATAAATAAATATGTTTGGGAATGAAGCTAACTATATACTGTTGTGAAGAACAGCTATATTAGAAACGGATTTTTTTTAATTGAGAACACTTTTTACATACCTTTTTTTTCAAACTTGAAATCAAATAGACACAAATTGTGACAACTGATTTGGGGCCCCTCCAAAAATCAGGGTGGGGCTATAGCCACAGCCATCCCCTCCCCCCCCCCCACCTAAATGACGCCCCTGTTTTTGGAATGTCTTTTTCCATACTTATTTACCATCTCAAAGATTCAAAAGACAGATGACACTGGGTTACTGTATCACTAAAAATTTAACCTCCATACCCTTAGGCATAGTTGTAACAGCAGTCACAGTAGTAGTATTGGTATTAGTAGTAGCAGTATTAATAGTATTAGCGGTAGTACTAGTAGCAGCAAAAGTATTAACATAATGGCTTTTGTTCAGTTGAATATTCCTCTCATCAAATCCTGAAAGTTTCAATTCCATACAATTAGCCATTGCCATAAAATTGCTGATATATCCTTTCGATAACCTGTATATTCATATACTTCTTGAAATTTTGATCTTAATGCTCTTAACCTTACAAGTAGTTGCAGTAAAAGCAGTAGAAGTAATAGTAGTAAATATTGCAGTGATAGTAGTATTAGTAGGAGCTTGCACATATTGCCATTTGGTCAATTGATCTTCCCCTTTAAGCAAACTCTGAATGTTCCAACTTAATACCCCGATCAATTCTTGAGATACGCTCTTTTGACAATGTGCATGCACAAAAGATCTAACCTGCAGCTCTTTTTGGATCAAAAGGATCCAAATCGCCTCCATAAATGACCTCTGTTTGAAATGCTTTTTTCCAGACTTGTTTAACATTTTGTAGACTAAAAAGGCAGATGGCACTGGGTTGCTGCATCACAAGCAAGTAGTGACAATCGTTAGTATGATCAAATATCCAGTTCAATTCTGAAAAAAAGGGCAAATTGTTTATTCTCCATCCCCCTTTTAAGTATATGTTGAATTAAATTTCTTCAATTTCTTGTTCTTTAACAAGGAAAATCAAATGAAAATTTGGATTGAATGATTTAGATTTGTCCAGACTTGTCTACCATATCAGAAACTCAAAATACAGATGGCACTGGGTAGTTTCATCACAAGGTAGTTCCAAAACTAAAACATGATATATGTAAATAACAAGTAAAAACTTTTGATTTACATCAATATGAACTTTATTCGCACTTAATTTAATCTTAATAAAGCTACTGGCTTAGAAACTCACACCAATAGTTAAAACCCGGCTCACCAGTGGGAAGTGTACTTCTTTTTGTCAATGAAACAACGCTACCAAACAGAAAATAGCGCAAAAACAAAATGATAAACGAACGATTTCTTGAATGGGACCAACTAGCCAGACAGTCATTGCGGCAAATAAACGATAATTATGGCTAACATGCAATTATGGCTAAAAGAAAATTACAAAAATTTCACAACCAGTGAACACAAGCTGAAAGACATAAATATTTAAGCGGAAATCCAAGAAAACTGAGAATTAGAATATACGGGCTAGTAAGTTATGAGACTCTTAGGACTAAACATAAGATAATTACAGCTAAAAAGCCATAGTGACAAACACATTTGAGAATAAATTTCCAAGCCAGCACAAAAAAGCTGAATGATATAAATAGCGATGGAGTGAAATCGTAAATCGACAAATTAGGGCTAACAAGCCATACTCTCTTTTTCGCTAACAAAACAGTAATTATGGCTAAAAGGCTATAATGACCTACATATTTGTTGGTACTGTACAAATTTGAAAGGCTAAAAAGTCATAGTTACTGAACAAGCTTGAAAGAAAAGCTAGAGGAAGCAAAGCTGAAAATTTGAGCCAGTAAACAAAGCTTAAAGATGTAAAGATGCAAGGAAATAGTTGCCTCCTTCTAATCAAATAGATAGCAGGTTGTCAAATACCAGAATCATTATTCTAACCCTCTCTCTGTCCACAATGGCATACCCCAAGGTATGCCTCCTAGGCATACCTCCAAATGCATGCTCCAAGGCATACCTTCTAGGTTCCCTCCTCTTTTCAGTTATGATTAACAGCCTCACTAAGGAATTTCCTAACAAATAGAAATTGATTAATGACCTAACGGTTGTTGAAACGTGCTTTAAAAATTTAATAAAATTATATAAAATATTTAGTAAAATCAGATAAAATAAAATTTAATAAAATTAGCATCCTCAATAAATTTAGAGATGACGCCTAGGAGTTAGACATGACAGGAAACTCCACTAGGTCCATGATAATGCCGATTTGTTTTCTCAAATCCTCACCCCTTTTTTTACCCTATCCCTCCTGAAATTTCTGTGTCCTCCCTAAAATTACTTGGCGTCAAACTTTCTTCTAATTTGAAGTGGGATATTCAAGTTAAAGATACCATTCATAGAGCTAATGCGTCTATCTACCTCCTTAAGCTCCTAAATAAATTTAGAGTCCCCCCCCCCTCCCATTCCTTAAAGATTTACATGTCTTTTGTCCACCCGCATCTCGAATATGATTGTCCAGTTTGGCACCCTGGTAGCTCCCGCGAAGAATCGAAATAAAATTAAATCTATCCAAAAAAAGCCTAGCAAATAAATTTCAAAGAAAACAAGGTGTCATACTCTCTGCTCCTAAGAAAAGCTAGTTTGGAAACTCTTGAGCGCAGGAAGATTTCGTTGTGCCTCGGTTTTGCAAAAAAAAATACAATAAAAAACTCTCGCAAGGCAAGCATTTTCCCCAAACGTCACTACCTATCCAGATTACAGCCGCCTCGAGCTTTTTCTGAGCTTATCCCTATTTTGTCCCCCATTCGCTCTGTTACCTTCAGATATGAAAATCCTTCGTCCCTTCATTACAGAGGAAATGAATAAAATACCGGAGTAGTTTCTCCCTTTTTTTATTGGATGATGGTACTCCCCAGGATTCTGCATTTATTTGCTTGTTCCCCCCCAAGGCCGTATCCAGGGGGGGGAGGTTACCCGGTTTGAACCCCCCCCCCCCGAAATTTTTTGACCGACTCGAAAATAAGTCGAAAATTAGTAAAACCTAGGTAAAATCAGTAAAATTAGTCGAAAACTGAGTCAAAAATTAGTAACCCCCCCCCCCCCAAAAAAAAAGTCAAAAATTAGTAAAACCCCCCTGAACAAAAATCCTGGATACGGCCCTGCCCCTCCCCCTCTTTCTTAGTGTTCCTTCTATATTTGCTTATTTTGTCTTCCCCCCTTTTTTTTACTTGTGTTTATTGTATTTTTTTAGCTTAGTTTGACCAGTTTTTATGTTTTTAACTTTTTGATTGATTAAACTTGTGACTGCAAATGATTATTCATTCTGTTTTTTTTTTTTTTTTTTTTTTTTTTTTTTTTTTTTTTTTTTTTTTAGTTGTTTTGACATTTTTGACAGTTTTCTTATGACACTTTCAACTCCCAAGTCCAAATTTGGCCCTTTATCGGCTTGTCATAGTGATTTTTTAAAATAAATATCTTATCTACTTAAGAGTAAACAAGCTGTAAGGTCCTTGTGGCTAAAAATGCTGATTATGGCTAAAAAGCCATAATAACAAAAAAAACTTGAGAAAAAATTTCTCAGTCGGTGAACTAATGCAGACAAATGAAATTATTTACACAATAAAATTTGTAAACTGGCAGATTAAAGCAAGCAAGTTACACGGTCATTATGGCTAACCAAACGGCAATTGTGACCAACAAGTATTTATGACCAAACTAAGCGAGAGAAAATTTCTCAGCCAGTGAAGACAAGCAAAAATATTCTATTCTGTGTTAATGAGCTATACTTCCCTTACTACAGCAACACATTATAAAGCAAACAAAGGAAAACAAACTAATTGAAAGAAAAATCCAATAATCACTCCTATCTTCCAATACCGTTGCTGTTGCGTAGGGAAATTACCGGAAAGATTGCCTAGTTGCCCGATGAAAACCGAATTTCCCCATTCTCATTAATAACTTGACAAATTACCAAATTTTCCCAAATTTGGAATCACCAAATTTGGAAGATAGGAGTGATTATTGGATTTATAAATCAATTATAAATCAATTCAATTGTGGAATTAAATCCCACCGGATGTCCCGTTATTTCTGTCTGCAAAGGCAGTTTTTCGTCGTGTCTTTCCAGTTTAGTAATTTCTCTCTGTCCTTCGTTTATTTTCCCTGTTTTCTCTTTTCCAAGTCTTTTTCTCTTATATATCGTTAATATTATAATTTTTTTTTCTTTTTTTTTTTTTACTGTATGGTAGTGTTTATTCTCTTTAATCTTTATTTCATATGTATTGTTTGATTTAGGGTAATATTTATGGTTCTTTTAGTGCTTTATTATTGTGTTGTATGGCCCACAACAAGCCAAGCTTCTTGGGTCAAATAATTTTTCTTTACATTTGTAATAGAGTTTAGTATTAATAAAATGATTGATTGAATTGGCATGAAAGCATAAATTCCTCCTGTTTGGAAATCTGTTTGAGTCTAGGGTAAGAGCAAGAAGTAACATTTTTTTAAGGGAGAGGCAGAAGGAAATTAGTTACTCATTAGTTATTAGTTACTAGTTACATTAGTTATTAGTTACAAGAAATTAGTTACTCATTAGTTATTAGTTCCTAGTAACATTAGTTATTAGTTACAGGAAATTAGTAACTCATTAGTTATTAGTTACTAGTTACATTAGTTATTAGTCACAGGAAATTAGTTACTCATTAGTTATTAGTTACAGGAAATTAGTTACTCATTAGGTATTAGTTACATTAGTTATTACTTACAGGAAATTAGTTACTCATTAGTTATTAGTTACTAGTTACATTAGTTATTAGTTACAGGAAATTAGTTACTCATTAGTTATTAGTTACTAGTTACATTAGTTATTAGTTACAGGAAGTTAGTTACTCATTAGATTTTTTTTCCCAGTTCAAGGCATCATGCAGAAGTGACTGTTAAAATGAAAATTTTAAATTCCTATATAAAAAATGAACTTCAAAAAATTTCTCCTCTGACATTGGGCATCAGTCTGAAAATCAGAGCCCCCCCCCTTCCGTTTCCTGCTTGAAAGACCTAATCTTACAGCTAAAGTAATATTTTTTCATGTTTGACACTCCTACAACCCTTTCCCTCTAGGAAAAATACTCTAAGACCAAATCCATTCTAACTTCCGCAAGACTTGTTAGTTACTAGTTACATTAGTTATTAGTTACAGGAAATTAGTTACTCATTAGATTTTTTTTCCCCAGTTCAAGGCATCATGCAGAATTGACTGTTAAAATTAAAATTTTAAATTCCTATATAAAAAATTAAATTCAAAAAATTTCTCCTCTGACATTGGGCCTCAGTCTGAAAATCAGAGCCCCCCCCCCCCCTACCGTTTCCTGCTTGAAAGACCTAATCTTACAGCTAAAGTAATATTTTTTCATGGTTGACACTCCTACAACCCTTTCCCTCTAGGAAAAATACTCTAAGACCAAATCCATTCTAACTTCCGCAAGACTTGTTAGTTACTAGTTACATTAGTTATTAGTTACAGGAAATTAGTTACTCATTAGATTTTTTTTCCCCAGTTCAAGGCATCATGCAGAAGTGACTGTTAAAATGAAAATTTTAAATTCCTATATAAAAAATGAACTTCAAAAAATTTCTCCTCTGACATTGGGCATCAGTCTGAAAATCAGAGCCCCCCCTACCGTTTCCTGCTTGAAAGACCTAATCTTACAGCTAAAATAATATTTTTTCATGTTTGACACTCCTACAACCCTTTCCCTCTAGGAAAAATACTCTAAGACCAAATCCATTCTAACTTCCGCAAGACTTATTAGTTACTAGTTACATTAGTTATTAGTTACAGGAAATTAGTTACTCATTAGATTTTTTTCCCCAGTTCAAGGCATCATGCAGAAGTGACTGTTAAAATGAAAATTTTAAATTCCTATATAAAAAATGAACTTCAAAAAATTTCTCCTCTGACATTGGGCATCAGTCTGAAAATCAGAGCCCCCCCTACCGTTTCCTGCTTGAAAGACCTACTCTTACAGCTAAAGTAATATTTTTTCATGTTTGACACTCCTACAACCCTTTCCCTCTAGGAAAAATACTCTAAGACCAAATCCATTCTAACTTCCGCAAGACTTATTAGTTACTAGTTACATTAGTTATTAGTTACAGGAAATTAGTTACTCATTAGATTTTTTTCCCCAGTTCAAGGCATCATGCAGAATTGACTGTTAAAATTAAAATTTTAAATTCCTATATAAAAAATTAAATTAAAAAAATTTATCCTCTGAAATTGGGACTCATTATTAAAATCAGAGCCCCCCCCCCCCCTACCGTTTCCTGCTTGAAAGACCTAATCTTACAGCTAAAATAATATTTTTTCATGTTTGACACTCCTACAACCCTTTCCCTCTAGGAAAAATACTCTAAGACCAAATCCATTCTAACTTCCCCAAGACAGACAACTCAACTCTAGCAAGATCATTAAAAAATATAGCACGTAAAGAAAAGATCCTACTGAAAATAATTTAGTTTGTGGAAAAAAATAGAAGTAAATAAATCTAAAATAAACTTGTTTCAATTAAAGTTTAAATTCCCATGTGTGCATAAAACCTTAAAAACATACCCCAACTTTTATAGAAACCATGCACTGAATCCCTTTGAGCCCCAAGTTCCGACTTTTCACCCGAGGCCCGCTTTACTTAAATAAAATAGATCATGGAAACTTTAATTTTTCTTATTATATTAATACTATTACCACTACTAATAACAGCTCATTGCTGCAGCAAACCGCTTGAGACCAGCACAGCTGCGCAAACTCCCACCAAACTCCACCCGAATCTGTTCAAGGCTTCCCTCTTTACTCCCTCCCATAAATCCCAATTTCAGTTAAATTCTTTCTTATGGATTCTTCCCATCCCATTCATGGACGGCTTTTTTTCTCTCTCTCTTCATTTTTTGAAGAAAAAACATTGTTCAAAATACAAACCTTTTCTAAGAAAAACACAAATGACAGATTAGCCTTTAGGATGTTTCAGGGGGTGGCCGCCGCGCCCTTAGTTGAGGTAACTTCTGTTTGTTTTAAGTTTGCCTTGTTATATGACTAAATTGCTTCTGCTTATAGATAAATGTTAACATGGTACTTAAACATTTTTTGGAGATCTTTTTTTTAGTTAAATGTATTACTTACTTACTTGCTGCGGGACCAGACGTGAAGGCCTCAACCGGTATCTAGAAGACTTCGCATGATTGTCTCACATTTGTTGCGATCTTCTACCAGCTCTTCAGCAAACCAAAGTCAGCAGCTCCCCCACTTTCGGCCAAAAATCCGAAACCCAATTGTAGTATCGAGGTCACTTTTAACAAATGCCTACCAATTATTCGATTGATCACCTGGACGTGTGCACCGATCTGACAGAGGATCAGCTAGAAGCACTTGCTTTATGATACGGTCATTGGATCTTCTCAGGACATAGCCATGCCAACACAGTCTTCTCTGTTTGACAATCGTGGCTGCGGACTGGATGTTACAGAAGCAGTGACGCACATCAGTATTTGAGATTCTGTCAAAGTATCGAATCCTCAGAGTTTTTCGTGAACAGCAGTGGTCAAAGAGATGATGTCATGAACTGCAGTGGTCATGAACAGCAGTGGTCAATATCATAGAGATGATGCGCCTTCGGTGACCAGTTCTCAACTGCATAGAAGAAAACAAGTCTAACAGTCACTTTATTGCCATAAATTTGGTCTTCAAACTGATCTTCCATCGGCTGCGCAAATGGCGGTGGAGTGGAGAGAATATGGCTTCATTGTGATTCTGTTCGATATGTCAAGGTCACAGTCTGCACGAAAGTTTATTAGCGAGCCAAGATAAGTGAAGCTATCGTCTTTTTCCAATTCCTGTCCGTAGAGCACAAGTTGGTAATCCGACTGTATATTTAGGCCCATGACTTTAGTTTTGACGGTATTGATCTTCATATCCAGCAGCTGAGAGAAATATGCTATTTAATTTACCATTGCTTGGGCAGTTGTTGGATCAGCAGCAAGAGCAACGATATCTTCCGTGTATTCCAGGTCAGACAGAGTCATGCCCAATCCCATAATGACACCATCAAAACTCGAGTGCTCTTTTTAGAACCCAATCTATACAGTAGGCTAGTTAAACAAAATGGGGGACAATATACACCCTTGTTTTACACCACAAACCACATTGAAGGCCTCAGTTTCTTCACCTAGCATTCTTACAGTCGATTTTCAATGCTCATAATAGGCCTTCAGCAGGTCAATAAATTCAACCGGTTTACCGTCTTCTATCATGATTCGCCAAAGGTTTTCACGGGTTACCGAGCTGAAGGCAGCGACGAAATACAGAAATATGTTAGTAAGAAGGAGCTTGTAGTGTTCACACTGTTGGAGAATAAGACGAAGAGCGAAGATCTGGCCAGCGCACCCTCTCCCTCTACAATTAATTGTCTTACAATAGGCCGAGTGAGAGGCTAGGTTTTAAAAGAATGAGAAGTTTTACAACAAGAAATTGAATTGGGCGCGTTGGATCGATTTGTCAGGCAGAGAGAAAAATAGAAATATTCAGCTATATTTCAAATCTTATCTTAAATAAACAAGTAATCAAAAAAATCATTAAAAATCACACAATCACATACCCATACATACCTGCTCAAATAGAGGTAAAAAAAAAGTTATATTTTATTTACCGAGAATAGATTGTATCTTCTCTGAAAATTGATGAATCGGGGTCCCTTTGGCTACATCCCATACAACAATCAGCCCTGAACTATCAGCAGATGCAAGAAGAATTTGATGATCACTCACACAAGACTTTGGCCATTTCACCTATAAGAAAAAAAAGTTAAAAACATACCTTCAAATAAAGGTGGTGGGGGAGAATCCCCCAAGTGTTTTAACGATTACCTCTTACAGAAAAATTCACTTCTAATGGTCAAGTTGATTTTAAGATTTTTTTTTTTTTTGGGGGGGGGGGTACCCCCCTGCCTAGCTTGTGATTCTGGAGATTTTTCAGGTGGAAGATTGCTTTGCAAATTTCTTTTATTTTTGTTTCCCCCCCCCCTGTTTCTTCCTGGCCATGGAGCCTTACGGGGAAGTTTGTGTTGAAGCGTTTTATTACGTAGAATTTGTTGAATAAATAAACTACATAAATTTATCAGTAATAAAAAAAAGAAAAATCAAACGCGGATTTTTCGGAGCAGAATAATAGGGAACAGGAAAACGGTAATGACTTTATTCATTTTCTTAATTTATTTTTCTATGAAGTTCAGAGTGATAATAATGGGTAAGTCATCAGGCAGTTCCTACACTGTTAAAAGAAATATAAATAGAATCTCTCCTTTCCAAATATGAGCTTTTCATCCAGTTACTTTTACACTTTGTTGTTTCTTGTCATTTCCCATGAATTAGATTTAACCTCAAAAAGCACAGTTGTTATTCAGACATTTTTCTGATCCAAATAACATTTTAGTAACATCTTAGAGTCTCAGAGGTTAAAGTTTTAAAGTCTAAGGTTGAAACAGTTGAAGGTTAAAGAGTCTGAAAAGCCAAAGACTTGACTTCATGTCAAACTTGAATATAACATGGACATTGATAGAGGGACATATTTTTCCAAAAATTGTTTTTCATACCTCTTAAAAGCTTAGAATAACTTTTTGTTTCTATCACCTGACTTCGAGAATTTTAATTTTTAATTTAAAGTTTTATTTCAAATCTCACATTTACAGCAATAATGGGAACTTGCTGATAAATATCAACAATCTGGAGTAGTGGAAGGGACGATCCACTGTATACTTAATTTTGTTTTAAATTATAAATTCAATCAATTTCTAAGTTTTTAATTTGTAATTTGAAAGTTATCATTAAATTATATCTAAATAATTTTAAATTACAATTCAATTTAATTTTTAAATTCTAAAAATTTAAGTAAAAGTTTTTAATTTAAATTATATTATTTTTAATTTAATTTCAATTTTAAATTAATCTTGCAGCTTCTACCAGATGCAGGTAAAAGTTCAACAATGGCAGCAACCTAATCTAAAATCTCAATAAAATTTTACGTTTGTTCCATATCATGTTGAATATGTAAAATTACAGTTACTGGACTTTCTGAAAAACAATCACTCTCCCTCAGGGAAATACTGCTGAAGTATATGTGTACTCAACTCTGTTCAGCGAACTAGCCATCTTGAGAGGATCAACTTGGCCGGTAAACAGGGCTAACCAGATAAGTTCAGTCAAACGAGGGAATTTCACACAATTCCTTAGCAGTTAAAAGGCTTCTTTCGAATAATTCTTGCACTGTCTGTTGAACAGTCAAAGATCATTCAGTAGTTACTTTTCTATGTTACTATACGAAGCTTTCCAAGTAAAATAAAAGTATTTAGTTCTCTATGTTCAGATTCCTAGCGATTTAGTGGGAACGTAACATGGATAAGTTAATCTGAACCAAGATCCAAGTTAATCTGAACCAGTCTTTAAAAAATGCATCCAGGGAGTTTGAGATGAGGACCCTCTAAACCTTAAACAGTACACAGCCAAAACTTAGGGAACATCATAAGTACTCTTCTAACCTCACTTCGCATCAAAATACTAGATTGATTGTAAAAAAAAAGGCAAACGGTGCTATCCAAATGCTGAAAACCTTAAAGAAATCCTGTATACCTAAGGATAAAACAAAATTAATATTCCGCCTGTTTATCCCCCACTTTTACAATATGCATGTCCTTTTTGGTATTTCACTCTAACAAAAGAAGAGAGCAAATAAATTAAACAGGTTCAGAAGAGACCACTACAAATCATATAGCCTTCGGAAGTTTCCCATTGTCTTACTCTTTTTATATAGAAACATTTAAACTTGGCCCCCTTTATATGCGTATAGAGAAATTTGGCTCATCCCTCCTCCTCCATCCCATCTAAAAAACTTCTTCCTGCCTCCTTTTGTCCCTCTTCGATCCTAACTCCCCAGAGAAGCAGCTGTGAAAGTTGCGCAACCGACATCAGTTTATTCCAAGTTACGGTGCTATTTGTGCCGATTTTTGTTGTTTTGTGTTTTTGATAATCCATAGTTTTTGATCATTTTTACATGTGTTGACCTATTTTAATTATTATAGTATCTTTTATAAATTTGACTAAAACTCATAGTTGTGACCTTTATATATACATATATTTTTGTTATTAATTAAAGGTGTCAAGTTTAGACCATGCCTATGAAAGTTTGTATCTTGTTTTCAGCCAATGATTTGATTTGGACCTTTTTGGAGAGGAATGGGTCTACAGATGCAAAAAAATTGTAGTTTGAAGTCAAACCTCAAACCTCCCTGCAACTAAATGACTACCTAGAGCTTACTTACTTACTTACTTACTTAGGTGTCCTGCTGGGTGCTATTCGGCGCAGAGAGTGACGTCTGCCTCTCCATCCACTTCGGTCCATTGCAAGGGTTTGCACTTCACTCGGTCTGATATTTGCCATCACTAGGAACTCGGACACGTTGTCGGACTATCGCTTCTTTGGTCAGCCGCGCGGTCACTTCCACCCGGCTTTGACAGGGTCAAAGACGAAGATCATCTCTGCAGGTAAGTGCGGGGGCATTCGAAGTAGATGTTCAAACCACTGTAAGATATACTCGGCTGCTTGGGTAGAAAACCAGGACTGCTTGGTGAGATGCAGCAGCTTCTCCTTACTCATGAAGTCGACCCACCGTAGAGCTTCTATCCTTCTCATATTCTTCAATTGGAATCTATCGATAGTCATTAGGGATGCGGCTGATGCTTGCCAAGTCTCAGCTCCATAAAGCATCGCAGAACCGACGAGAGCGTTGAAAATTTGCAGTTTGGTTGAATGACAGATATTTGGTTTTTTTCAAAGGTGACGGTTCAACCTGCCCATGGCAGAAGACACCCTGGATACCCTTGCTTACAGCTCGGGAAGAAGGGAACCAAACCCTAGAACAATTGTTCTCAAACTTATTTAGACACTGTACCCCTTTTTAACCATAATACATTTTAAGTACCCCTTCTCAGTTACCAGTACTAAGTAAACTATAGCTAAAATATAAATAAAATTGCCTGCTCTAGAGTTAGAGTTGTTTTATTTTTTGTTTGCCGGCCGCGTACCCCCTAAAAATTGTTGTGTACCCCCACGGGGTACGCGTACCACAGTTTGAGAACCACTGACCTAGAGGATTTAATTTATAGCTTTCAAATTATCCATTACTTCCTAAAATATAGTTCAAATGTCATGGGCTTCGTGTAACATATCACCTTGACTAGTCCTAGTCTTTATAAAGGAGCTGTACAAGTCAACTTTGGAATTACCTTTCTTATAAAGGGAGAGATGTAGCTTCCTATAAATATAAATGATAAAACTAATTACCTGACAAACTAAAGATAAATGACAGTGAAGGGATTGAATACGGCATAAAGACTTTGTATCGACGATAATTACCAGCTGCTTTGACCCATACGCAAGGAGTCCACATTGACAGCTAAAACAGTCAAAAATTATATCATAATTTTTAATTATTACATCATAACAATCAAAAGTTATATCATAAGAAAATAATGTCACGATTGGGCATTATTGGATAAAATGCTTAACTTTTAAATTTGTATTTTTTTATAATGGACCACAAATAACGTTTTTTGTGCGTGTTTTTTTTTTTTTACTTTACTTTCTGTTGCTTCACCACTGGCATGTACACAAAGATATGTCTTAAAGAAGGCACTAAATTTCAACAGGGGTTCAAATTTGAAAAAAAATTTACAAAAAATAGCTAAATTATGACAGAATCCCAAAAGATATGGGTACAATCATGATAGCCTAATCTTGATTTTGAGTGGAGACACGTACCAAAGGCCTGCCACCCTACAAACTATCTTTTTGTTTTTCACATATTTATTTTATTTTATTTCTCCACTACCCTTTCTTTGAAAGTTTAACAGTAACCTAAATATATCTAAGTACAAAATGAATTCTTGGATAATTATAAGATACACATTCAAGGACTCCTCGTGATACAAGTGATGTTTCTGTAATATTTTTCGGACCAAAAAAATTCAATTAATATATCAAATTAAGTTTCAGCTGGACTGATCATATCAACAGCATCAAATATTGAAAAAAAAGCAATACAGATCATAGTATTGACATAGTAGAGAGTGATGAACCTCCTATTTATCTTTCACTTTTTTTGCAACTTCAACATGCAGGATGAATCATCATAAAAACTTAGGGGAGTGTTTCTTGTATTACAAATTCAAATTGTATCACCCTTTTAAGGGATGGTCACAACCAATTGGAGTGTAACCTGAAACATCTTCAAGGCCCTACATGCCAGCCCCCCCCCCACCCACATCCAAGCATCATATTGCGCAGATCAAAATTTGCAGATTACAATTTTAATCAGAATTTCTGTAATGTCAAAAAAGATGCCTCAGGAGCCATTATAATATATGGAGCCCAAGGTTAAGCACCCCAAACCATGTAATGGTTAGGGTACAATAGAGGCTTCGAAAAATGGAGAACTTGTTTAATCTTGTTGAACTCAAACGGGGATTTTCCAATCCATACAATAGAGGCCTTAAAGTGAGGTCCTTGAGCCCATGCCCACCAAACTTTCCAAGGATCTTGAATTTCATATATTGCAAATAGACACATTGTACCCTTACACATTACAAAATTATCATCAGAGATTATTTAAGGAACAGTATAATCATTAAAAACTGAATGATTAATCGTTAAAATTATTAAGATTACAGTATGAATCTCCAAAATCAAAGCATATTAAGTCCATGAATATTCCATGAATGGCTTTTCATTCTGCCAAAATTCTTATTCAAGGCTTTCAGGGTTTACTGGTTATAAATCCGAGGTTAATGCTGTACTATACAAATACACATTGTGTCACTTTCAACTTAACACCAAAGATTATTTAGGAAATAGACAAACATGAGGCAAAATTATTTATTAAGAATCATTGAGATTACATTATGAATGTCCTAGATCAAAGTATTTTGAATACATAAACGAGAAACAATTTTATTATCAAACGCCTTACACGGTCGTGCTGATCAGCACCAGTTCTTGTCATAATAAAATATAAAACACTAAACATATAAAAGTCACAGCCATAGTCATCATCATACAAATTTACATGCTGATTACAACACTAAACATACTAAACTAAACACTAAACATATAAAAGTCACAGCCATAGTCATCGTCATACAAATTTATATGCTGATTCCAAATATCCCAGAGTCAAACTAGAACCTAAGACAGTGAAATATCCAACTATTAAAGAAAAAAAACTTTAAAAACAAAATGAATAAAGAGAATAATGGACTTAAGCAAATAAATATGTATAATTATTGACAAGTGAGTCCAGTATTAAAAATCTTGATAAACAAGGGAACAAAACTACTTGCATAATGCATATGCCATGCTGGTACTGGCTGAATTTTTGGTACTGGTTGAACTACTTGTCGCGGGAGCCGTTGGCACGAAGGGAGATGCTCAGGGGGGAGAATTTCATGAGACCGCGTATTTTCCAAAATACTAACACCAAATTTAAAACACAATTCATCACGGCGTGTCAAAAGAGTTGTAAGGGAAAATTGTTTTAAAAGGGAGCAATAAGGGACTTTGGGAGATTTAGACACTACCAGAAGAGCTTGATATTGGATCATTTCCAGGCAGTCCAAAGTCAGGCCATAATGCGAAACAGGACAAGCATATTCTACCAGCAGTCTGACAAATGTAAGAAAAATATGCTAAAGGTGGGGGGTTTGGACATCATGACAAGCAAGGGGTTTTAAAGAAAGGATACCCAGGTTTGCCTGTTTGATCATCTCCTGTGTCTGTTTTTTCCCACTTCAGGTATGTGTGAGATATATATATTCCTATGAGTTTGATACTCATGATACTGCAAACTGAAACATTCTGTAAAGCAAGGGATGAATTGTCCCTAAGAAAAGAAAAAGTTAATACAAGCAATTTTTCATGACTGCCAATCATTTTGCCCTCCTCAGCTTAGCATGATAAACTTGCCATTATTTGGTCTGCCTTGCGTGAAAAACTCTTTTCACCCAGCTCCAGTATAGATAAATCATCAACAAGCTTAAAGCAATCCGACTTGTTATTTGCCAACATATTTGACAAATGGTGCTTGATTTCCACCAAATTGATATCTTAAGTTTTTTTGCGTGCTGATGACAAGTCTGAGGTCAATGTTGCAATATAGAAGTCCAAACTCAAAACACTATAAGTGTAGGTCCACATAGACATGCTACACCCCATTAAAAGTCAGAGACATGCAAGAATTTCAACATTTGTATTATAAATAAATAAGTAGTGCCTTGTTAAATGACAGTGAAGAATAACCATAAGCTTTTCTGTCTACAGGTAACAAACAACAAGTAAAATTCAAAATAGATACTGGTGTCCACCCACAATAATTATTAAGCAATATGTTGACAAGCTTAACCTAACTGCAATAATCAATCCTACAAAACATACATGAATCAGTTTTTGCAGACCCAGGATCCTGGGTATCTATTAATCTGGGCATACCAGCTATGATCCAGCTGTATTATAAATAAATAAAAACATCAAACAAAAAAAAAACAAAATAGATATAACAATACACAAACATAATAGACAAAACATCCCAGGTCTCCAAGAAATTAAGGTCTAAATAGGGAGAGAGTAACAAGAAGGCAGAAGAGAACTCATTTCTTGATTATCAATCTAAGAGTGAAAATTTGTCCAACTTTTCCTCTCCCCTTCCCCAAGCCATGTTGTTCTCCTCTTAACACTTTATCTGCAGCATCTTAAAGTCTAAGAAGTTTCATCATACCAAGTAATTTGCTTCCTACATAAACCAAGCTTATACCTCCATAATTACCATACTCACTCTTATCACCTATTATACTACTTTTGTAGCATAAAAGGTGCATCCATTGGATGATATAAATTAAAGCAAATGGCTTTTTGACTAATTTCTGCCAAAGACAAGTTCCATAGGCATATTGAGGAAGTTTTCTCAAGTGTATATCAATTCTCATTTATTGTTGATGCTTTGAAAGTTTCAGATAAATTGGAAAAAGATCACTTTGTAGAAACACTTTGTAGGCCTAAATAAAAAGGAGTCAAATTGAACAAGGATAAATGCAATATAAGGCAAACATCTATCCATTATTTTGGATATATTTTATCTAGAGAGGGAGTTCCTCTAGAACCAATAAAAATAGATGCCATCTAGGACATGCCTGCTCCAAAACATGTGAGTAACTATAAACCCTCTTTGGTATGTTAAAATACTTGTCATAATATATTCCAATCCTGTCTATCCTAAACAAGCCACTGAGATCTTTGGTGAAGGTCTATGTGTTTTTGCAGGCTCCTGGTCAAAATATGTACTTCACAAGTTGAATTTAAATCAATTTTCAACACTGTTACCCTTTTTGACACTGCCTGGGAAATACTGAACTGCAAATAGAAGCCTCCAAATGAAGCTTAGGAGCAGTCCTGTTTCAGAATGACTAAATTGTGTCTTATATATTCTAGCATTCAGAGTATTGCCGCAACCCAATGATGAGACATTCATTCGTGACTTCTTATGTAACGAATACGGCCTACAACGGATAGCTGTAAAAAATGTTTGCCACCTCGTCAGTCCCAATAACTCCAGGAATGAAAATGATTCGCGTAAGGCGAGCCCCATTATTTTTTCGGTTGATGAATTAAAAATTAAGAAAGTGATCCTGCAAAAGTCATAAAAGAGAAAAGGAACAGGCCAAATTCAGTTTAGAAATGATGTTTCAAAAGCCGACCATATAAAGAGGACAAAGCTGTATGAAGTACTTCATGCGCGACAAGCTAATGGTGAATAAAACCTAGTCATTCGAGGCAACAGAATTGTTCCAAAAAACGTGCCCACCTCTGCAGCACCAGCTGCAATGGACATGAACTAGATGATTCTCAAAGAAATATAGATAGTAGTGTAAATAGCCCTGTGTCTTCTAATGTTGAAATAAGTACTATTGATGAATCAAGTGAATCTTTTTACAGTGCAAGATCAGTAAGCTGTATTCTTTCTGAGCAGACTGTTTTCATGAGTGATGTTTCAAACCACAGCAGCATAGAGTCTGGGGAATGTAATGATCTGGATAATAGCCCGAATAAAAGTTGCACGCATTGGATGAACAATGGTCAGAAAGTTGTTTTCAGTAACGTAGATTGTTTAACGTCAAAGCTCCATGAGATAAAATATGCCGTTTCGACGGAAAAAGCAGACGTTTACGCTTTCTGCGAGATTAAACCTAAATGGACCAACACTGCTCTTGGAGATACCCAGATCCAGATACCCGACTATACCATGGTCACCAACTTATCTAGAGAAGGAGGAAGAGGATTAGCCGTGTACATCCGAAGCTCTCTGAAGGTAGGAAGCATAGATATTAATTCAGATTATGAACCATATATTGAACAAGTGTGGATATCTGTCCTCCTGCCTTGTGGGCCATTTTACATTGGTTGTATGTATAGAAGCCCCAGTTCCTCTAGCCTTGAATCCTCTTTACTTGCTATGAGTACTTCAATTGATATTAAAATGAAGCTATGAGGAAACATAATTATTGTTGGTGATTTCAATCTCCCAAATATTCAATGGGTCAACGGATTCGGTTTTTCTGAAAATAGCTTAATAAGACCATTCCTGGAGTACCTATTTAATCATTCTTTGTACCAGGCAGTTAACGTCCCGACAAGATATAGAAATAGCCAGAACCCTTCGCTACTTGATCTACTACTAGCAAAAGACCAAGAGTCTATAATAAGCATCGAGCCCCTACCACCATTTGGAGCTAGTGACCACATTGTCATAAATTGCATTTTTAAACTGTATCCCCAAAGACTAGAATTTACAAAACACGTGTACACTGATTACAGTCTAATTCGTCAGGAACTGACTCAATGTGATTGGTCTTTCATTGAGAATACAGATGTGGAAGAGTCATGGAGAACTACGAAAAGAATATTACTGAAGGCTATTGAAAATCACTCTTCTACAAAATGGAAAAGGAAACCTAAAACCCTCCCATATATTACAAAAGAAATAAAAATGGCTAGGAACAGAAAAAAGAAATACTGGAAGCTGTACACAAAGAATCAAAACCAAGCTGACTATTACACAAAATATAAGCAGGCGCGTAACCAACTTAGAAGTCTCTCCAGAAATATCACCAAGAAGTATGAGGAATCAGTGGCAGCTGCAACAAAAACTAACCCTAAGAAATTTTGGAGGTATGTGTCATCGGGTAAGCCTGGAAGGCATTCTGTCACTCAACTTGTACAAAATGGATCTAAAATCTGCGACCCAAGGGAGATAGCTAATGCATTAAATAAGCAGTTTATTTCAGTATTCACAATTGCAGATAATGCCCCACTTCCAGACCCCCCACAGTACAAAATTCAAAAAAGTATGCTGCCCATTAATATTACTAAAGTAGATGTAGAGACTCGACTAAAGAAGATTAACCCAAATAAATCGACAGGACCTGACGGAGTGCCCCCTCGGCTCTTAAAGGAGACGTATGCAGTACTATCACATCCTCTCACCCTACTATTCCAAAAGTCCCTAAATACTAAATCTATTCCACAAGACTGGAAGGAAGCTTACATTACACCTGTTCATAAAGGAAGCAGCAGAGATGAAGACAGCAACTATCGACCAATTAGTCTCACCTCGATAGTGGGAAAACTTCTTGAAGGCATAGTTAATTCAGCCATTATTGAACACCTAAATGCAAACAAGCTACTATCTCCTAGCTAGCATGGCTTCCGCCCCAGTCGATACTAACCTCATTGATGCTTATGAGCATGTCACAGAACTTACGGACATGGGATCCCCAGTTGATATGATATTATTAGACTTAGCGAAAGCGTTTGATAAAGTATGTCACAGGAGACTAAATTCTAAACTCCATGCAATAGGCCTCCACGATGAAGTCATTAATTGGACAATACAATTTCTTACCAAAAGGAAGCAGGTGGTAAGAGTATTTGGGGATGGTGGATCAATTTTCTCAGAATCAGCGGATGTAGAAAGCAGAGTACCCCAAGGCATAGTTTTGGGCCCAACTCCATTCAACATCTACATTAATAATGCATCTTCAGTCATAAAGAATAAGATATGCTTAAACGCTGATGATTCCAAAATAGTCAGTCCAATTTGTGACCCTCAAAGTACCAAAGACATCTAAGCAGATCTCAATGCACTCAACGTGGGCAAAAACCTGGCAACTAGAATTTAATATCCAGAAATGCAAGGTCATACACTTTGGAGCAAACAGCCCTCTCAGCCAGTATTTTATGGAATCCAATTGTGGTTCTAAACAGCCACTTACAACCAGTCACTGCAAAAAAGATCTGGGAGTCTTGGTTGATAACAAGCTCAAATTCAACTTACACACGCAGTCTGCAGGAGCCAAAGCCAACCAAACTCTCGGTATAATAAAGAGAACATTCTGCAGTAGATCTCCAGCAGTGATTACTAAGCTCCTAAAGGGCCTGATCCGACCAAAATTAGAATTTGGGATGTCCATTGCAACGCCAGTTAACAAGCTTGACCAATCGATTCTGGAATTGGTGCAGCAGAGAGCAACGAAATGCATAAGGGGTTTTCAAAATTTGCCATATTCTACCAGACTCCAGAGGCTCAAAATACC
This sequence comes from Artemia sp. Qi Xiang Cuo, assembly GCF_049724085.1. Classification (NCBI taxonomy): domain Eukaryota; kingdom Metazoa; phylum Arthropoda; class Branchiopoda; order Anostraca; family Artemiidae; genus Artemia; species Artemia sp. Qi Xiang Cuo. The sequence goes on along the minus strand of NC_142797.1, from coordinate 14,060,439 downwards.
ATCTCTCACATACCGACGTAAGCGAGGAGATGTATTGATGACATTCATATTGATCTACAATCACGATATCATCCCTGACTTATTCCAGTTAGATAGTTTGTCAAGAACAAGAGGGCACCCCCTAAAGCTCTACCAGAAACGCACTAATACCAGGCTACAAAACAAATTTTTCTCCAACCATGTGGTTGGCTTATGGAATTCCCTTAGCCAGAATGCAGTCATGTCCCCTAATACTGAAGCCTTCAAGTCAGCTGTTGACAGAGATTGGTGCAGCAAGTCATGGCACACAGTTTGGGATGTGCCCGATGAGCTGAGCCACCATCATCATTGATTGGCGTCACAGGATTCGTCCTTATCGCTGGCAAGTGCGATTTAAGGTAATATATCTAAGCCATTGACAGACACTCAACACCATCCCCAGATAGAGTAGGAATTCTATGCAATTGTCTGTGGATGCCCTCACTATCACCAGTATCTATACAGCTGACATTTTAGAATTAAAACTGATCCATGAACCCCCAAAATTAGTTGCTCTTTGACCAGCCAATCATCAAATGCTCCCCTAGGCATCAATAATGATTTTACATATTCAGCTATATGACCACCCTATCACTTATCTTGCAGGCCCAGAAATACTTATAAAAGATGCCCTTCCATACCTTCATGTCACCTCTGGAAATGACTCACTTCAAAAGGAAGTGAGTCTTGTGTATCTAATTATGAAGCTCCTCTTAGACAGCTGGAAGATAGTTGAAATGATAAACTTGAAATGATGAAGAATTAAAACTTTACAGAAAGTTATTAAAAATGGATGCCCTAAAACAAAACAAAAAAAAACAGCAACAGATGCAATTCTTCAAAATTTGCTTTGTTTTTATAGCAACTATGCAACAGTGTCTATACTTCTTCAGTAGGTTTTGAAAAAAAAAAACTAAATGGAGAGCAAGAGATGTTGTCATCTGGCCAGTGTCTACTTGATCAGCTGAAAAACACAACAAGAAATCCAATGCCTGTTGTGTCTACCAGAAAATGATAATAAAAGAACCATGCTTAAATCATTAGTTACCAAACTACTCAAGGGAGCATGTGGGTATTTATTTATTCTACTTTTATGACAAACATTTTCTTGTCATAATTGACTACGGTACTGTAGCTTCTAATTTGAATTCAATGAACCAAACAACTATACATAACAGAGCAAAGCATGTTGTTTTCTTGTCTTGGTATTCCTTATATTCTCAGTCCAGATAAAGGACCCCAGCCTACCTCTGGAAGGTTCTAGGAATTTCTAAAAGAGTAAGGCACCCAAAATACTACCTTTAGCCTAGATAACCCACAGCTCCATGAATTGGCTGAGAAAGCTGTTGTAATTACTAAAAGTATGATTAAAAACTGTAATTTGCAAAGAACTGATATTCAGTTAGCATTGCTTGAACACAGAGACAAACCTAGCCAAGAACTTTATTCACCCACTCAATTACTGATGAACAAGAGCACAGATGCACATTTTCCTGCATCATAGGCTATTTTAATTTTAGTTTCCTTTGGATCTGCATTCTTAGCCTGAAATTTGAAAGTTAGAAAGAGATCAAAACATTATTATAATACTTACAAAAAGGCTCAACATCCCTTGACTGTAGGACAGGTAGTCAGAACTCAGAAGACAAACAGAACATGGGACTTGGCAGTTTGCAATTATATTTAAAATGGATAACCTCCCACTCATATACAGTGGACTCTTCAAATAACAAACAATACTAATGTAAAGAAGCATATCAGGGGTCACCATTGGAATTTTAATGAAATCAGCAGTGATATTTCAGAAGCAAAACTGAGATGCAAATGTCCCCTGCTTAAGACCTAAGATAGGCTATCATCACCAGACCAACCACAAACTGCTATAAACAACAGTGTATCTACAGGGGCATTTTTTTTTGGGGGGGGGGGGCAAGGGGGCAGTTTCTCACCCTATAATGTGAAGAAAAAAACTATTACACATCTCATGCCCTTTGACCATCTGGATATGGACCACCCTTGCCCTCCTCCCACAATAAAAATGCTGGAGATTTGCCCCTGTTTATCTACCTACATTTCTGTAAATACTAGTTTTAACCCCTCCCATGGAGACAACACTAATGTTAGAATGGAGCTGAGTGTTTAAATTGTCTGCTTCCCAACAACTAGGCTAGGAATAGAAGACAAGACTATTGAATGGCGATTCAAATTGTAGACTATTACCTTTTTTATTACATTGCTTCCTTTAAATTGAGAATAATTATGCAGGATTAACAAAACCAGGAAGCAGTAGAGATTGAATAAGCAGTGAAAATAATTCTTGAAAGTTTTATTCTGCTATCTAAACTACTGTCTAAAGTAAAAAAAAAAAACTTTCTAGAGCTTTAATATTTTGAGAAATGAATCTATTTTAGAAAAGCAGCAAATCATCCTCTACGTTATCAAAAACAGTTGTTTTGACAATAGCCTATCATAGGCCTAAAAATGTTTCAAAGGCCTATAGAAAAAGAAGAAAACTCTATAGGCCTTATTCACTAATAATTTTGGTAAAATTCTACTTTAGCTACTTTTGACTATCTTGGAAAGGGGTTAGGTTAGGAAAATGAAACTTTCAGGGATGGGTCTACAGGCTAAAGAATGTCCGGGAAGGTATTTTGAAGTACCTACCTCCACTCCTTCTACCTCTAGAGGGTCCTGAAACTTGCCTACTTGACAGGTCTGTGCCCATTGAAATTTTGACAAAACATTTACCTTAATTTTCAGTTATCAGTTTATTTTTCTCTGGCTTTAGTTCTGAAAATGCAATTTCAGTTATTTGAGCAGAATTTTAAGACATATAAATAGTTTATTTTCAAAATTTAGGAAATATATTTGCATATCTTTAAAACCTTATAAATTGGGATTGAGCAAAGTTGTGAAGCTGAAAAAAATTTTATTATACTTCATTTAAGCAGAAGATCCATTTTGCAAGGTTTTGCTTTTATAACACACATATTTTTAAAGGTCATCAAAGGTCAAGACCCTCTAGAGGGAGAAGGAATGGAGATAAATACTCCAAAATACCTTCCCATGGCGTACTTTAGTCTGTAGACCCAATCTCTGACAGTTTCATTTTCCTAGCCTAACCCCTTTCCAAGATAGTCAAAAGTAACTAAAGTAGAATTTTACCATAATTTTTACTAACCAGTCAATAGCAGACTTATTTTCAGGAACACAGTTTGACAAATATACCCATGGATTTACTATGGTTTCCTTCATTATTTCTGACCTAGTAACCATGAAATTATATTTTTAATTTTTTTGCTAAAAGGGACATCTATTTGATAATGTAGTGTCGAGCTTCAAAATGACCTTAAAGACGATTTTATGATTAAAATAAAAGATGACCAACGACAGGGCATAGCGCTATTGTGAAATATTTTTATGCGTATTTTCTTTTTTAGCAAGATATGCGTTGTAGAGCAAAATTCTAGACGTTGTTGGATCCAAAACAAACTTTTGTCTTGGATCTTAGCACATTTTGGAATATTTGGAAAGGAATTTACTGATAGCACAACTAGGGTTGCTGTTTTGTCATCCGGTAAAAAAAAATCACTATAAATCACTAGCTAGAAGAAAATCACAAGGCAACATAAAAAATCACGAGAAATAGTGATAAATCATAAGGGTGGCAACCCTAAGCATTACTAAGTAAAATATTTCGAATGCCCAGGATTTAATAATAAAACCTACACAAAAAGAATTTTTATTGTATGCGATAAAAAGAACAATGAGTACGCTAGAAACTACGTTAATTTAATTTTTGAAATTTAATTATCCTTAAGGATCGGAAAACAATTGTATATGGGATTCCAATCTCATGCGCTGGAATAACAACCTGTTGGGCCATTAAAAAATACATGGAATCCAAAACAAGTGAATGTTCAAGAGAAGGTGCAGAAGTAGAGGGCTCTGAACCCAATGAGAAGAGTGAACCTGCTGCAGAAATGGAAAAGAATCAAGATCTTAGTTACACTGGAAAATAAGAACCGACTCCAGTACAAGAAGATTTAGATGAGTCTTCATATTTTCCTCCATCTGTAGCTCGGTCCAACAGAACACCAATGAAGCTTGGGTGTAACAACGAGGATTTACCAATGAAGGAAAATGAAGGAATAAGGAGCAGATTCTGGAAAAATGTGGATTTTGTCTGCAAGAAAGCAGCCTCTATTTACAACAGTGCAAGATATTTCTTGGAGACTGTGGTCTCATACAGCATAACCAATAGCGAAAATAAATGTGATGTAGATCAGTCCCAGCCAACAAATACTTTTAAACATCTTATGCCTTGCCTGTCTATTTATGATAAAATGAAGATATGGGTATCATCTATCGTGAGATTGACTGGAGTTGCCATTTGCCTAGTCACATCTAATTTACTTGATATTTTACTTGTCACATCTTTACTTGTCACATTACTAGTCACATCTAATTTACTTGCTAATTTACTTGCTATTATTTTAAAAGACGTTATTTTCTTCCCGACCTATTTGATTCCAGAAATATAACTAAGTACCAACTTTAAAAGTTACAACTGTAAACACTTACAGGCACTAATGTGTTTTTTCAATCGCTACAGAGCTCTCATGTAGTTGGGGATAAGAGCCTATTTCACTTTAAGTTTTTGAAGGAGATGATTCTTGGAAATTAGTTATTGACTGTACTTCTGAACACCTGTATTTTATGCTGCAAACGTTTATTTGACGGAAGAATCAATTTTTATTCCAATTTAAGTTTGTTTGAGAGCACATTACGAAAAAAAAAATGCTGACCTAGCGAGTTGCCTACTTGTTAAATCACACAGCGATGATAGTAAAAAAGCCTCCAGTAACAATATTTTATACTTTCAGTAAGCTATTATTTTAAAAGGCGTTATTTTCCAAGCCTAAAGTATTGTGTCATACAAAATAAGAATTTCAAATTCTAAAGTCAAGTAACTTCCCGACCTTTCGAATTGACTTATCGATGGAATAAGAATCAATGCTGAAAGAATCCAACAGTTGATGTTCACGGTGCTCAAGTCTCTTTTGATGAAATATTTCCCAAGTATGTTATGGCTTAGTCAATCTTATTTCTCCTTTTGAATGCATCATATCAATACCGTTAGTGTGACGTCATATTTAGTTAGGAAAATATTACAAATTATAAAAGCATTAATAGAGTTTAGACAATATGACATCACGTTCGGTATAAACATCACAGCAGCTTGATCACGATGACGTCATTTCCTTAATATAAGAAGAATTGAATTGACAATGTTAATCATTTGAATAAAGTATCTCTTAGGCGAAAAATGTTTATCTTCAAAACTATTGCATATGGGATTCCAATCTCATGCGCTGGAATAACAACCTGTTGGGCCATTAAAAAATACATGGAATCCAAAACAAGTGAATGTTCAAGAGAAGGTGCAGAAGTAGAGGGCTCTGAACCCAATGAGAAGAGTGAACCTGCTGCAGAAATGGAAAATAATCAAGATCTTAGTTACACTGGAAAAGAAGAACCGACTCCAGTACAAGAAGATTTAGATGAGTCTTCATATTTTCCTCCATCTGTAGCTCGGTCCTACACAACACCAATGAAGCATGAGCGTAACAATGAGGATTCACCAATGAAGGAAAATGAGGGAATAAGGAACAAATTTTGGAAAAAAGTGGGTTCTGTCTGCAAGAGTGCAGCCTCTATTTGCAACAGTGTAACATCTTTCTTGGAGACTGCGGCGTCATACAGTATAACCATTAGCAAAAATAACAAAATGAAGATATTTGTTTCGTCTATTTATGATAAAAGGAAGATATTTGTTTCGTCTTTCTTTGATAAAATGAAGATATTTGTTTCGTCCATCGGCCTTCTTCCTCTGAGAGCGATTGCAGTTGCCATCGCTGCATCTACTGTTGCTAAATGTATAGTCATTGCTGCATATATAGTTCTTGGATTAGGTACACCTACCGCTAGAGATTTAGTTCCCATTGCACTTGATTGCTTCGTTTTTCCTGTATTTTTCTATTTTCACCTGTTACTAATTTCTTATTTGAACCTGTTGTTTCAAGAGTATGTTGAACCCTTGCTGCAGTTGTAATTCAAACAGCTAGTTATGTTTTAGATGCAGTTGTTGACTTAGTTATACTGCTTTTTCTATTGTAAAACTACAGTTGTTGACTTTTTTGTGCCTATTAAATAAAAAAAACAAGTTTTTTTAACTGAAAGTAGGGAACGACGTTAAGTTAGGTCAGGTTAGGTTAGGATTAATCGTTTTTTATTTATTTCGTATATGAAAGGGGCTGTCCCCTCCTCAGCGCCTCGTTCTATATGCTAAAGTTTGTTATTGGAGTTTTGAAAATTGCAAGGGTTTTAAGTTATGCCCTGGGGGAATATAAGGGATTTATAGAAGGCGTTGTCGCAGAAACTTCAAAAAAGGCTAATTCGATTTAAAATTAAAGAGCTAGTGCCCTTTTTAATAGTCGAAAGTGATTGGAGTGTAACTAGCCCCCCCCCCCCCAAGCCCATCATTTCCCCAAACACATCCAATCAAAATTTTCAGATAGCCATTTTGTTCAGCGTAGTTGATTTCAAGATGTAAAATATATTTTTGAGGAGGACACTCCCCACAACCCTCAGGGCAAGGGTTTTAAGTAATGCCCTGCGGGAATATAAGATTTTTGTAGAAGGCGTTGTCGTAGAAACTTCAAAAAAGGCTCATTCGATTGGAAATTCAAAGGGATAGTGCCCTTTTTAATAGTTGAAAGTGATTGGAGGGGACTAGCCCCCCGGCCAATCATTCCCCCAAGCCCATCCAATCAAAATTTTGAGATAGCCATTTTGTTCAGCGTAGTTGATTTTCAAATAGAAAGCATGTTTTTGAGAAGGACAATTCCCCACAACCCTCAGGGCAAGGGTTTTAAGTTATTCCCTGGGGGTATATAAAGTTTTTATAGAAGGCGTTGTTGTAGAAACTTCAAAACAGGTTCATTCGATTGGAATTTAAAGGGCTAGTGCCCATTTTAATAGTCAAAAATGATTGGAGGGCAACTAGCTTCCCCCCCCCACGCCCATCATTTCCCCAAACACATCCAATCAAACTTTTTAAATAGCCATTTTGTTAAGTGTAGCTGATATCCAGATGGAAAATATGTTTTTGAGGAGGACACTCCCCCACAACCCTCAGGGCAAGTGTTTTAAGTTATGCCCTGGGAGCATATAAGGTTTTTTATAGAAGGTGTTGTCGTAGAAACTTCAAAACAGGTACATTTAATTGGAAATTCAATGGAAATTCAAATTCGCCCATCATTTCCCCAAACACATCCAATCAAAATTTTGAGATAGCCATTTTGTTCAGCGTAGTTGCTTTCCAGATATAAAATATGTTTTTGAGGAGGACAATCCCCCACAACAAAAAAAATTTTAAACAAGAAAAACGGGTTTTAATTTTCTATAAAACAGTGAAATACAAAACAATTAATTATGCACAAAAGCTCCGAATATTTCGGCCCCACATCCGGGAGCCTTTCTCAACGGAAAACAAATAAAATAAAATAAATAAATAAAATAAAAAAAAAAACTTATCTTACATCACAATAAAACATACTAAACACTTAAAGAGAAAGAAAAAAAAAACAAAAGAAAAAATATAAATAAATAAGAAACAAAACTCACATATTAAATAAACACTTCCATGCACTGAATGTCTATAATGCTTCAACTGGCCTCCTCCCACTATATAAATGGAAATATATTAAATAAACACTTCCATGCACTGAATGTCTATAATGATTCTACTCGCCTCCTCCCAGTATATAAATGGAAATCTATCAAAAATGAAGAATATATTTATACTTAGACCAAAACAATAAAAGGTCAACTAACCCCCCGGCCCATAACCCTTAATTAAATTTCACAAGCTCATCAACCATTTTATGAATTATAAATTGAATGGACTCGTTTGGTTGCAAGCTTAGCTGCAGCTCGTTTACTTTTCTCTTCATTTAACCCATTCTGACATTCTGACAAAAGATATAAATAATGTAGATGAGTAAAGACTAAGGGTAGTGAATATTTTAACAGATTTTGGTAGTTATCAAGAAAAAGTTAAGAACAAAGATATTAACATTTTAAAAGATTTAAAAAAAAGATGATTCTCTAATAATAACGAAAGCGGATAAGAGCAATACAGTAGTAATCCTAGAAAAAGATGATTGTGATAGTAAAATAGAAACAATTCTAAGTGATACTTCAACATATAAAAAACTTAACTCAGACCCAACTGATTTGTATGCTAAAAGATTAAGAAAAGATTTAGAAGACCTTAAAACAAATGGAAGTATCACACCCCAGATGTATCACAAGTTCTTTCCAAGGGGATCAGTTAGCCCTAGAATTTATGGTTTGCCAAAAATACATAAAACAGGCATCCCCTTAAGACCTATTGTTTCAACAACCAATTCACCAACGGTAAAAATCGAGAAATGGGCAGCAATGACACTTAAACCATTATTATATCTCCAAAATTCGTATATAAAAAACGCGAAATTTTTAAAAGATATACTTATAAGTGTAGAAATATCAGAAGAATCTAAACTGTTCATTTTTGATATAAAATCCATGTATAGGTATATTCCTTTTGATAAACCAGTTAGTATTTTATTCAAAAAACTTGAGGAATGTAAAAATGAGATAGAAGAATTATCTTCGGAACTTGAACTGGAAACTATATTAAATTTGGTCAAAAAAACTAGCAGGTATACTAACTATTTCACGTTTAGAGATAATTTTTACCATCAAATTAGGGGTTTAGCAATGGGAGGGCCTTTAAGTCCGTTGTTAGCAAATATTTATGTAGATTATGTAGAAAATTTAGCTATAGAAATATATTTATTAAAACCCAAATTTTGGGGCAGATATATGGATGATATTTTAGTTATTTGGAATTACGGGGAATCAGAAATTGAAGGTTTCTTGGACCATTTAAATAATTTGGGAGGAGAATTAATTTTTACAATTGAAAAGGAAACAGAGAATAAGTTACCGTTTCTAGATATTTTGATCCATAGAAATAATAACGAACTAGCATTTTCAATTTACCGTAAACCGACTAGTAACAACCGTTATTTGTCTTTCACATCAAATCATCCAATCCAGGTAAAAAGGGGTGTGGTTATTTCTTTAGTTAATAGGGTATTAAATTAGCATCACCAGGATACATAAGAAATGAACTAATTTTTATTAAGGATATTCTAATAGGTAATGGCTATCCGGAAAATATGATTTCTCAAATAATTGAAAAAAGGAAAAAAAATTTGACGGAACCAAAAATATTAGAAGAAGATGGGTCAAATCGATAAACACATTACATAACTTTGACTTTTATACCAATTTTATCACAAAAATTAAGAAGAGAATTAAAAAAACACAATATAAATACAGCACTTAAATCAGGACATAATATAAGCTCATTGTTAAATAAAGGGAAAGACAAGGTACCGAGAAATTTGCAAAAGGGAGTATACAAAATTCCATGTTCTTGTGGTAAATTTTATGTGGGAAGAACGCAACAAACTTTAGAAAATAGGCTACAACAACACAAGAATGCAATAGATTGCTCTTTAAAACAAAATAAAACACCGAAACGTTTGATTCAGCTGTTGCAAAACATGTTTATAATTTTCCTCATCACAGTGTTTTATTGGATCAAACAAAAATAGTAAGTACGTCTGTAGGACTTTTACAAAGTTTCGGGGAAATTATAGAAATAAAAAAGATAATATATGGGGTACTAGTATCAATAGAGATGAATGGGAATTTGGGATCAATTCAATTTATAACAGTTTAATTAAAATGCAGGCAAGATATTCAACCAGTACTGATTTTAATAATATTTCTGAAACGAAAGATGACCTTGCGAACAAAGGTCAGAATGGGTTAAATGAAGAGAAAAGTAAAAGAGCTGCAGCTAAGCTTGCAACCAAACAAGTCCATTCAATTTATAATTCATAAAATGGTTGATGAACTTGTGAAATTTAATTAAGGGTTATGGGCCGGGGGGTTAGTTGACCTTTTATTGTTTTGGTCTAAGTATAAATATATTCTTCATTTTTGATAGATTTCCATTTATATACTGGGAGGAGGCGAGTTGAATCATTATAGACATTCAGTGCATGGAAGTGTTTATTTAATATATTTCCATTTATATAGTGGGAGGAGGCCAGTTGAATAATTATAGACATTCAGTGCAAGAACGTGTTTATTTAATATGTGTGTTTTTTTTATTACTTATTTATATTTTTTCTTTTGTTTTTTTTTCGTTCTATTTATGTGTTTTTTTTGTTTTATTGTGATGTAAGTTTTTTTTTTTTTTTTTTTTTTTTTTTCCGTTGAGAAAGGCTCCCGGATGTGGGGCCGAAATATTCGGAGCTTTTGTGCATAATTAATTGTTTTGTATTTCACTGCTTTATAGAAAATTAAAACCCGTTTTTCTTGTTTAAAATTTTTTTTGTTTTTAATGGAAAAGCAGTGTGGTCTAAGAAATTATTAATCCCCCACAACCCTCAGGGCAAGGGTTATAAGTTATGCCCTGGGGGCATATTAGGTTTTTATAGAAGGCGGTATCGTAGAAACTTCAAAAGGGCTCATTCAATTGGAAATTCCGAGGGCTAGTGCCCTTCGTAATAGTCGAAAGTGATTTGAGGGCAACTAACCCCCCTCTCACGCCTACCTTTTCCCCAAACATATGCAGCAGTTGTAATATCCCTCGTCGATCGGGCCCCAAACATTTGTTCTGATTCCTACATAACAGCAGAATTAAATTTTATCAAGGACATACTTTTTGGAAATGGGTATCCTATTTTATTTATTAATAATGTAATTAATTGTAGACTGAAGAGACAGTCCCGTAAAATTAATGATAGTTTACCATGTGATATTTCTGACAAGCCCTTAAACATAATTTACCTCCCCTGCATCCCAAAAATCACTAAAAATTTTAAAAAAGTTTGCACAAAAAACAATCTGTATGTAGTATTCACAAATTTTTTTCAAATCATAAATTTTTTAAATTCTGGTAAAGATAAAACCCCAGTTACTCGCCAAAGAGGGGTCTATCAAATACCATGCAATTGTGGCAAATATTATGTGGGTAGAACAAACCAGAATTTGGAAAAGCGCATACAACAGCATACAGATGATATAGTCAAAGCTCTAAATTCTAATATTTCCACTGTTTCATTTGATTCTGCATTATGCAGCCATATTTTTAAAAATCGTGGCCACAATATTCTTTTTGATGAATCCGCCCTTGTCAGCAATGAACTAGGCATAAAGCAGGAAGTCCGAGAATCAATTGAAATCAGACTTAAGATTAATAATGATATTTTCTTACATAGGGACTTGGGGGAATATACACTAAATGCCCTGTTTACAAATTTAATTAAAAATGATCTTACAAAATATTTAAAAATACCAATAGACATTAACACAGAACTGATCACAAAAACACCTTTGAGGCTAGCTGTCAAAAAAGCTGGATTAGCAATAAGAACGTTTTTAAATTATCTTTCTTTCATCTCATTGAATCGCCTTGTTTTACCTTACTTTTTATCAGTCCTGGTTGAACTTCGCTGAAGTAAGGATGCTAGGACTGCTTAGAAAAAAATTTTAATTTTTTGTTTTATTGGTCTCATGTTGTTGTGAGTCCTTTTTCTTTCATATATTTTTGTCTTGCTGAGGACGGCCATTGGACATAGGGCCGAAATATTCATTCAAATTATCTCCACTGTCTTGCAAAAAGATTTCCCTATTGTTCTTCGTACTTTTGTTGTTTGTAGTTTTAAGCTCTGGAAATTTGGCCTTTGAGGATTACAACTCCCCCAAAGCCCTCAAGGCAAGGGTTATAATTTAAGGATTCTCCGAATCCTTCATAAAATTTCTTAAGGAAGGGATGCTCGTATAAACTTTAGAGAGGGCTCAGTTGATTGAAAATTGAAAGTTCTTGTTCACTTTTTAAGAGTCAAAAGAGATTGAAGGCCAACTAGCCCCTCTCCCTCCTCCACGCCCTAAATGCATCAGATAAAAATTTTGAGATAGAAATTTTGTTAAAATAGTTCAAAGCTCTGATGACAAAAAACTGATCGACACAGCCCATCAGGGCCCAGGGGTAGGCGTTGTAAGTTATGCCCTGGGGGATAACTTATTAAGGGGGGTTTATAACTTATGGGAAGAACACATAGGAAATCTATTATAATTATCCAATTATAAGGTTAAAATACATACTCTGTGATAGATACAAAATTGCTTAGGCACACAATTTCCTATTAAGGTGAATTCCAAACAGTCATGATCCCTTTGTGTCAGCAAGTGAAATGGTCTATACCCCCTTATTGGAGCTATTTTTTCAATCCATTCATTGTTGTCAATCGCTGTCCACAATTTGTGCAAGCTGTCTATTGTTCATATATAAGGTTTTTATCAAAGAGGTAATCGTATAGACTTTGAAAAAAGCCTCATTCGAATTAAATTGAAAGTTCCAGATCCGTTTTTTTAAGTCAAGAATAATCATACAGTAAGCGTCCCCCCCCGCCCATGCCAAAAAAACTTGAAACTTTTTGCAATCAAAAACGAACAAAAATTAATTTAAAAAAAAACTTTCCGAAAAATAAGTTTTTCAGCGAAAAGTAAAGGCCATTTTAAACTTAAGCTTAGGAGATACAAATACCTCTTAAATTCAAACTCAAAACGACCAGAAATTACTATTAAAGAATAAATGAAACCCAAGACGAACAGAAATGAAATGAACAATCATAGCAAGAAACATACAACAAGTAATAATATAAATGAATAAATAGATCTTAAAGCGAGTGATGCTTAGATTGAATATGAAGATCCAGCTTGAAACGAAAACAAATATTTTGCTATTAAAGTATAAATGAAACTTAAAACGAACAGAAATTAAATAAACAATCAATGCGAACAAACATGCTATATATATTAATGTAAATGAATAAATAAATCTTAAAACGAGTGAAACTTAAATTGAATAGTCAAATCAAGTTTGAATCGAATAAAAATAACTACAAACAACAGTTTGGGTATTGTATCACTGCAGAAGCCTAAAACCTACTGCGTCATTGGCGCTTTACTGAAAACGAATTATATTACAAATGTTTTCTTTTGTACTTAATATTGAAAATAAATATCAAAATTACTGTAAAATTTTGAACTGATGAGCTTTTAGTAGTTAATATCATTATGCATCAAATATTCAGCTCAATTTATCAGTTTTTTTCAAGATTGGTCAAGACAAATAAAGTTTCACTACAAGCAAAATTCGGATACTGCCCCCTTCTTTAACTTTGCAAGTGAAATGGTCTAAACCCCCTTATTGGAGCTATATTTTTAATCCATTCATTTTTGTCAATCGCTGTCCACAAGTTATGCAAGCTGTCTATTGTTCATATATAAGGTTTTTATCAAAGAGGTAATCGTGTAGACTTTGAAAAAAGCCTCATTCGAATTAAATTGAAAGTTCTAGATTCTTTTTTTAAAGTCAAGAATAATCGGACAGTATGCATCCCCCCCCCCATGCAAAAAAACCTTGAAACTTTTTTGCATTCAAAAACGAACAAAAATTAATTAAAAAAAAACTTTCCGAAAAATAAGTTTTTCAACAAAAAGTAAAGGCCATTTTAAACTTAAGCTCAGGAGATACAAATACCTAAACAAAATCAAATTGAATATTAGATATATAATATTGAAAGATCCATCAGTTCAAGATTTTTTTTCACTGTAATTTTTATTTTCATTTTCAATGCTTTAAGAACTGGAAAATAATAAATTTGTAATATACGAGTAATTCGTTTTCAGTGGAGCACCAATGACGCAGAAGGCTTTAGGCTTTTACAGTTAAAGAAGGGGGCAGTATCCAGATTTTGCTTGTAGTGAAACTATAATTGTCCTGACCAATGTTAAAAAGAACTAATAAATTAAACTGAATATTTAATGCATAATGATATTAATTGCTAAAAGCTCATCAGTTCAAAAATTTACTGTAACTTTAATATTTATTTTCAATATTAAGTACAAAAGAAAACATTTGTAATATAATTCGTTTTCAGTAAAGCGCCAATGACGCAGTAGGTTTTAGCCTTCTGCAGTGATACGATACCAAGAGTCTTGTTTTTAATCATTTTTATTCGATTCAAACTTGATTTGCATATTCAATTTAAGTTTCACTCGTTTTAAGATTTATTTATTCATTTACTTTAATATAAATTGTGTTTTTGTTCGCATTGATTGTTTATTTAATCTCTATTCGTTTTAAGCTTGACTTTCATATTCAATCTAAGCATTACTCGCTTTAAGATCTATTTATTCATTTATATTATATTACTTGTTGTATGTTTTTTGCTATGATTGTTTATTTAATTTCTGTTCGTTTTGAGTTTGATTTATTCTTTAATAGTAATTTCTGGTCGTTTTGAGTTTGAATTTTAACAGGTATTTGTATATCCTGATCTTAAGTTTAAAATGGCCTTTACTTTTCTTTGAAAAACATATTTTTCGGAAAGTTTTTTTTAGTTAATACTATTAAGGCTAAGTCTATGAAGGTAAAATTTGAGAGAATATTGATGGAAATTCAAACTAACAAAAGACACTATATGCATTTAAATTGTAAAAATAGCGTATCTTAAGAATTGATTTGTGTATTAAGTTTGAACTTTCAGAGAATACTTAAAGGGGAAGATCAATTAACTGGAAGGCAATATGTGCACACTTCTACTATTGCTACTGGTGCTGCAACATTTACTAGTTTTAATACTACTATTACTACTGCTCTAATTGCTACTTCTATCGCCACTACTTGTAAGGTCAAGAGAATTATGATGAAAATTTCAAAAAGTATATGAATATACATGTTATCAAAAGAGCAAAACGACAATATCATAGTAATGGCTAATTGTATCAAGTTGAGTAGTTATAGTACTGCGGTGACTACTATTACAACAATGCCTCAGGGTATGAAGGAGAAATTTTTAGAGAATATGCAGGTTATCAAAAGGGCATATCAGCAATATCTTAGGTAGGAACAGTTTTGTGTGTGAAATTAAAACTTACAAGCCTTGCTATGGTAGATGTTGAACAAACCAAAAGACAATATTTGCAGCATAATACTTCTGCTTCTACTCCTATAACAACTACTACTACTACTGCTATTTTTATTACTTCTACTTCTACTACTCCTACTGCTACTACTTTAACTACTGGTGATACTACTACTAATTATAAACTGTAAAAGGGTATTGAGGCAAAAATTTTTAGTAATATTGTAACTGTATTGAAATAAATCGAAACACACTATGCCCACATATGTTATCAAGAGGACGTATCAGCAATGCTTCAGGACCGTCTGATGGTATTAAGCTAAATATTTCATCGTGTGTTGAAGGGGATGTTGAAAAAAAGGTGCTATATGTATATTGCTACTAATGCTACTACTGCTGCTACACTACTGCTACTACTACTAACAACCCACCGCAGCACCAAGCCGCCTGAGGCCAACACAGCTACGCACGATCCTCCTCCACCCCAATCTATTCAAAGCCTCCCTTTTTACACCCACCTACGAAGTTCCCATTTCCTTTAAATCTTTCTTTATAACGTCCTCCCACCCCAGACGGGGACGACCTTCTTTCTGTTTAGCCCTAGATGGTTGGCCGAAAAGAACAATCTTCTGTCATCCTTCATCCGCCCAACGTGCCCTAACCACCTCAACCTTTCTTTCATTATAGCCCTAGAGAGCGGTATTGAACCACATATTTCGTATAGCCTATTGTTTGAAATACGGTCATTCATCCGGATACTGCTGCTACACAAGCTAAGAGTATTAAGGTAAAGATTTGAATGAATATATAGGCAGATGCTGAACTAAATCAGAACGACCGGTTGATGGTATTAAGCTAAATATTTCATCGTGTGTTCAAGGGGATGTTGAAAAAAGGTGCTATATGCATATTGCAACTAATGCTACTACTGCTGCTACACAAGCTACGAGTATTAAGGTAAAGATTTGAAGTAATATATAGGCAGATGCTGAACTAAATCAGAACGACCGGTTGATGGTATTAAGCTAAAAATTTCATCGTGTGTTGAAGGGGATGTTGAAAAAAGGTGCTATATGCATATTGCTACTAATGCTACTACTGCTGCTACACAAGCTAAGAGTATTAAGGTAAAGATTTGAAGGAATATGTAGGCAGATGCTGAACTAAATCAGAACAACCGGTTGATGGTATTGAGCTAAATATTTCATTGTGTGTTCAAGGGGATGTTGAAAAAAGCTGCTATATGCATATTGCAACAAATACTACTACTGCTGCTAAACAAGCTAAGAGTATTAAAGTAAAGATCTGAAGGAATAAATAGGCTGATGCTGAACTACATCAGAACGACCGGTTGATGGTAATAAGCTAAATATTTTATCGTGTGTTGAATGGGATTTTGAAAAAAGGTGCTATATGCATATTGCAACTAATGCTACTACTGCTGCTACACAAGCTACGACTATTAAGGTAAAGATTTGAAGGAATATATAGGCAGATGCTGAACTAAATCAGAACGAGCGGTTGATGGTATTGAGCTAAATATTTCATCGTGTGTTGAAGAGGATGTTGAAAAAAGGTGCTATATGCATATTGCAACTAATGCTACTACTGCTGCTACACAAGCTACGAGTATTAAGGTAAAGATTTGAAGGAATATATAGGCAGATGCTGAACTAAATCAAAACGACCGGTTGATGGTATTAAGCTAAGTATTTCATCGTGTTTTGAAGGGGATGTTGAAAAAAGGTGCTATATGCATATTGCTACTAATGCTAGTACTGCTGCTGCACAAGCTAAGAGTATTAAGGTAAAGATTTGAAGGAAGATGCTGAACTAAATCAGAAGGACCGGTTGATGGTATTGAGCTAAATATTTCATCGTGTGTTCAAGGGGCTGTTGAAAAAAGGTGCTATGTGCATATTGCTACTAATGCAACTACTGCTGCTACACAAGCTAAGAGTATTAAGGTAAAGATTTGAAGGAATATAAAGGCAGATGCTGAACTAAATCAGAACAACCGGTTGATGGTATTAAGCTAAATATTTCATCGTGTATTCAAAGAGATGCTGACAAAATGTGCTATATGCATATTGCTACTAATGCTACTACTGCTGCTACACAAGCTAAGGGTTTTAAGGTGAAGCTTTTAAGGAATATTTAGGCAGAGGCTGAGCTAAACCAGAACGAACTAGGATCATATAGATTGTCAATAGGGTGATAAAGCAATAACGGCTTACATTATTAAGTTAGGCCATTCAGGGTAAGTTGTAACAGATTTTGAACTAGCCAGAAGACACTATGTGTACACTTTTGATACTACTTCTACGGGTACTGTAACTAATGACACACATTTAGGGGGAGTTTCAATTAAACAAAAAACTATAAGCATGCAAGTATCGAAAGGGCATATAAGAAATATCTTCGGTAGCGCTGCTCTATCATAGCTAATAATATCATTTATATTTCAAAGGAGCTAATTTGATTAAAAATTCAAAATTTTAGTACCATTTTTAGAGTCAAAAGTGATTGGAGGGCAATCAGCCCTCCTATTTAGCTCATAATTTTCCAAACACTTCCAATCAAAATTTAAGATAACCATTTTCTTCAGCATAGCTGAGCCGTCTTGTAACTTTATCTCTGGGACTATTGCGTAGATCAACCCTAAAACTAAATCTTGACTTAAGATTAAACCAAATAGCACTATGTGTATGCTGATTGCCAATAAGACATCTCAGCAGTATCCTAAGAACGAGGGAGGGTATTATGTTCAAAATTTCAGGAATACTTATGTTACTACTTCTGCTCTTAAAATCTAAATAAATCGAAAAGTGCAAGTGTATCCAAGCTCTCAAAGAGCATAGATGGATTCTTTTTGCGAATGGTATCAACTTTTATTTTTCAGGTCACTAAAAGATATTATAAAGCAAAATTAAACGCTACTATTTGCGTCCAAATTTTTAAAAGGGTGAATATTGTTAAAAATTGTTGAAAAACTTTGTCCATTATAGAAATAGCAGGCCAAATTATAAATTCTTAAAGAAAAACCGAAAATATTTGAACTATTATTTTCTTTTTCCATGAAAAGACTATGCCAATATAAAACTAACTGAAATAAATAAAAAAAAAACTTTTTCCAACAAATAAGTTTTTCAAAGAAAAGTACAGAACTCAATTAAACCAAAAGTTTATTGGAGGACCAGCATTGACAAATAAATGATACCAAAAAAACTTTAAATTATAATAGATAACCAAGTCAAACTCAAAACAAGCAGAATTTAACATGAGTGGGGCTCAAAACCCCTATGCTTTCCCAATGTCAGAACATAATTTGTACATTAGCCCACCACTAGGTGGAAAGACAAAGCCGACGAATCCCTCGCTCAAGCCCACATCCAGGTGGACGAAGCTGTGAACGTGGCAAGCGATAGGTCAACCTGGAGAGGCCTGGTCTCATCATTCTCTACGCCGAACCCTCGGCAGGAGCCTTAAGTCAAGTCATATGTATATTAATCTAATAATGGACATTAATTTATATATTTTGTAGTTTTGGAAATTAGGTCTTTAAGGATGACAATCCCCCCCACCCCCAGAGACCACAGGACAAAGTCTGTAAGTTAAGGCCTGGGGGCGTATGATGTTTTTATTGAAAGAGTAGGAACTTTAAAAGGGCTCATTCAATTGGACATTAAAAGGGCTAGTGCCTTTTTTATTAATAGTTGAAAGTGATTGGAGAGTGATTAACGCCCCTCTCACGCCCACCATTCTCCCAAACACATCCAATCAAAATTTTGAGATAATTGAAATATAATTTGAAATTGAAATTGTCCTTTATATCATAGGCAGCGTGCTAGCGCTCCCTAAGTAAAGAACGATGTGAGCATAATGTGTTTTTTTTTCTCCATACCCGGGCACCTTGTATCGAAGGAGTTGTCTTAGAAACTTTGAAAAGGGCCCATTCGATTGGAATATGGAGTGGTTAGTGCTGTTTTTAATAATCAAAAGTGATTGGAGGGCAACTAGCCCCTCCCCCCCCCCACGCCCGTCATTTTCCCAAACGCATCCAATCAAAATTTTGAGATAGCTATTTTGTTCAGCTTAGTTGATTTCCACATAGAAAATATCTTTTTGAGGTGGGCACTCCCCCACAACCCTCGGGACAAGGGTTTTAGCATTAAAACCCTTGCATCATCACAATCATTAGAAGCATTTGAACAAGGCGAGTCAGCTCTTTCCTTTTTAGACAATACTGACCGGATTTCATTATAATTTACCCACTGAAAAAAAGCTATGGCAAAACATCTGAAATCATAAACTAGTTATCAGGAGGTACATTATAATTAAAAAGCCCTAAGTTAGATTAACGTTGTTTTTAGTGTAATCATTGTTTTCCATTTCACACACACTAAAGATTCATTTTATTTGCCATTCAAAATAATTTACTTAGTCATACTATCAGTAAATTTATTTCCAATAATTCCAGCATATGCTTGGATCTAAAGATACAAATATGTCATTTCCAACAATTTCCAAAAAGAAAATACACCTAGTATTATCTCAAAAGTTAAAATATCGCTATTGCCTGTTTTGGTGAAATTTTTGTTTTAAATACCCTTAAACACCGGATGCAATGTTGCCACTTGACCGATACAGAAAAACGGTGCCAGTCGATGAAAAAAGCGGTGTTTTTGTGGTATCCTTTCTACCTAAACACGGCATAATTCATGGTGTATTTTTATACCCATAATGCTTTTACGTCGTCACTAGTTTTAACAAAAAATTACTTTTTAAAAGCAATTAATCCTTTTCTACTTTTCTTGCGAATTGATACTATTCTTTATTATTTTTTTTTTAAGCGATGGATTTTGCCACGGACTTTGAACAAGAAAGGTATAATAAAATGAAAAGAGACATCCCCCAGATATTCACCCCATATAAAAAAAGGAAAAATAATCCCCACTGATAAATTCATGTCTTTTTCCCACTTTCTGGCGCTCTCACCCGTTATTCATCACTAATAGCTCGTCCGTTCTATAGAAAATTGGAAGCAAGATAATCTGCTCTTTTCTATTTTAAACAAGATTAAAAGTTTATTTATCAGTTTTTGTTCGATTTTTGGCACTTTCTCCATAAACGCTGTGTATACTGTCGTTTTTTTCCCATTTTATATTTTGGATCCTCTTATATATCGGCCTTGAAAACGAAAAAAAACAAATGTGTCAGTCAACACATACAGTCTTCTGCCACATTTTTTAAAAGAAAGTAGATAGTTTGACGCATTTCTAAAGACGAAAATGATCGTTTGAAAAGTATTTACTGGCTCAGCAAATATGCAAAACGACATTCAAGAACCAGATGCTCATATTTTCCCCTTTTTAATTTTAATTTTAGACTTTTTACGCTACACAAGCACTTTTTACACAACTTACTTCCTTAAAACATATTTCAAAAACATTAGTGTAGGGAATAATAAATTTGTAGTGATGTCTTTCGACAATTTTCAACTTTTCGAGACGACATATTATTTACTTGCATTTAAAAATCCTCAGCATGGTTCTGTTTTTGATTTGTCAGCACCTTTTTATTCATTTTCTCACCCCAAAGCAAAGGAAGTAGTGAAACTTTTGTCTACATAAGTGCCCAAGACATAACTGTTTGAACTTTTATTGCTTAAACCCACTTTTCCTTACCAAGGCTTGACTCCATCACCGGGACAAATCATAGTTAAAATGACTGATCAAAATCAAATTTTGAATGTATTTGGAGACACTAGAGCTAGGTGGCATTGCCTGAAAAAAGAGAAAAATGTAAAACGAAATGGCTAGCAAAAGAGCGTTACTAAGATCACGATCAGATTTTGATGGTAATTATCATATTAAAGATAATAAAACGTTAAAAGGAATCATTCGCATAGCAGACAAAGGTCACTTGGTATCGGTCAGCGTGGTCATGCTTGTCAAGACCTACATTGGCCACACTATACAAACATTTGATTCACAGCAGTGCTGTCACTTGAGGCTGCTTTACCGTTAACTTGAAAGTACAGGTTTAAAAAAATCTCAGTTCTAACCCCCCCCCCCTCGTCATGGCTTGACCTTCCTTTTTGCCGACGGTTCAGACCACATTCCGCCTTTAATGTCAACGAAAGAGTTAGGAACTAAAATACTGACGTTTTAATGAACTAAGATTATTTTGCTGACGTTCTACTGAACAAAGATGATTTTGCCTGTCAGTTTTGACTTCTTCTAAAAAACAAAAAAGGCGCTCAGCAATAACATTTGACATTGGCATTGAAAAAAAGATTGTATCATTTTGAAATGTTTGGAAACATTACTGCTCCAGTTGCAGATTATAGTGTAAGGATATGGCACCAATTCACTACTATGGCAGAGTCGTCTAAATTTTCAGGATTCAAACGCTCAGACAAAGTTACACTCGATGTGAACTGCCATTCCTGATATCTTTGCCTTATTCCATATGCCAGAAGTATGGTACTAAAAGAATTACTGATGACTAGAAACTCTTAGCTCGTAGCTAGACGGTTCAGGAAATAAAGAGAGTCATTTATTTTTTCAGAGAAGCAAAAACGATCTAGAATTGGTTTGATGTTCTCATGTGAGGGATCTTTAATAACAAGATTCCCAATTCAACGTGTGAGTATCCCACAACTCGAGAGTACACCTTGTCGTGTTTTCAAATGAAAGCTAACACATGGGAGCCAAAGCAAGGAATATGTGTTGTTCCACCTGAGTGAGAACTCAGATATATTTATTCCTATATGTATCTTGTTATTTTGCACTGTGTTAAAAGTGATTGCAAATTTTTTTGCATAAATCTTCCGGACTCTTATATTTATTTTTTCCAATAATAACTTGCAGCCAGAGCATATTAATAACAGCTAAATTTGAAAACTGTAACCTAATGTTATTTTCCTCAAAACACAGACTATGAGCTTGAATCCCTGCAGAACTCTTTGCCATAATCTATAGATGTCGCTATTATCACTAATACCTGTACGGAAGAAAACCACAAGTCATTGCAGATTATCGGCAACTCGAATCCATACCGATTAAACCCATCCGTACAGCCTTACCAAGGATTCAGTGCGTGATGGTGTATATCCAGTTGTATAAATCCGCTTTCTGAAACTGTACGGGTTCGTAAATCCTTATCACAGATACGCTCTCAAGAATACATTTTTCAGACACTGACATTAAATTACACGAAGAGATCAAAATCTTAATTCACTCGTTTGCAAAATCTATACCCACCTAGAGTAGAAGATATAAGGAAATCGATCAGAAACCTGACGTATCACGAACTCCAAGCACTGAGAACTGTCATCTTGGAAAGGTGGCCCAAAAAAAGGAGACAATTCCCGAAAAATATAGTCCAATATTCAAATCTTTGCTAAGACATCTCAACGCATGATGACCTGATATTCGAAGGTTTGAGAATTATCCTTCCTACCCCTCTACGAGATCGCTTCTTAAAAGGACTACACTCCACCCATTTGGGTACGAAAAAAAAACAAGCAAAGAGCTCAAATGATCATTTACTAGCGAAACATTGGAAAAGAATTTCAACTTTATCTGAAGATACTATGCCTTCAGTCACACAATGTCAAACAATCCAAAGGTTTCAATGATTCCCATGCCGAACCAAACCCTACCATTGTAGCACGTGGGTTGTGGTTTGTTCGAATAGAGTGGGAAGCAATATGCAATAACCGTCAAATATTACAGTCGCTATTCTAAGGTGGACGACCTAACCTCCACCACCACTTCTAAAGTGATCACGAAACTCAAATGCCATTTTTCTCACCCTGGAATTCTAGCCATTCTCACTTCTGATAATGGGCCGCAGTTGATTTCCAGAGAATTCGTAATATTTACAAAAACTGGGGCATCAAATATCAAACGTCTTGCCCTTATCATACCCTCCACAAACGAGCTTGTCGAGAAATGTATGCAAACCAGCAAGAGGGTGTTGAGCAAGTCCATGATATGATACAGAATCCGTATCTCAGCATCATTGAATTCCAGAGCACACCAATAGATTACATGGCAGCATCAGCCCAGCTTCGTTGACGGGCAGTTGTAATCAGTCCTCTCTGTCATGCAGAAGCAACTAGAGAAAAACATTGCTCCCGAAGTAAGCTTTTGGACACAAAGGGTCCTCCCTTTTTGTCCTCCCTATCTAGAGTGCAATAGATGGAGTGCTACGACAGGGCCGCTAA
The DNA here is from genome assembly GCF_049724085.1 of Artemia sp. Qi Xiang Cuo. Classification (NCBI taxonomy): domain Eukaryota; kingdom Metazoa; phylum Arthropoda; class Branchiopoda; order Anostraca; family Artemiidae; genus Artemia; species Artemia sp. Qi Xiang Cuo. Next base: position 14,037,060 of record NC_142797.1, on the reverse strand, counting down.
ACTGCCAAAATTCAGCTAAGCTCGAGAGCAAGTATCCAAGTAACACCAAGTGGTTGATGGAAAAGAGGAACCATTGTTGATATATGCTCTTAGTCATGATCGTACACAGTCACTACCTACAACGGAACGATGCTCCAACGTAGCAAGATTTGATTTTAGCCATTGCAATTAGCTAGCACTACATTTTAGCTGTCAGGCCAAAATGTCACATCTGATACTTTCATACCTCCGAGATAATTTCCCAAACCATTTACAAAGCTTTTCAAGTGGGCAATGTTACACTTTTATCCTCCTGAAATAAATTTCCCTGCTTGTCCTTCCTCTCAAAACGACTCAGCAAAGGGTTTGTTGCAATTATTTTTTATGTGTAAAAATGTCAAATACTAACCCTAGGCCTGACAGTAGCAAAAGGATTTATGATTACTATGACCAAGGGTATACAGTTTTATCTTTTGGAGGAATCCGATGCTCACCAAACTAAGTTGACCATGATCTTGGTATGTTAAAAATAAGTCATCTCGGGTTGTTTTACATTTTTCTACTTTTTTTGCTCTGGCTCTGCATTCCCTCCTCCAGTTAATGTTTCAATTGTTTCCACAACCTCCCACCCCCACCCTAATATGGGAATTGTTTGGTATGGGCTCGGTTCATCAAATAATGATCAGATTATGATAACCATTGGCAGTCTAAGTATACAAAAGTTTGCTGTTGAATAAAAATGGTTTTATTTACAAAGTCCAGCATCAGATTCACATATGACTCTGAGTCACAAACGACTCAGAACATCTTCAGCTCTTTCTTATTAACAGATAAGAAATCAGACTCCAAAAATATCTAAGGTACACTCTGTATAAAAACGGAAAGGATCATTGATTTACATAATGTAATCGTCCTGTTTGCGTCCTAAAAGTAGATGAACATTAAGAGCTGTAGGTCAGCCAGTTTTCCTGAACCTATTAACAAGGCAATAAAAATGTGCCCTATATACAATGTGAATCATGAAGGAATACACTTGTGGAACGAGGTTCACACTAAGCTATCCAAAGCTTATGCCTTTTAGAATTGAGGAAATTAAGAGACGGTAAAACACGGTGGAAAACTGAAAACACATACCAGGGAAAATATTCGGAAGCCAATACAAAGAGTAGATCAAAACATAGCATTATAACGGTTACGCTTAAAGGTCATATCTATTGTTTTAAGAATTTATATCTATCATGATTCCAGGATGATATTGGCTAAATTACCTTCAGAATAATTAGCACAAATGTTGTGTAGCGACTTTGATAAGTTAAGAAACGTTTGGAGAAGTGCCACTTTCTCTTTGAAGCCTAAATTGAGGCTCTTCAATAGTAATGTCCTGTTAGTAGTAATGTATGGTTCTGAAAGCTTGGAGCTAGAGAAAAGAATCCAAAGTTTTGAAAATAATTGTCTTTGACGTATTCTCGGAATCAACTGGACGGACAAAATTACCAACTCATTTATTAGAGAGAAGACTAAACAGCCACTCGTTATTTTATAAACTCATAAGCAGTCGGTGGCGATATTGGGAACACATAGTTAGAATGGGCAGCAGTCGTCTGCCTCATGATGTTTTGTGTTCGACTCCTCCAGAAGTTTGACGGCGCGGACGATATAAGGCTACGCTTGGACAATACCTAGAAAAAAAAGCAGCGGTCTCAAGAATATCCCTTGATGAACTTTAGCCGAAGACGCTGGAGAGATCATCGTGGAGAGGCATCGTTGCCACCTTATGTGAAGACCAGCGTGGGAAGTCCTAAGCCTAAGTAAGTTGGATATTTTGTCTTTTTATCTATGTGCTTAACACAAAAGTTTGATAAAATTTTGATTTTTTTAAATTGTCTAATCCTTTTAGACAAACAATGCGGAATGAGTGTATTAGTTTGGACTTGACCCCCCCCCCCAAAGCCATTACTGTTTATTATAAAAGCTGTGTAATTAGTAAAAGAGGGGAAGTATGGGAGGAGGTAGTAGACTTTAACTGGAATCATTGGTGTATAATTGAAAAATAATGGAGGGACAAACACTTTTAATGAAACCTCCTAGAGTAGGACAAACTAAATTAAATCTAATAAAGAGTAGAGGTTTGCTAAACGAAGTGGTAGGTAATTTGAATTGTATTGATAATAATAAAATGATAACACAAAACATTGTCGACAGTTGAAGCTGCTGGTGAGGACAAACTAAAATCTGTGGTATATTTGTTTTTATTATGGGAGAACCTACCGAATAGATTCAAAGCTCTGGCGATAAGGTCCCATTGTCTTATGGGGCAAAATCCAATCTAGGGGGACAAATGTCCCCTGTTGTATAGCATATTATGCCCTTGATTCACATTGGCCCTTGACTGTAATGAACTGGATTATGCTAAACCAACTGTTTCGTGAATTCTGATTTGGCTGTTGTTTTCAACAAGAATAGATACGTTAAAATAAAACTGAGCTAGGAAACAGTTAAAAAAAATCCAATTGATAAGGGATTTGAATTAATTTGAATCTTATTGAAAGATAATTATTCATTAGCAGGAAATTGATAAGGAATAACGTTAACGGCGTAAATGGTACGTGCTCTAAAAGTGCCACCTCCCTTTCTGAGTCTAATAAATAACCACTCCTACTCTATACCTTAAAGAAGACCGTTTTAGAAAATGAGGGGTAATATTAACGTTATTGAACTGCATTGATTTTTGTTTAAAAACAGAGTGGAACAACTATGAATTACGTCCCTAATACTCCGGGATGAAAATAAATTAAAACTGTGAACTCCAGATTTGTGGCTCACTGTGTGTGGGACCGCGGTTTCGGAGGCGCATTCTCCGTCGTCGGCTTGGGCTGGTACTGCCATCTTTTTCTTTTTTTGACAGTTATGATCTCAGCAGAGTTTTTTGTAGGAAATCTGGTCAGAAGAGCTTGAGGATTCCAAAGTAGCACATTCAATTTTGGTACCGGTAATTTCCCCCCTGAATCCTGATCACGCTTTATTGCAACGCTTCTAAAGATTGTTTTGATGTCTTCACAAGTCTAAGCTCGATCGTTTGTGGTCTTAAGATACTTTAGAAGTGACCATTCGCTCTTTTTTCTCTTCTTCTCTACTCTCCGTGCCGCAATCTTGAAATTGCCGCCCGGCCCGCACGCCCTAGTTACGCTACTAAAGAACAGTCATACTGTTGATTACAGGTATTCTTATATTATTTTAATTGTTTAGAGTCAAATAAATTATGATTACTCTTAAAGATTAACGTAAATTTCAAAAGCTATTGAAGAATTTGTGGAAAGGGGTCTAGTCCCCGTTTCTCAATATCCGAAAGAGAAATAGCGCAGCCTCGGTTCTTTAACAGCTAATAAAATCATTTCTTAGATGGCATTTCAAGTTAGTAGCTGCATTGTGAAATTTGAGGCGTGTCATCAGTGCCAAAAAAGTTCAGTTCGTTTCCTTTACTTTTAGAAAGACATACAAAAAGTGGACTAGTTTTATTTACGGTTTTCTTAACACTTTTTTTTATTTTTATATTATTGCTAATCTACTAGCCTATAGTAGAACGGCATGCCAACTCTAGTAACGTTGCAACAGGAGGACTTGTTACCTAGTGAAAACCCAAAAATGTCAGAAAGTGAAAATCAAGTGTCAGTGTCATCAGCTAACGGCCAAAGCAAAGAAGAATCTCCCAGACTTGTTGATTCTTCAAGTAATTTACAACAGCAAAGTCACATTTTAGAGCCAGCTGACTCAGTACGCCTAGTCACATCTGCTGCAAATCAGTGGAATCCAGAAGACCCATCTTACCAAAGTGCTATTTCTGGAAGCCTAAATGCCAATGCTGCTGCATTTATGGGCAGGAGGCCTATAACTGCCTCCCATAATTCTGGTTTCCGACCTGGAAATCCATATTTAAAGCATGGTTATGTTAGTTGGTCAAATGGGCAGCAAAGCCCAGTTCCCCAGAGTGTAAATCCATCTTCATGGTCTAGTTCCCAGTTATCAGGTGTGAATGCCTGGGCTCGTGGAAGATCTGTGTCTAGTCCTACTAATTTACAGCCATTTCAGAATGGAGGAAATGTTCATCTGAATAGAAGAACAAGCCCCACACTTTCAATTCAACAACAGCTTGGAGCTGGAGCAATGCATAATTCTGCAGTGCAACAAGTGATATCACCTAATAAATATAGGAAAAATTACAATTTTCCACCTAAAGGCCCATTTGGAAATATTCAACAGCATGCTCCACATGTGGAAGTTACTGGAGGTGAACAAGAACAACTTCAGCTGATGTACCAACAGGTAAGTTAGAGTTTTGAAAGGGTAAATTTGTAGTGGTTGACCAAATCTAAAGGAACCATGCTAATAAATAAAGCCAGGCTCAATAGGCCTATATAGCCTACAAGATTCCATAACTGACATAGGCCAGTAAATAACAAACATAGCTTCTAATGAACTGAAACATTCAGAAAGAAAACAGCCTTAGAAGTAAGATTATTATACCCATGTTTTCTTCAAACAATTAGCCTTTTCTGATAAAAAGTGTAAAGCATTAAAAACCTATTACTCTTTTAGAAATAAAAACAGCTGCAAATATTACAGTCCAGTCTTTCAAAAGTAGTTAAGCCTCTACAGATTTCCATACAAGGTCTTATTGTCATCTTTTTTTGAGAATATTTTGTTTTTTGTATTAGTTGTTATGTTTTCATAGTGTGTTATTTTTCATAGGTTTGTATGTGTGCATTATGTTGTCAGCATTGTCATAAACTTTTTTATAATGTTTTGTGCAACAAGCTTGATAAAACTTACTGTATTTTGGTATTAATAAATAAATAAGCAGAAAAACTGTTTTTGTTTTTTTCAGAAACAAACTTTTCATAAATTACATTTTTCAAAGACATTTTTTTATGTCCAAAAATACAAGATCTTAGCAGATTGAATAGTAGAAAAACAGGCCTTGTGTTTTGGATGCAAGCTGTAAATGGCTAAAAAAAAATTGTATCTAGGATCCATCTAAGAAATCCTTAAATTGCTCCTAGCTGCAATTCAAGGTAATAGAATTTTTTTCCCAATGAATCTTGGCTGGAAGCTTTGAATTCTGCTCTGAAATGTATGAGAAAGCAGTTTTTTGGTATCAGTATTAAAACCCTTTCCCCCTAGAGAAGTCCAAACTCGACACCTATGCCTTGAATGGTCTCCTTGGAGGTGTTGATTGCCTTCATGTGCTTTAAGAAAAACAAAGGTTCATATAGACTTTAAAAAATTAGCCTCATTATTAAAAAAACTATTAATGCTTAAACCCTATTCAAACAATTGGAATTAGGTTGTCAAGACCCATGGTTAAACAAAAGTTGACTCAAACCAAATTAGAAACAATCTTTTATTTCATGTTGACACTAAAGGTCTATAAAATCATCTTTTATGCTATCATATAAGGCTTAAAAGTAGGGACAGAAGATTGAAAACATCTTCCCAGGATATAATATGAAGATACATTCCTTAGTTTCATTCATCTAGCCCACTGCTTCATAGATAAAAAAATACATGATATTTGCTATTTTACCCTAGCTGCTATTAAGCAAAATGAAACACAAATCTTAAGGGAGAGAATTTTTCAATGTGTTTGTACTTGAACATATGAGGGTGTGGGTATATTCTTTCTTTCAAAACTTGGAAAAACAAATTTTCAATATACAATGGTACAATTGCAGCATAGAGCATGTGCTGAATCTTCCCTGTAGATTACTGTTACAATTACCCATGTCTACATAGACAACTATTAAACTGGTTGATTTCCTAGTGTCAATGAAATATATATATAAGATAGACTTTTGTATAATCTATATTTATATATATATATATATATATATATATATATATATATATATATATATATATATATATATATATATATATATATATATATACATAAATATACCATAGAAAAATTTTATACTATATTTAAATACCTCATTTGTATTTACATAGTCTGTTCATATTTAAAATAGAAAAATTTCCAGTTTAGCAGCTTTTTATTCATGAAAGTGCCCCTGACTAGAGTCATTGAGGGGGGGTGTGTGTGAGGGCGTTACTCCCAGGGTCTTGAAGAGTCCTGTACAAGATTTTCCTTATAAGTCTGCACATTTATATTACAATTTTAATATTTTTTAACTCTACTGAGTAGGGAATTGAAAATCAAGATGTGCTGGCAAAAGATTTGTCATATAATAATTTGATTCTCCACATTGGGGAGGCGTAATTGCCCCCCCCCCCCCAGGTTATTAAACAGGTGCTTGTCAACATGTTCAATCACAAAATCCCCATGGCAAACATCTATCATCATTCTGCTCTGATCAGTGTTCAAGGAACAATGATGAGTCAAGAATGTATCATCAACAATGATGAGTACATATAATCAAAGTCCTCTCATCATTGTTCTGTGTGACAGAAAAATGGCATTCTTCACACTTTTTGCTAACATCAGTGAGCTGTAAGATCTTAAAACAAAAATGAACAAAATAACGGAAATCTTTGCAAAAAGATGTGAGATCTTAGATATAAGATCTTAGAGCAAAAGAACGCCCTAAAATTGGGAGATTAGTTTTGGTTGTTATTGCATGATTAACACAGTATATCGTAAGCTTAATTCATTTTACTGTGCAAATTCTGCCGAAATTATAATTTTTTTTCACTTTATTATGTTTTATTTTGTGTTTCATTGAAGTTCAGGTTAGAAATGAGTGTAAACAATCTGAAATCATAGCCCCCCAACGGTGTATCCAGGATTTTAGTTCAGGAGGGGGGATACAAAAACTACAAAAGGCATACACGTTTGTGTATGTGCATTTTTGTTACTTTTTCACAAGACGGACAACAATTCTGGGAGGGATTCAAATCCGGTACATTCTGGATATGACCTTGCCCTCTTAGTCTCATAATTAATTGAAAATCCCATTAGCCCTTTGTCAGACAAATTTTTACGGGCAGGAATTTGTATTTGAGGGACGGAATTGTTTGTAACATTAAAAACGGGATGTAGTTTTTTCCATGGAGGGGGAGGGGGCTCAACAAAATTTTTTTAAGTCCAAGCATCTGTTTTTAGCTGCTTTGACATGTGATCCTCAAAATCTTCTCCGAAGGAGCTGAAACTCTCCTCCCACGTTGAAGTATTACCACAGGAAATGCATATAGCAACATACACTCAAATTGCAAAGTAAAAGCTGGGGTACAATAAGGTAAAGCATAAATGTGCTTAATTGGGTATGAGAAATTTGTTTTCAATGAAATACCAAAAAAAACTTTTTCAGTGAAAGTACCCCCAAAAAGGTATTTTTCCCCTCATGCCCTCCCCTTAATTGACGTCGCTCCGTTGTGTTGTTCTTTGGTTTTGCTGGAATTCTTATTTTGAACTCTTTATCATTTAGGCTATACTACTCTAATGACATTGATGAAAATGCAAAAAATGGTTCCTTTATCCCAAGGTGATCTGAAGTTGAAAAGCCAACTTCTGGAAAATGTTTTAATACTGAGTAGAGTAATAGGATTAAAAATCAAGCTCGGTGCGGTCTGTCAAACTCGGGGAGATTGACAATTTTCTGTTTTGGCTGGAAAATGTAAACACGCGAATTTTGCTAAATTTTGCGTACTTTACACAATTTTCACGTACTTCAAACAATTCTCCTAGGCAAGGGCGTATCCAGGATTTTTGTTTGAAGTGGGGGGGGGGAGGTTACAGAAAAAATTAAAAAAACATCAAAATATGTTTATATAGGCTACATTTTGTAAAAAAAAATTTTACGAGTCGGACAAAGTTTTCGGGGGGGGGGGGGGTGGGTCAAATCCCATACAAAGATTAAATTTAATAAATATAATTTTTTTTTTGGAAAACAGTGGAATCGTAAGGAAGGACATATATCATTGAAAGTCACTTAATCCAACGCTTTTGTTTGCAATTTTCATTCCACTCCCCTCAGAAAATCTGATAAGTTTAATGTGTTTTATCCTTTATCATATTTGGATTTCCTTTGGTTGCTTTTATCAAACATAACTTAGTCATACCCTCCCCCGACAATACCATTAACCGACGTGCAATTCATGCTTCACATAACATGACTTCTTTGTCTCATGGATTTTAAAAGGATGACGTTCCTGTTCTAATGAATCATAAGAGGGAAAGACTAATACCTCTTCAGTTTAAGCCTTAAAACCTCCTCTGATATTCTTGTATATTGCCTTCAACATCGGCGAACCTGTTGTCTTATTAGCCGATGCTGTATTCTTATCTGACTCCAATAACCTTAACTTAGACCGTTAGTCCTGCCAGAGGCACCCAGGGCATCATGGAAGAGCCGTCAATAATCCCTCAGGTTTGTTGCAGCTACAACGTCCTTCCACTTTTATTGGATGTAGGCATCAAGGCTGTGCAGGTCTTATAGCCTTGCTTCACTCCTAATAGGATGCGGAAAAACCAAGTCTGGCTGTCAAGGGTCTTGATGCAGCATTTGCTGTTTTCATAATTTGCAATTATGAGATCGAACAGTTCCTCTGGGATGCCATTTTTGACGATTCAGTAAGATCAGAAGAATCTGAAAAATTGTCGAAGATCCAGGAGGATCCTCCACAACCTTAGACGGTCTTCAGAGTAAAAGGCCTTTTCGAAATCGACAAAAATCATATAAAACTTTGGATAGAGGCTCCAAATAGGACAGAGAAATTCCCTTTAACAAAATTTTTTTAAAAACTAAGACATTAAAATACAAAGAAAATCAGGATATTTGGTCCATAGGTGAATTATTTTTTCTAGCATAAACATTTTCTGATCCTCCTCAAAAAGTGCGGAATCTATATATATAATATTGATATATTCTACGCATAGGTTCTCGATAAGGAGAGATGAGGGGAGAGGGGTCCGTCCCTTCTTCACCTCTCGGTATTTATGCTAAAGTCTTTAAGTTCTTTAGAAATACTTCTTATTTAGATTGAACGACCCTTGTGTTTCAGCAGTCGTTCTTAAAGAATTGGGACAAAAAGCCAAACTCTAGCGTAAAAAGTGAGGGATAAGGAAGGGACAGTCTCCCTCATTTATGGATTAATTTCTGTTCTTTTTAAGTTTTAATGTTGCTCCTTACTTTCAGTTGAGAAAATCTAATTTTTTTTAAATTTCTGACCGTTTTTCACATCATGCCTGAAATTCAATCTCCCTCATGTAAAATTTGCTCCGGAAATTATCCATGACACTCCTTTCAGTGGAAATCCCCTCCCCCGCAGAAAACTCCATATATTTCCCTATAACAAATACTATATGTAAACAAAGGGCCAATTGCATAAGTTACAACCCTTTACCCAGGGGCTGTGGAGGGTGCATTATCCCAAGAGCTACAGTAATTGGATCTTTGAACTAGGCTGAACAAAATTGCTATCTCAAAATGTGGCTCAGATAACTTTTAGGAAAAGGGGGTGGGGGAGCTAGTTACCCTCCAATTTTTTTCGTCATTTACAAAGAGCACTAGAACTTTGAATTTTTGTTCGAATGATTCCTCTCTCGATCTTCTGGGACCATTAGTTTGATGCGATAGGCTAACATCGGGAAAAAAACATAAATGATCTTTCATCTGTCAAAAAATTCAAAATTCTACATTCTTGTAGATTGGAGCTTGAAACATCTACAATAGGGCTATTTCATGCTGAATCTGATGGTGTGATTTTCATTAAAATTTCTTGAATTTTTGGGGATGCCCCCCCCCTTTTCGAAAATCAGACAAAACTTCTTATACTCGTAGCTTTTGATGGATAGCATTAAATCTAATGAATTTTCGATATTTTGAATCAGCATAAAAAGTCAATTCTTTTGATTTATCTATTGTTATTAAAATTCCGTTCTTTTAGAGTTTTGATTACTGTTGGGCCGAGTCACTCCAATTCACTCCGAGTCACTTACAATTCGTTACCACGAACTGTTTGATACTTGTCAATAAAAAATCAAAATTACGCACGATTAAATCGCTAATTATGTTTTTTGCCACATAATTATGTTTCTCGCCACAGTTTCGCCCAGTTTCTTGAGTTGAAGGTTGTTCAACTTTGAAGCAAAGATATTTCGTTGACTTAAGGCATATTTTTTTTAGGCTAGAAAAGACTGAAGCTTGGAACATAAGTTTTTCTATCTGTAGTAGGAATCTGACTAAAGATGGAAAGACGTAGTATCAGCAGCGAATAATAGGGAACAAAGAAGTGTTGGTACAAGCTTCTCGGACAAATTTCTTGCCATTTGAATTTTCCGCTCCTGAAATAAAGATTTTACCTTAAAATCATGTAAAACCCATGTCATTCATAATCAAGATCGTGTCCATGATTTTTGTTTGAGAGGAGGGGCAAAAGCAATCTTAAAAAAGCATCGAAGATTTGTTTATGTGCATTTTTGTTACGTTTTTACGAGTGAAACACAGTTTTTTTTTTTGGGGGGGGGGGGGGGTAAACATGGTCCCCCCTTGACCAGGATTTGGCTTGGGCATTTTTACAACCTGCATATTCTCTGGAAATTTCACCTTCGTACCCTTAGGCACAGTTGCAAGAGTAGTCACAGCAGTAGTATACTACTCAACTTAAGACAATTAGCCATTGCTATGATATTGTCGATTTGCTCTTTTGATAACCTGTGTATTCATATACTTCTTGAAATTTTCATCTTAATTCTCTTGACCTTACAAGTAGTTGCGATAGAAGTAGTAATTGGAGTAATAGTAATAGTAGTATTAGAACTAGTAAATGGTGCAGCAGCAGTAGTATTAGTAGTAGTGTGCACATATTACCTTTTGGACAATTAATCTTCCCCTTTAACTATTATCTGATAGTTCCAACTTAATACTCAAGTCAATTCTTAAGATGCGCTCTTTTGACAATCTAAATGCATATAGTGTCTTTTGTTAATTCGAATTTCCATCAATATTCCCTCAAATTTTACCTTCATAGACTTAGCCTTAATAGTATTATTATCACAGTAGTTTCGGTGGCAGTAGAAGTAGCTGCAGTGTTAGTGTTGTATTAGTATTAGTAATAGGAATAGTAAGAACAGTATTAATAGCGGTACTAGCTTGTGCATATTGCCTCTTGGTCAGTTGAACATCGCTTTCATGATGCCCCGGAAGTTTCACCTTGAGACCATAAATAATGTCTGTATAATATCCAATGTAATTGTCGAGACTTTGAACTCTGAATCGAAAATAATTCTAAAATTTTATTAAAGAAAATCCAAATAAAGAAACATTCCATTATGCTTGAAAAAACAACAATGCATAAAGATTCCTTTCACAAATATATAATCAGGAGAATGAAAAGAAATAAAACAAGAGTGCAGCCAACGAAAAAAATTCTCATGTCTTTGTCACTTCTCTTTTCTATTAACCTAATTGCGGTGGACCCTATTCCAATAGAATTGGTAGCACCTAGTGCGCGTTCCTTGATTCCCTTTATAGTAACTCGCTGGGTTTTCAAGTTTGAAACCATGGTATGTGAGGCTTCAATCATGCTGTCGAGACTCGACTTAATTCTATCAAATGATTGTTGGTATTCTAGCTCAGTATCTATATTGATACAGATTTTTCCAGGTTTTGGCCGGGCGAAAGAGCTTTCCTCCAAGCTTTCCTTTAAGCCAACAAGAGCTTTCCTTTAAGCCAACAGTTTTAGGCACAAATAAGTCATCAACTGTAGGTTCTACAATGGAAACAGCAGTTTAACTAAGCCAACAACTGCATGTAAAACTAAACTAGCAGCTGCAGTTACAACTAAGCAAATAACAACAGGTAAAACTAAGCCAACAGTTATAGTTACAATTAAGACAACAGCTGCATGGACAACCAAGGCAACAGCTGCAAGGAGAACTAAACCAATAGCGGCAGGTACAACTAAGCCAACAACTATAGGTGCAACTAAGCCAACAACTATAGGTGCAACTAAGCCAACAACTATAGGTGCAACTAAGCCAACAGTTGCAAGTAAAACTGTAAATAAACCCAAAAGCCCTATAGTAGCAAGTGAATAAGATGTGACTTTTATACTGTATGAGGCCGGAGTCTCCAAGAAAGATGTTACACTGTTGCAAATAGAGGCTGCACTCTTGCAGACAGAACCCACTTTTTTCCAGAATTTGTTCCTTATTCCTTCATTTTCCTTCATTAAATCCTCATTTTTATGCTCATGCTTCATTGGTGTTCTGTAGGACCCAGCTATAGATGGAGGAAAAAATGAAAACTCATCTAACTCCTCTTGTACTAGATTTTGTTCTTCTTTACATGTGTAACTAACATCTTGATTCTTTTCCATTTTTGCAGCAGGGGGTTTTGGTTCACTCTTCTCGTTGGGTTCAGAGCATCTGGAAACAATATCTTGACGAGGGGTTGCCCACTTAGTATCTTGGTATAAAATGAGTGTCCGGTGCTGGCCAGTGCCGGGCCGGGGTTTACAGCTGGTAATACATGGAAATCTGTGATGCAGCAATTTTTTCATGAAATTCTGCTGGCACCGACGAGCGCCAGCCAGTGCTAGGGAGTAGGGAACGCCTCGTCTCCTGATTTGCGTTCGACTAATGTCCGAGAACATTGTATATTTCTTCTCTTGAACTTCTGCACCTTCTCTTGAACATTCACTTGTTTTGGATCCCATGTATTTTTTAATGGCCCAACTAGCTGTTACTCCAGTGCATGAGATTGAAATCCCATATGCAATAGTTTTGAAAATGAACATGTTTTGCGTAAGAGATACTTTATTCGAATGATTAACATTGTCAATTCAATTCTTCTTATATTAAGGAAATGACGTCATGGTGATCAAGCTGCTATGATGTTTATACCGAACATGATGTCATGATGTCTAAACTCTATTAATGCTTTTATAATTTGCAATATATTCCTAACTAAATATGACGTCACACTAACGGTATTGATATGATGCATTCAAAGGAAGAAATTAGATTGACTAAGCCATAACATACTTGGGAAATATTTCATCAAAAGAGACTTGAGCACCGTGAACATCATCTGTTGGATTTTTCAACATTGATTCTTATTCCATCGATAAGTCAATTAGAAAGGTCGGGAAGAAAATAACGTCTTTTATAATAATAGCAAGTAAATTAGCAAGTAAATTAGATGTGACTAGTAATGTGACAAGTAAAGATGTGACAAGTAAAATATCAAGTAAATTAGATGTGACTGTGCAAATGGCGACTCCAGTCAATCTCACGATAGATGATACCCATATCTTCATTTTATCATAAATAGACAGGCAAGGCATAAGATGTTTAAAAGTATTTGTTGGCTGGGACTGATCTACATCACATTTATTTTCGCTATTGGTTATGCTGTACGAGGCCACAGTCTCCAAGAAAGATCTTGCACTGTTGTAAATAGATGCTGCTTTCTTGCAGACAAAATCCACATTTTCCCAGAGTTTGCTCCTTATTCCTTCATTTTCCATCATTGGTAAATCCTCGTTGTTACACCCAAGCTTCATTGGTGTTCTGTTGGACCGAGCTACAGACGGAGAAAAATATGAAGACTCATCTAAATCTTCTTGTACTGGAGTCGGTTCTTCTTTTCCAGTGTAACTAAGATCTTGATTCTTTTCCATTTCTGCAGCAGGTTCACTCTTCTCATTGGGTTCAGAGCCCTCTACTTCTGCACCTTCTCTTGAACATTCACTTGTTTTGGATTCCATGTATTTTTTAATGGCCCAACAGGTTGTTATTCCAGCGCATGAGATTGGAATCCCATATATAATTGTTTTGAAAATAAACGTTTTTCGCCTAAGAGATACTTTATTCAAATGATTAACATTATCAATTCAATTCTTCTTATATTAAGGAAATGACGTCATCGTAATCAAGCTGCTGTGATGTTTATACCGAACGTGATGTCATGTTGTCTAAACTCTATTAATGCTTTTATAATTTGTAATATTTTCCTAACTAAATATGACGTCACACTAACGGTATTGATATGATGCATTCAAAAGGAGAAATTAGATTGACTAACTTACTTACATTTCTGGATCCTGAAAAAAAAAAATCCGTTTTGGTGAAAATTGGCCTATTAACAACTTTTTTTGATGAATGTCGTTAATGTAATCATATACATCAACAAACTATAAGCTCCACCAGAACCAGTAATGGTTCTTACACTAGACTGTCCACAGGACATGTCATGCGGAAATTCATGCTATCCCACCCAGGAAGACAAAATACACGAAAAGTGAAAAATTTTACGTAATTTGAAAAAATTGGATACTATTCTGGGACAAAAATAAAATAGCTTTTCTCTTTGATGGTTGATGAACTGAAACTGACGCAATACAGGTCAACAATTGAAAAATTTTGACAAGGGATAGATAATTACTTATGCCACACTGCTCTTCCACTTACGAGAAATTAAGAGAAAACAAGGGGTTTAATTTAACGCTACACTGCTTTTCCTCTAACGACAATTTAAGAGAAAACAAGGGGTTTAATTTAAATAAAACAGTGACAACAAACTGAAACAAAAACAACAACATAAATTCATAAGTTATGGTTCATATGTTTATTATTCCACATTCACAAACAAATAGATAATTGAAAGAACATTTTAGCGCTGGAGAAAAACTATGAGGGTTTGCAGTCGCGTGAAAGTCCATGTAACTACTTACCAATCAACTCAAATATTTGCTTAAACCTCAACTATTTAATTTTAATCTATTATCAATAAACCAAAAATAAATACGCTACAACATATATATATATATATATATATATATATATATATATATATATATATATATATATATATGTATATATATATGTATATATGTATATATAAATAAATAAATAAATAACTGAATTAAAAATAATAATAGATAAATAAAATATAAAAGAAAAATAATAATAAGAAATCCAGTCTGCATCACTCTTAAATTTTCAACTCCCCTCCCCCATCCTACCCTTTCCCCAACCCCACCTTAGCCCCAGCCCAACCTTACGACAAAACAAAAATTATTAAAAAAAATCCGAATATTTCAACTCCACATTAAAAATTTTTTTTTTTAGTTAATTGTCACTGCTTTATTTAAAGTAAACCCGTTTTTCCTTTTAAATCCTCGTTGATAAAGAAAATAAAAATTAATAATAAACAAATAACTTGCGTATATATTTAGAATACAAATATGCCACATTTTAAGACAAGACTTTATACGGTCTGCCAAGCCAGTACCTAAAACAGTCCTTTGACAATTGCTCTAGAAGCAATTCACAAATTTTCTTCAGTCTCTAAGCATCCCCGTTTCAGAGCCACACTTGATTGCTATGATCATAGTTCTCAGACTAATCTTCCTACTTTTTTCCAACATTTTTTTTTTACTACGAAAAAACACCTTGTACCTTGGGTATTTTATCCTTTTTATATATCTTCACTCAATCCACGATCTTCATGAGCAATAATGCCCAGGGAAGGGAAGTTATCTACTTGATTAACTTGACGGATATTCTCGTTACATAACATTACCCCTTCACGCTCATTTAGTCCTATTCTATGCAACTTAAGTCCTTATCATTAGTTCTCAGACCCATTCTTGCACCCTGGACTCTTAGAACCTCCACAAATTCATTAGTTTCCCTGGTAATTTTACCAAGGACTCTGAAAATTATCTCCATAATCTAAATCTGAGAGAGTTTTACCTTCCTATTTGGTTCTGTGATCTCCCATTGCCTTTCCTCTGTTCCTTAGAAAAAAGTCCCTCAAAATAATCCATATAAACAGGGGTATGTGGGTTGAAAATCCACCTATAGATTGATAATATGCTTAAATTTTGGCTTTCTATATGGCTGAATCCATTTTACCACCCATCCTGTTTCTACCTTGAATATAGAAGAATATTGATAGACCATTTTATCGTAAGAATATTATTGTGCTGTATTTTTTTTTAACTTCCTGCTTGTTTAAATGAACAAATTATGGTGGTATCTGCTTACCAAAATTTTTTAAGCAGATCAACATCAAAACGATATTTCACAGTAAGGGTTAGACAACATTTTTTTTCCAACATTTTTTGTCCTTGATAAGCTCTCCTTGCCCCCCCCCCTTTGCACGAAATATACTTGACCCCCCCCCCCCTATATTCTCTCAGTCCTGGCTGGTCGAGTAATTCGTTGATTTTCACCCTTAGCCGCACCTGGGATATTGCATATACGCTCTTTTGACAACCTGGATGGACGTCATGTCTTCTGATTTAGTTTAATATCCTCCTGAGCATTCCTTGAAAGCATCAAAGTGATACCCTTTGTCGTTTCTGAGTATGGCTGATGCATCCTTTTGATTGCCTGGATGTGCATAGTACCGTTTGATTTAGTTCAATATAACGGCCGAGGTTTGTCCTTTATTAGTTCCAGCAACCACTGCAACAAAGATCCTTCTCAACATGCCTTGAAAGTTTCAACTTAACACCCTTAGACGTACCTCAACTATTTCACAGATTTTGTCAGCCTGGATGCATATAGCATCTTTTAATTTAGTCTGTCATCTTCCTGAATGTGCCCTAATATATTTTGCTTAATACTCTTTGTCGTTTGTAAGATTTTGGAGATGCGTCTTTTTGACAGCTTGGATGTACTAAGTGTCTTTTTTGTTTTTTTTTTTAGCTCAGCATTCCCTCTCTGAAAGTTTCATCTTAAAACCTCTGGCTGATCCTGGTAGTTCCCGAGAGACCTTTTTGAGTGTCAGTTTCTATTGGCCATGCAGATTCTTCACTTTTCTTATCATGGTTGCAGCGGCAGCTGCAACCTAGTAAAGGACGAGTCTCACGCCATAGTAATCCAAAATTAATTATTTTGAAAACATCTCGGATAGCAATGATTTGTCCTCTTTTCTTCCGTTTTTTTTTCTCTGCTAATAGCGGGATACCGGCACATCATATACAACGCCATATCCAGGGGGTAGGGGGTTATAACCCCTCCTCCTCGAAATATTTGTCCGACTCGTAAAAAATGTAACAAAAATGAATATAAACGAATTTGGATGCGTTTGTTAAAGGTTGTTTGTAGCCCCCCTCTTTTGTAAGCCCCCCTCCCCCCAAAAAAAGATCCTGGATACGGCTTTGTCACAGTCGTAACAGTTATCACAGATAACTGTTTAAGGGTGCACATCAAAGGAAATGACTATATCTACTCGCTCTTGCAATTAACAACACATAATATTTACAATCAAATCAATTCTTTGACAAAAAAAAACCACACATAAGAGATAAGATAAGGCATTTCCAATTAATGGAAATGTACGGGAGACGGGGATTTATTTTTTATTTTTCAAATGAAGACACAAAAAATGTATTTTTTTTTTGCATTTTTATAAAATGCATACGATAAAAATGTATGCAGTTTTTGTCAATGAAAACACAAAGGAAGCTATTTTTGCAAAATTTATGAAAGGGGGGGGGGGGAAATGGTCCTTGTCCCTCTATTCTGGGCCTTTCATATCGATGGTGTCCGTTTGGGACACTGGACAGACTTCTGTGAAGAAATTTTTCATGGAATACTTTTGATAAAGTATTGGAACACTTTTGATAAAAATTTACAGTTTACGTCGGAGGTGGAAGATTAAAGAATTTGGTTTGTTGGATGCTATCATTTTTTGAGGAGTGCTGACTTCCTACCACCTTGTGACATTCCAAAATACCACGTGTGCCACACATATCCGTTACGCTAGACACAGTTCTGCTATGCATGGAACAGTCCCAAACAGGCATGGTACAGTTTCGCCACGCTTGGCACGGGCCAAACAGTGTGGATGATTTCTGAAAGAGAGCGACCTCTCGTCATTTTTATATAAGCATTTATAACTGTCTGTTTATTTTAAATATCAAAGGTCAAATTTTGTAATCAGTATTTGATCTAATTCCCGTAGTCTGATCGAGCTGAAGTTATGAATTCACATTGATTGGCGATCAATATGGTATTGATTTGATTTCGACAAGTTCAATTAACACACATTAATTATCAAAATATTGTAATCATTGTCTCATCCACTTCCCAAGGTCCTGATTGAGTTACAATATTGTATAGATATTGATTTTTGATGAAAAACATGATAGTGAGCCCGTGACCCCTCTCTTTTCTTCTCTATTCCGACCAGGGTTGCCACCCTGAGCTCGAAGAATTTACTAAATCGGAGAGGAAAAATTTACTAGATCGCATCTGTTTTTACTAAATGCTCAAAAAAATTTTTGCACACCATCAAGCCTCGATTTTTATTATAGGAGGATCATCAATAGGATTTTTACAATCTTTTTTCCTTTTTTCTTCTTTTTTTCTCTTTTCTTTTGTTTTGATAGTTTGATTGAGACTTATAGAAACCTACATATTCAAGAATTCTTTTTTTGGATTATCTGGCCGTACAAGTGGATAGAGATCATATTTCAGAAGTAATGCATCCAAGATGCCATACAATAGTCCAGAATATTGAATTCTGAAGATTATGCAGTTGAAGACCAGTTTTAAATTTATCGCTGTTCTTCTGGTCAAAGTACACAGATATATAGAAAAAGTAAAAACAATCAACGAAGAGAAAAAGCTACAACTCATCACGAAGCAATTCAGGCGATGAAGTGCTAAGAGTCTGAGGTGTGTTTGAAAGTGACGGCTTTTGAAATTTGTCCCCCAGTTTCTGTTTTTGGCTTGAAATCTAAACCCTTAAATTTTACACTTTTAGGAGGAAATTTGCCAGTTTTAAAACACTAATTGGGCTGGTCTTTAAATTCGGGATAAGCTGCTTACAAAGATGTCTGGCAGATTTTAAAGCAATTAATTTATGATTTTTTTTTTAACTGATTTTTTTTCTGGATTCTTTCTCGTTCGTATTCTAGAGAATCAAAAACCAATTTAATCTACATAGTTTTGATACGTCCGTCACTTCAAAATGGAAACGACGTGATCGGCTACCGGTTTAGTTGTAAAATTATGCAAGTTAAAAAGTACACCTCAAATTGGACTAGGGCTACCAAGATAAAGAAAAATTTCATAGCATACAATAAGCTAATTAGTTTAAAAAATATCATTTTTTCAATAGTCTTCAGCTGGGGTAAATCATAAATATTTTATAGTAAAAAGAAAAACATGTAGTCATAATTGAAAAAGTCGCACTTAAAAGGCTTTACTCGTCCTCATCCGAATTTAAAGCATCGACTAGTGTCGAATTCTGACTCAAGGGATCCACCTGTTTCCGTTTCTTGGTAGCCCGAGTCAAATCGCTGGGGATCACTCTGTCATGGACTCTACTTGACGACCTGAGGACAAGTTGCTTTGTTTTCATAAGGGCCGAACCAGTCGAGATATTTAGCTTATTCCGGTGTTCTTTTCTTATGACGGACAAAATCGAAAACTATCTATCTGCTCCAGCACATAAATGGGGCAAGCTGCATAAAATCAAAAAATGCTTTGGTAAGTATGGAAACAGTCTCTTTCCTGCAGCATCTTTAAAAAGGGACAGAGCTTTCCAAAATTTGCACGGATTTTCGAGGTCCAACTGTGAAACGTGACGGAGAATATTTTTCCTCCGTAATCGTTTTCCTCCGTTTAGTTAACGCAAACTCAAGTGTGCGTTAATTAAACTTGCTCTTGACGCAAGTTTTTCGGATCAACCTTTTTTGCCCCCCCATCCTAAATTTTTTTCGGATCAACCTATTTTGCCCCCCCCCCCCCCATAAAAAAATCCTGGATCCGCCCCTATGCAGACTGAAACCATATGTCATCTCATTCAGAAGAGAAGAAGCACTCAAGTTCACGGCATTCACCTAACACAGTGGTCAGCAGCCATTTTAGTAAGAGACTCAAATATAAAAAATGGGACGATTATTTAATATATGACAACAATAAATATTTATTAATGTATCAAACCTATATCATAGATTTATACCTTAACTTAATTATGAGTGCCCCACCCGCAATTGCCCCAACCCACAAATATTACTATTTACCTTAGTTCGACCCTAGGATGAAAGGATGGTAAACTTTCTATCTACAAGTAAAATGAATCATTTTATGCAATTGTGAAAAAAAGATAACTTTTTCAGAATGAGGAGATTCACCAAATCACCTTGGGTGGTTTTTGTTTTGGGTGGCTTTTCCAATAGATTCCCAATCATCATAAATCCAAGTGTCATTACAGCTTCATTTTTAGTTGGTAAGATTTGATACACAAAAAGCTGATTTTGTCAAAGTTTGCACACCGGAAGTGAAGTTTCTGTTTATTAAAATAGGTGACTAATTGTCTGTCTCTTAAGATGGAGAAAAGCCAAAATTGTAAATTGTCTTATGTTTACGATAATTTTTTCCCTGAATTCATTGAAAATAAAAAGTTTTGTTAAATTTAAATCATGACTTTTTACTAGTTTTTACTAGATTTCGGGAAATTTACTAGATCCTCTAATTTTACTCGATTTTGTTTTTTTTTACTAGATCCAGTAAAATCCAACTGACGGCGGCAGCCCTGATTCCCACTTGCAGTAGAACAGTACGCATATTGCACTACCTTGAACTGGAATCATACAGTCATTTTCAAGTCATATGATTAGTGGACCAAATTTTGTCCCTCCAAAAGGAAAAATGAAAGGGCTATTTCCTCATTCGATTGTCAAATGAAAGGGCTAGTATCCTTTTGATAGTCGAAAGTGATTGGAGGGCAACTAACCCCTCCCCCACGCCCACCAATTCCCTAAACACATCCAATAAAAATTTTGATAGCCATTTTGTTCAGCGCAGTTAAAAGGTCTTAGAAATATGTCTTTGAGGATGACAACCCCCAAAGCTGTCAGGGCAAGGGTTGTAAGTTATTCCCAGGGGGCATATAATGTTTTTATAGAAATAGTGGCCAGAGGAACTTCGGAAGGGGCTCATTGGATTGGTAATCAGAAGTTCTAGTGCCCTTTTTAAGATCCAAAGTGATCGGAGGGCGGATGACCCTCACTTCCCACATCATAATTTCCCGAAAAGGATCTGATAGAAATTTTTGCGATGACCGTATTTTGTCGTAGAAACTTCGAATAGGGCTCATTCGATTGGAAATTGAAAGGGCTTGTGCCCTTTTTAATAGTTGAAAGTAATTGGATGGCAACCAACCCCCCTCCCATGGGCATTTCTCCAAACACATCCAATCAAAATTTTGAGATAGCCATTTTGTTCAGCGTAGTTAAAAGGTCCGGAAATTATGTCTTTGAGGATGACAACCCCCCACAGCTCTTAGGGCAAGGGTTGTAAGCTATGCCCTGGGGGCATATAAGGTCTTTATAGAAAGGTTGGTCGTATGAACTTTACGGGGGCTCATTGGATTGGATTTTCCCGAAATGTATCTGATAGAAAGTTTGAGATGGCTATTTGTTGTCGTTGAACCTTCAAAAAGGACTCATTCGATGAGAAATTGAAAGGGCTAGTGCCTTTTTTAATAGTCAAAAGTAATTAGAAGGAAACAAGCCCTCCCCCACGTCCATCAATTACCAAAACACATCTAATCAGAATTCTGAGATAGCCATTTTGTTCAACGTAGTTGAAAGTTCCGGAAATTATGTCTTTGAGGATGACACCCCCCCCTCCCAGTCCTCAGCGCAAGGGTTGTAAGTTACGCCCAAAGGGCATATAAGGTTTTTATGGAAAGAGTGGATGTATAAACTCCGGAGGAGGCTCATTGGATTGAAAATCAAATGTTCTAGTTCCCTTTTTAAGAGTCAAAGTGATCGGGGGCAGCCACCCCCTACTCCGTCGTATCTTCCCCAAATGCATCCGATAGAAATTTTGAGATAGCCAATAGAGCAGCTCCATAGCGCTGCCTAAGTAAAGAGCGATGTGGGCACAATGTATTATTATTTTTTTTAGACCAGGGCACTTTGTATCGAAGCAGTTGTCGTAGAAACCTCGAAAATAGCTCATTTGATTGGAAATTGAAAGGGCCAGTGGTCCTTTTAACAGTTTAAAGTGATTGGAGGGCAGCTAACACCCCTCCCACGTCCACCATTTCTCTAAACACATCCAATCAAAATTCTGAGATAGCCATTTTGTACAGCCTAGTTGAAAGGTCCGGAAATTATGTCGTTGGGGATGACCCCCCCCCACACACAACCCTCATGACAAGGGTTTAAGTTATGCTTTGGGGGCATATAAGTTTTATATAGAAAGGGTGATCTTATGAACTTCAGAGGGGGCTCATTGGATTGGTAACCAGAAGTTATAGTGCCCTATTTCAGATTCAGAGTGATCGGATGGAAGATATCCCTCCCCCACACCTCGTATTTTCACGAAATGCAGCTTATAGAAATTTTGAGATGGCCATTTGTTGTTGTAGAAATTTCGAAAAAGGCTCTTTCGATTGGGGATTGAAGGGGCTAGTGCCCCTTTTAATAGTCAAAAGTGATTGGAGGGGAACTAACACCCCTCACACGCCCAGCGTTTCCCCAAACACATCCAATCAAAGTTTTGAGATAGCCCTTTTGTTCAGCGTAGTTAAAAATTCCGGAAATTATGTCGTTGAGGATGAAAACCTGTCCGCCATCCTCGGGGCAAGGGTTGTAAGTTATGCCCTGGGGACATGTAAGGTTTTTATAGAAAGGGTGGCGTATTAACTTCGGAGGGCTCACTGGATTGGTAATAAGAAGTTATAGTGCCCTTTTTAAGATTCAAAGTGATCAGAGGGTGGATACCCCCCACACCCACACCGCGTATTTTCCCATAATGTATCTGATAGAAATTTTGAGATGGCCATTTGTTGTCGTAGAAACTTAAAAAAGGGTCATTGGATTGGAAATTGAAAGGGCATTTTCTAATAGTCAAAAGGATTGGAGGACAACAAGCCCCCCCCACGCCCATCAATTCCCAAAATACATCTAATCAAATTTTCGAGATATCCATTTTGTTCAGCGCAGTTGAAAGGTCTGAAAATTATGTCTTTGAGCATGACACCCCCCGCAGAGCCCTCACCGCAAGGGTTATAAGTTATGCCCCGTGAGCACATAAGGTTTTTATGGAAAGGGTGGTCGTATAAACTCCAGAGGGGGCTCATTTAATTGAAGATCAGATGTTCTAGTGCCCTTTTCAAGAGTCAAAGTGATCAAAAGCAGATGCCCCCCCCCCTTCTCCTACGTTTTATTTTCTACAAATGCATCTGATAAAAATTTTGAGATTGTTATTTGTTCAAAATGCGTACAAAGGTCATGCAATAAGGCTTTAGGATCGACAGAACCCCCCATAGTCTTGGGGGAAGGGTTGTAATTTATAAACCTGGGTCACGTAAGGTTTTTATGGAAGGGGTGGTCGTGTGAACTTTAGTAGAGGCTCATTTTATTTCAATGTATAGTTATAGTTCCCTTTTAATAGTCAAACATGATGGAGAGCAACTAGCCCCCCCCCCCTCCCAGACATCCTCTTTTCCCAAAACATATTCAATTGAAATTGTGAGACATCCATTGTATTACCAATATTCCAAAAAACATATAAAATGTCTTTATAGTGGAAAAAATCCCCCAGAGCCCGCGGGCAAGGGTTGTAAGTTATGCCCCGGGGCATATAATGTTCTAATGGAACGGGTAGTTGTATAAACTTTGGATCGGATGGAGCTTATTTGATTGGAAGTCGTAAGTTTTAGTGCTCTTTTTAAGAGTCAAAAGTAAATAGAGGGACGTCAGCCCCCCCCTCCTGAAGCCTATCATTCTCCAAAACATCCAATCGAAATTTTGAGAGGGCTCTTTTGTTCAGCATTGTTAAAAGTTCCAGTATTGGGGATGTCAACCTCCCCATAGTCCTCAGGACAAGGGCTGTAAAAGCAATTTGTTCGTTGCTTGCACATAGTATATGTTATTGAGAAAAGTAGCCTGCACGTGTTAGAACTTTACTTTCCAAGAATACGAAGGGTGTTCAGGCGAGCCTTTCAGATAATGTTGAGGGGAGTGTTGAACTAAATCAAAATACGTTACGTGTTTACGGATTGTCAAAAGAGTACAACACAGGAATAATTGAGTATATTAATTTGGAAAATACAGGAAATGATAAGGGAAATGATCAAAAAGGCAATATTTGCATGCTATCAATAGTACTACAACTATCACAACTAGTACTACCACACTACTCCATTTGTAGTATTAAAGAGAAATTTGAACTAAATCTAAAGACGCTATGCGCATGCACATTGTCAAAATAGCGCATCTCAAGAATTGATTTGGGTATTGAGTTGAAACTTTCAAAGAATACTTAAAGAGGAAGATCATCTCACCAAAAGGCTTATATTACTAATTTAGACATTTAAGGATAAGTTGTGGGGAATTTTGAACTAGTCAGAAGGCATTATATATATTTTTAATGCTACCACTACATTTAATGCAACTAATGACGCTAAAGGTATTAAGATGAAACTTTTAGGGAACGTTTAGGAGTTTCAATTAAAGGAAAAAACCGTAGGCATGCAGGTTTTCAAAAGGGAATTTAAGCAATATCATACGTAGCGCCGATCTATAATAGCTAGAAATATCATTGAAACGTTTAAAGGAGCTAATTCAATTCAAAATTAAAAGTTCGGGTGCCCTTTTTAAGAATAACAAGAGATTGGAGGGCAAGCAGACATTTTCCCAAGCTCATTCATTCTCCATACGCATCCAGTCAAAATTTTAAGATATCCATTTTGTTCAGCATAGTAGAACGGTCCAGCAACTATGTCTAGGGATGTTAGGCATGTCAACCCCCCACAATTATGCAATCAACCCATTATGCTTTAAAACTAAATGTTGCTTTAAAATAAATGAAAAGGCGCTGTGTTTATGGTTGCCAATAAGACACCTCAGCAATATATCGAAAACGAAAGTTAAAATTTTTGGGGATACTACTATTACTACTTCTGCTCTTACAATTTAAATAAATAAAAATCGTGTAAGTGTATCCAGGTTGTCAAAGAGCATAGATAGAATCTTTTGGGAATCATATTAAGTTTTATTTTTCAGGTCAGCTTCAGAAGCTATAAAATTAAATTGAAAAATAATGTTTGTGTCAGGATTAAAAATTGTTCAACTAGTTGCTCCAGCATACAAACAGCAACCCAACAAATAGGTTTTCAAAAGGTATTTAAGCAATATCATACGTAGCACCACTCTATAATAGCTAGCAATATCATTGAAGCTTTTAAAGGAGCTAATTCAATTCAAAATTAAAAGTTCTGGTGCCTTTTTTAAGAATAACAAGAGATTGGAGGGCAAGCAACCCTTCTCTCAAGCCCATTCATTTTCCAAACACATCCAGTCAAAATTTGAGGCATCCATTTGGTTCAGCATAGTAGAACGGTTCAGCAACTATGTCTTTAGGGATGTTATGCATGTCAACCCCCCACACTTATGCAATCAGCCCATTATGCTTTAAAACTAAATGTTGCTTTAAAATAAATGAAAAGGCGCTGTGTTTATGGTTGCCAATAAGACACCTCAGCAATATATCGAAAACGAAAGTTGAAACTTCTGGAGACACTACTATTACTACTTCTGCTCTTACAATTTAAATAAATAAAAGTAGTGTAAGTGTATCCAGGTTGTAAAAGAGCATAAATAGAATCTTTTTGGAGTGATATTAAGCTTTATTCTTCAGGTCAACTTCAGAAGCTATAAAATTAAATTTCAAAATAATGTTTGTATCAGGATTAAAAATTGCTGAAAAAGTTTCTCCAACATACAAATAGCAACCCATACTATGGATTCTTGTAGAAAATTATTTGAAAAAAAACTACATTTTCTAAAGAGTTAAAGAGGCTGAGTCACAAGTTCGAACCTTAAAACGTACAGGGATTAGGAGGTACAGTTGGGGGGCGGCCCCCCCCCAACCCCCCGCTTCCGTATATAAAAGGGGCTGTACCCTCCTCAACGCCTCGCTCTTTACGCTAAAGTTTGACTTTCTCACAACTCTTTTTTAAACAATAAAAACTTTAGCGTAAAGAGCGAGGCGTTGAGGAGGGTACAGCCCCTTTTATATACGGAAAATGGGGTTTGGAGGGCGGAAGCCCCCCAACTGTACCTCCTAATCCCTGTACGTTTTAAGGTTCGAACTTGTGACTCAGTCTCTTAAATTCTTTCGAAAACGTAGTTTTTTTTCAAATAATTTCTGAACGTTTTTGTACAGTTCATTACTTATTATTGCTTGACTAACTGTTAGCTGATTGTGTAAGGAGTTAAAGTTGGGGGCTGCCGCCCCCCAAACCCCCGCCCTTGAAGATTCTTGTGTTAAGGCTTTTAATCCCTGAATACTCAAATCAAATGCACAGTAAGATTTTCTTTTTTCAACTTCTCTTCGAGGATGCGGATATACGGCATGTTATCAAAGCAGTGGAGACTTACCTGTAACCTGAAGGCCGACTGTGATATTCTTCTGGGAAGCCCGTTGAGCCGATGAATTTAATAGATTGGATTTAAAAAAGAAACTGAGTTTCTTTTTTAAACTTTAAATTCAATATATAAAAAAATCTCTCTGACGGGGAATCGAACTCGGGTCTTCCGCCTGACAGTCAGTAATAGCGACCACTGTACCACAGAGACACGTTACAGTATTTTTATTCTGTGCGACGTATTTTTGACGCAAGCAAATCCCCACAAAACTTGATATTTGGTTTTTGGAAAACAGGGAAGGAGTGGCTGGATTGAGCTGAAATTTTGAGGATGAGCTCCCAGGCCCCAGGAAAGCTTATCCTCTAAATTTCAGCCCGATCAGACAACGTTAAAGGGGGGCTCTGGTTGGAAAAATTAACATGGGCTCTTATAGGAAAATGAGGTTTTTCGTACATGTAAATTTGGGGGATAATTTTTTCGGTCTGAAAATATCAAAAGACCCTGCTGGGTCGAATTCCGGTTCGAATGAGTCCTCATTCACCCGGATCCGTTGCCAACTGTGGCCTGTAGGCGTGACTGAAAAAAAAAGAGAAATGAACTTTAAGTGGCTATATTTGTTTTTTGGAAAACAGGGAAGGAGTGGTTGGATTGAGCTGAAATTTCGAGGATAAGCTCCCGGGCCCTAGGAAAGCTTAACCTCTAAATTTCAGCCCAATCGGACCACGTTCAAGGGGTGGGGGCTGTGGTCGGAGGGTCGAAACTTCCGGCCCACTTTTACCCATGAAGATAAAGTCGGAGGGGGGGGGGTGAAATTTTGCACGTTTCTTAGTTGGAGCTTGGGCTACAAAATGCGATCACCGCTGTCTCTCTGCAACCGCTAGGACCGGAAATCGCTTAACATTGTGGTGTGTCGCCTCTTTATAGAGGCACAAGTGTGCCTCCTTGAAAACTGAAAAGATATAAAATAATATTTTTTCCATGAAAAAGACTGTCTATAAAAAACGAACAAAAATTAATTTAAAAACTTTTTCCACAAAACTAAGTTTTCAATGAAAAGCAGAGCTCCATTAAGCCAAAAATGAGCAAAAATAGAGTCAAATAATCTTCCAAGTGTAAAGTGTTGTTATTAAAAAATAACATTTACCCCCAAATGCACTGAAGGTAAAAAGTTTAAAAAACTAAAAGGTGAAAACTAAAAAGGCAATTTAAAAGATAAAAAGCTAAAACTAAAAGGTGAAAAAGGGTAGAGAAAAGGTGAAAACTAAAAGGTAAAAACTAAAAAGAATAAAAAGGAAAACTAAAAGGTAAAAAGCTAACACTAAAAGGTGAAAAAAATAAAAAAGGTGAAGACTAAAAGGTAAAATTAGTAGTGTGAGTGTAATAGATACTAATTGCACATACAATTACACATGAATTGCGCAAGAAAAACCCATGCTTGAGACACTGTATGTGAGTGTAATAGATACTAATTGCACATACAATTACACATGAATTGCGCAAGAAAAACCCATGCTTGAGACACTGTATTTACACGTAAAACAAAACTGGTATGATATAAAGAACCCACATTTTTTAATTGTTTGATTGACGTGTTTGGGGAGATTACGTTCCTTGGCACCTTTTCAGAGCATGTACTTATGGATACCTTTCCAAGCAAGATGGTTAAACATGCTTTTACAATCGGAAATGTTTGATTAACATTTGCAAAAAAAGGGTAATGGGATTTGCGAATTGGAGGAGATGGGGTGATTGTGTACTGTATAATACACAAGTGATGTTTTGGAGAGTATTATCAATTTAAAATAGTTTAGAAATAAAAAAAATTTAACAAGAAATGGCTGAAAAGTGTTTTGAGGGAGATGGGTTGCATGAAGGGTGGAGTTGCACGAGGGTTCAGTTAAAGGGGGTACAGTTACACGGGGGTTTAGTTAAATGGGGTTGAGTTGCACGAGGGTTCAGTAGCACGGGGGTTCAGTTGTACGGGGTTTCGGTTATACAGGGGTTCAGTTACATGGGGATTAGTTAAATGCGGTTGAGTTGCATAGTCTCGTTGGAAAAAATTGGAGTTCATACTTAAACAGTTCTATTAAGAGCTATTGCTATGGAAATGGCTCATTTTTGAATCGAAACTATGCTTTTCTGACTGAAGATACACATTTGAATCAGAAAATGTGAAAATGTACACAATTGAAACAGAGAAGTGTGTTTTGACGATATTTTCTCTAATTTCGTCTGAAAAATAGTAGTTCACGCTTAAAAAGTTCTATTAAGAGCTATTTTTATGGAAATGCTTTTACAATCGGAAATGTTTGATTAACATTTGCAAAATAGGGGTAATGGGATTTGCGAATTGGAGGAGATGGGGTGATTGGGTGCTGTATAATACACAAGTGATGTTTTGGAGAGTATTGTCAATTTAAAATAGTTTAGAAATAAAAAAAAAATAACAAGAAATGGCTGAAAAGTGTTTTGAGGGAGATGGGTTGCATGGAGGGTTGAGTTGCACGAGGGTTCAGTTAAAGGGGATACAGTTACACGGGGGTTTAGGTAAATGGGGTCGAGTTGCACGAGGGTTCAGTAGCACGAGGGTTCAGTAGCACGAGGGTTCAGTAGCACGGGGGGGTTCAGTTGCACGGGGTTTCGGTTATACAGGGGTTCAGTTACATGGGGGGTTCAGTTGCACGGGGGTTTAGTTAAATGGGGATTGAGTTGCACGGGAGTTGAGTTGCACGAGGGTTCAGTTTCACGGGGGGTTCAGTTACATGTTGATTCAGTTACACGGGGATTAGTTAAATGCGGTTGAGTTGCATAGTCTCGTTGGAATAAATTGGAGTTCATACTTAAACAGTTCTATTAAGAGCTATTGCTATGGAAATGGCTCATTTTTGAATCGAAACTATGCTTTTCTGACTGAAGATACACATTTGAATCAGAAAATGTGAAAATGTACACAACTGAAACAGAGAAGTGTGTTTTGACGATATTTTCTATAATTTCGTCTGAAAAATAGGAGTTCACGCTTAAAAAGTTCTATTAACAGCTATTTTTATGGAAATGCTTTTACAATCGGAAATGTTTGATTAACATTTGCAAGAAAGGGGTAATGGGATTTGCGAATTGGAGGAGATGAGGTGATTTTGTACTGTATAATACACAAGTGATGTTTTGGAGAGTATGGTCAATTTAAAATAGTTTAGAAATAAAAAAAAATTAACAAGAAATGGCTGAAAAGTGTTTTGAGGGAGATGGGTTGCATGGAGGGTTGAGTTGCACGAGGGTTTAGTTAAATGGGGATAGAGTTGCACGGGAGTTGAGTTGCACGAGGGTTTAGTTGCACGGGGGTTCAGTTACATGTTGATTCAGTTACACGGGGATTAGTTAAATGCGGTTGAGTTGCATAGTCTCGTTGGAATAAATTGGAGTTCATACTTAAACAGTTCTATTAAGAGCTATTGCTATGGAAATGGCTCATTTTTGAATCGAAACTATGCTTTTCTGACTGAAGATACACATTTGAATCAGAAAATGTGAAAAATGTACACAATTGAAACAGAGAAGTGTGTTTTGACGATATTTTCTATAATTTCGTCTGAAAAATAGGAGTTCACGCTTAAAAAGTTCTATTAAGAGCTATTTTTATGGAAATTCTTTTACAATCGGAAATGTTTGATTAACATTTGCAAGAAAGGGGTAATGGGATTTGCGAATTGGAGGAGATGAGGTGATTTTGTACTGTATAATACACAAGTGATGTTTTGGAGAGTATGGTCAATTTAAAATAGTTTAGAAATAAAAAAAAATTAACAAGAAATGGCTGAAAAGTGTTTTGAGGGAGATGGGTTGCATGGAGGGTTGAGTTGCACGAGGGTTTAGTTAAATGGGGATAGAGTTGCACGGGAGTTGAGTTGCACGAGGGTTTAGTTGCACGGGGGTTCAGTTACATGCAGATTCAGTTACACGGGGATTAGTTAAATGCGGTTGAGTTGCATAGTCTCGTTGGAAAAAATTGGAGTTCATACTTAAACAGTTCTATTAACAGCTATTGCTATGGAAATGCCTCATTTTTGAATTGAAACTATGTTTTTCTGACTGAAGATACACATTTGAATCAGAAAATGTGAAAATGTACACAATTGAAATAGAGAAGTGTGTTTTGACGATATTTTCTATAATTTCGTCTGAAAAATAGGAGTTCACACTTAAAAAGTTCTATTAAGAGCTATTTATATGGAAATGCTTTTACAATCGGAAATGTTTGATTAACATTTGCAAAAAAAGGGTAATGGGATTTGCGAATTGGAGGAGATGGGGTGATTGTGTACTGTATAATACACAAGTGATGTTTTGGAGAGTATTGTCAATTTAAAATAGTTTAGAAATAAAAAAAAATTAACAAGAAATGACTGAAAAGTGTTTTGAGGGAGATGGGTTGCATGGAGGGTTGAGTTGCACGAGGGGTCAGTTAAAGGGGGGACAGTTACACAGGAGTTTTGTTTAATAGGGTAGTTTTGCACAAGGGTTCAGTAGCACGAGGGTTCAGGACCACGCGGGTACCTGTCACAGGCGTTTCAGTTGTACGGTGTGTCGGTTATACCGGGGTTTCGTGACCTGGTGGGTTTAGTTGCACGGGGGTTTAGTTAAATGGGGCTTGAGTTGCACGGGGGTTGAGTTGCACGAGGGTTCAGTTGCACGGGGGTTCAGTTACATGCGGATTCAGTTACACGGGGATTTGTTAAATGCGGTTGAGTTGCACAGTCTCGTTGGAAAAAATTGGAGTTCATACTTAAACAGTTCTATTAAGAGCTTTTGCTATGGAAATGGGTTATTTTTGAGTCGAAACTATGCTTTTCTGACTGAAGATACACATTTGAATCAGAAAATGTGAAAAATGTACACAATTGAAACAGAGAAGTGTGTTTTGACGATATTTTCTATAATTTCGTCTGAAAAATAGGAGTTCACGCTTAGAAAGTTCTATTAAGAGCTATTTTTATGGAAATGCTTTTACAATTGGAAATGTTTGATTAGCATTTGCAAAAAAAGGGGTAATGGGATTTGCGAATTGGAGGAGATGGGGTGATTGTGTACTGTATAATACACAATTGATGTTTTGGAGAGCATTGTCAATTTAAAATAGTTTAAAAATAAAAAAAAATTAACAAGAAATGGCTGAAGTGTTTTGAGGGAGATGGGTTGCATGGAGGGTTGAGTTGCACGAGGGTTCAGTTAAAGGGGGTACTGTTACACGGGGGTTTAGTTAAATTGAGTTTTGTGGCTAGTGTGGAAAAATGGTACTTGTTAAATATTCGGGTAAACATACGACCAAGAAACGCTTCACCATAAATAAGGCTGTCGTGTTTTTCTGAACTTTCTAGGGCGAGGGTAACTATTTAGTTTAAATATTTCTAGGAGGAATTGAGTTTTGTGGGTGGTACGGAAAAATTGTACATGTTAAATATTCGGGTAAACATACACTAAGAAACGCTTCACTATAAATAAAGCTATCGTGTTTTTCCGAACTTTCTATGTCGGTGGCAAGTATTTAATTTAATTACTTCTAGGAGGTATTGAGTTTTATGGATGGTATAGTAAAATGGTACTTGTTAAATATACGGGTACACATACGGCTAAGAAACACTACATTATAAATAAGATTATCGTGTATTTCCGAACTTTCTAAGGCGGTGGTAACTATTTAGTTTAAATAATTCTAGGAGGAATTGAGTTTTGTGGCAGGTATGGAAAAATGATACGTGTTGAATATTTGGGTAAAAATACGACCAAGAAACGCTTCACTATAAATAAGGTTTTTGTGCTTTTCTGTAATTTCTAGGACGGGGGTAAGCATTTAGTTTAAATAATTCTAGGAGGAATTGATTTTTGTGGGTGGTACGGAAAAATGGTACATGTTAAATATTCGGGTAAACATTCGACTATAAATAAGGCTATTGTGTCATTCTGAAATTTCTGTGAGAGGCGGAGGTAAGTATTTAGTTTAAATAATTCTAGGAGGAATTGAGTTTTGTGGCTGATGCGGAAAAATGGTACGTGTGGGGTAAAGTAAGTTTTGAGGGGGGTAAAACTGGTAGTTACTCAGGTTCCAATAATCAGATGACATTATATGATTCATTATAAAAGGGTTTTTTCTAATTCTACATCCTCGACCGATATTTTTTATTTTATTTGATAGCTACTATCCAAGAGTTACTCTGTGTTTTTCACGCAAAAAAACGAAAATTTATTGGGGTTTTATATTTTCTGTTCAATTATTTTTATTGTAAGTCAATATAATTACCTCATTCTTTTATTCTAACTTAACTTGTAGGAAAAGGACTTCTAGAATAAGAATTCATTCCCTCTACTAAATCAGTTTATTCAAGTATAATGGTGATCAAAAGACTATTAATTATCCGTATTCTTCTTAGTCTTATTGATCTAAATGTTGCGCTGCGTTTCTCACACCAACTAGTAAATATTTATCGGGCTTTAATTTTTTTCTTTCAATCATTTTCAGTGTAAGTCAATGTAATGCTAGGGGGAGTAAAAACGGTAGTTATTTAGTACCCGGTAAAAAGATGACTTGATATGCTTCATTAGGAGCTAATGATACCTCCTCGACGGATATTTTTATGGCTCTAACAATTGTACTCTATGCTTGCCCAGAGACACGATGTGGCTTTCCCACTATTGCTCTATGGCCGGTTATCGACACTACCTAGTTTATTGCTTGCATTAAATCAGTGTTTTCTACGCAGTGAAAGGATAAACACAATTCATATCTCTAAAAAAGTGAAGAAGAAGCATTTTAAGAAAGTGTGTTCACATGCTAGTGTTATTGTAGCATTGAATGCTGACAAGGAGAAGTATTTAAACTATGAAATAAGTACAAGTGGTAGCACTATCGGAAACGTATGCGTGCATTGTCATGACAGTAAGGAATTGAATTTCTTTGGATTCCAAAATTGAATTTTCTTTGGAGTGCCAAAAAAATTCAACTTTTATGATGGTGGATATGCGAGATTGAGATCTCCGGAGATGATTTCACTCAAAGAGAATGCCAACATAAAAATAATAGTTGATAAAGAGGGGCATCTTCTTGCTAGTGTTTGTGGTAACATACTACCCAGTTTTAAACCATATCGTCAGCTTTCGGGTATTAGCATTCAAATGAAAGCAAAGACGAAAAGAAAGGTCTAATCTTCTACTAATATCATAAACCATATCCTGTCTACGTGCCGGAACTTTTACCTGTGTAAAAATAATGGGATGTTAGACAGTGAAATTGCTAGAAAAATAAAAAGGGCGTTGGCAGAAAATATCACTAAGGAATATAAAGATGAATTAATGAAAAACAAAGTACCAGAAAACGTTACTGCCATTGATCAAACAGTCAATAAATTAAATAATACCAAAGACAAAAAGCATATTGACCCTATCTATGATACACCTATAAGAATTGTGTATGAGTCAAAATGGAATAATGATTATTCAACTGATTACTAACTAAGAGAACACAATAGCTATAGTATCAAGAGAGAACATAGTGAACCATTTTATGGAACAGATTCAAAATGTCCGAAGTTGTTCATTGGTATTAATAATGTATATTAATATATATTTTTTGTATTAATATTTTACATGACATTATTTCATTAAAAATATACTATGCATTACATTGTTATGTGTTC